>NW_027468564.1:51104130-51149130 GCF_046254945.1 Alosa pseudoharengus
GAGAAATCTGTGGGCTCAGCTGACCCTCTCCTCACACACACACACACACACACACACACACACATGGCAGTGCTCCGATGCTCATCACCTGCCAAAATCTCCCCGTCTCACTAATCACTGCTACGCACGGCCATCTTGTATGCTGATGTTACTGAATTGTATGCACTTACTTTTCTTTGGTTTGTTTGATTGTTTTGATTGTTTACTGCAATAATCATTTCAGCGACCGAGGCTCTCATCCCATCCACCCTACCCATCCGCCTACTCGCACGTGCTCAGTCTAGCCCACGTAGCCTACATGACAAACGCTTGCCTTCACCAACACATGTGAGCACGTTCCGAGTGTCACCCACTTGGCCGTGTGAGGAGAGGGTGTTTTGAAGGGGCGGGGGAGGTGGGTGTTGGGTGCAAGGTGTCGCTCTAGGATGCCGTGTCATAGGCTGATCAAGAGGCCCGAGAGAGAAGCACCAGGTGCCTTATGCTGACTCAGAACAGATCAAAGGGAGTGCTGACGTCTGTGTGCGCTGTGCGACAGATGGACGTGCACCCACACACACACACACACAAACACACACTCACAAACACATTCATGCATACCCACACACATGCATGCATGCATTCGCAGAGCACCTGGGCACAGACCATTGTGTTATGTGTATGTGTGCTTGTTTGTGTGTGTGAGTGAGTTTAACCCATCTCTAGAATTACACCATGGGCTACACACACACACACACAGTCACACACTCCATTGTTCCTTTGAGTGACAGGGCCATCGGCACCATACCTGCTGGCAGGGAGGACAGGTACGGGAGACGGCCTGAGCTCTTCTCCCTGGGCAGGTTGCATTGTGACTGAACAGTAGAGACAGAATGAGATGTCTAGTTCTGAACCACGACATAAAGGCACTGTGTCTATATATCTATATAAGATATGAAACCACTTCCATATCTTTTTTTAAAATATGTATACTTTTATGTTTTGTGTATTGATTTGCATTTGACTATGCTCTTGTTAATGCCGCTTAATACAGATATGGTTTTAATTTACATTATATGTTGTATATTCCATTTTTAGTTGTGAGTTCAACTGTTATTTTTTTAAAGATGTAATTATAATTTGTTTTTGTTTGATTTGCAAACAAGGCAGCTTTTTTTATTATTGTTTTAGCCCTTACCGTTCCGGCCTTCATTTTTAAAACTATCTCCTCATGAACTCTGATACCTCTTACATATCTCCCAGTGAGGGGAGGGCAGAAGGATTCCCCTGAGATCAGACGAGCTTGGAGGAGATGAGCAGAGGGGCTGGGTAGAGAGAGAGAGAGAGACTTTAATCCTCTGCTCTTTGTCCATTTCTGGAGGAGTGGCGTTGCACTTGCGTCTTTTTCTAGCATTGTCAAAAAAAGAGGCGGTTCATACAATCAGCTATAATTCTCTGGCTTATCATCAAGCTTTTTCTTTTACATACACATAAATACATATTCACACCACCTATGATTTTAGCACAACTTGATTTTTTCTTATCAATCTGGTTTCTGTTTTCTTTTTGATATGATACACAGTTTACATCCCAAAAGTAATATTCATATCAAGCTTACAGCATCTCGGTAGGTAAAAATAAAATGCTGTTTTCAACCCGTGCGCTTGTGGGAGTGAATGCTGCAACATTCACATTTTATGGTTTTCTATGGCCAACACCCTTTTGAGAGAAAACCATTGTTTTTTTGGAGTGGTCATTCACAACTGCAGCCACTAGGGGGCGCTAGGTCCTTCAGAGGTTTTTTTATGCCTTCTGATTCACATCTGAGACCTTCAGCCTCTTTTTATACTTTCTAATACACCATCATGACCCATGTATGGATGAAGCTTGCTGCTGGGAGAATAGCAGTTCACAGGGCAACGTTTTTAATGTGTACAAAGAGATTGGATGAATGGCATGCCTGGTCTCTGTATTTCCACAGTAGGAAAACCGTCCATTGTTTTCTGAGAAGGACTGACAGTAGTGGAGTGGTGCGTGGCACGGATTTTGCCGATCCCGCTCTCATCCAGATTATCACTCTGTGTGCAGTCCACACATCTGCACGCCGGTCAGCACGCTTCCTTAAAGCCTTCCCATAATGCCCTCATTTAATGCCGCGTCCATCCCTACGCTCTGCCATCCGTCCATCTCTTCACTGAAGCGTCTCGCAGTGTTGGCACACTTTGAGGTTAGAGTTTAAACTCCTCAGTGTTACGCCTAGAGCACCACCACAGCCACACACACACACACATACACAGAGTCTTATGCTCTCAGCATCCAGGCACTCAAGCAATTAAAGTGCCACTGCACTTTGTCTGCTTGAACTGGCTTACACTGCTAGATTCATGCCTCTGAATCTAGCAGTTTACTCCCCCCCCCTCCTGAAGCATTTTCTCCTCACGTTTATTTTTTTTATTTTTATTTTTTTATTTTTTCATTCGATAGCCAATAACCTCACACCCATTCAATGCCACACCATGCTCTGTCACAATGCACTGATTGCTGATTGTAAAACAATATGTTTTATATTGTTTTGTTTATCGACGAGAAGGTTGTTTTTATCCCCCCCCCCCCAAAAAAAAAAAACAGGAGATGGTTGGGGTGGCCCGATGTGTTTTTGGCACTGCTCTTGTTTAGAAGGGAAAGGAGGTCTGGTGGTTTGGTAGCGACTCCAGTGTGGCCTGTTGTAGGTCAGAGGACGGACACTCTATCCTGTGGAAACGAGGGAAAATTACAGATGTGGGAAGGGAGGGATGTTCTTTAAAAAAAAGAGAAATATTTTTCTCTACTATTGGTAACAATAAAGAGTGTACATTTCTGAGTTATATAAAAAAAGCTTTTTTTCTGTATATGAATGGCTGTATGTTAACCTTAAAAAATAATTCTATGGCAAAGAAATATAATAAATTAATTTTAAAATTTTACCATGTAGTTGGCTTTGTGTTGTTGTTTTTTTTGGCATTTTTGCACCATACACACTGCACCATATTTTTCACGTCATCCCAGAGAAGTGAACCCTCCTCTTTAGTAACATTTGGTGAAGGTCACTGTTGTCACTGATGTTTGGCACCAAGGCCATCATTTTACATCAGGTCTTTTAAAACAGCTCTTTAAATAAAGAAGAGAAAAACAGCTCTTTGATCAGTACTTTTGTATAGAAGTGTAAAATTGCAAAAACCTACTCATGACCTTTTCATTCAGTCAGAGTCCAATCATCAGTGACCAAGGAGAAGATTATTAAACTGCTCCAATCAGTTGATTGCTTCTCTGCAATTACTCTGTAGTCTGACGCTTGGTGCACCATATGAAGTATCGCTATTCCACATAGGCAATGTGGAAACAATATGTCATCTCAGCTATTTTAACAGGCCGTGACACAAGATGGACTAAACTGAAATCTGCCGATCAATTAATGACAACCTTGTGACTAAACTAGCAGAGCCATGAGGTAAATGTGCAAGTGTCCGCTGGATAAATAAATAGTCTCCATGTGTCACCGTGAGTCATTTGTGTGTGATGTATGACACACTCAGAATGCACCAGAGGGCAGCATAGTGAACTATGCTGATTGAGACGCCATGCTGTGGGAGGTCACTGGTGGGGTACAACATTGATTTCATCGTCTTGCTAATGCTGGTGATGAGTCTGTCATTTTGCCCTCAGAGGGTCCCATCTGCCAGTAATTATCTAGACGAGTAGAACAGTGGGGCTGACATCATCAGTTGCATTAAATAAGCAGATAGGCATGAGCTCACCAATTATATGCATCAAATACTTATATGGCAACAGCATCCGCTGGGAGTGAAGTGTTATGAGGATCTTAGCATCCTCCGACGGATGTGGAGGAGATGGAGGGCCATGCTGCTTGCCCTGTGTGTGTGTGTGTGTGTGTGTGTGTGTGTGTGTGTGTGTGTGTGTGTGTGTGTGTGTGTGTGTGCTGAAAACTAGGACACTGGTAGAAATAGCAGCAGGGCCCTCATGGATGAGAAACACTCCCCTTGGTCCTCACTGGACCATGCAGGCCACCATTGTTGGCTGAGCACAGAGTGTCCTTAGCCGGAGCCATCGAGGTCAGGCTGAAACCAAAGAGGACCTTGGTGGAACCACGCCAATCGGGGCCACAAAAGCCCCTGGAATTTGTGTTATGTGCCTCTTGGCACAGGAGTGCCGGCGGCTCCTCAGGAATGGCAGAAAATAACGCCTCTGGTCCTCCACACTAACCAGCAGGGCCTGGAAGAGTGTGTGCTGCTTATGGGAGGGTTTTGTGTTTCTTTTCTCACCAGTATTTTTCTCATTCCTGCTCCTCCGTTTATCCCCTTTCAAGAGGGTGGGCTCGCATGCCTCCCGACGACTCTTTGTTGGGCCTTCGATTCTAAATCCCTCCTCCGGCATGGATGCATTTCCTCCTTTTCTTTCTCTCTCTCTCGCTCTCTCTCTTCCCTAATTCATCCAGCAGGATCGTTTGCTCACTTCAAAGGGATGGGTGTGAGATGGCTTGGAGAGCGGGGACCCCCTGATAACGTGACTCTTTTCAGCCGCTCCCTCCCTCCCTCCCCCAGGAGCCAGCTCATCACCCTCACTCCATAATTACTTTTCCCCTCTTTTACAACATGATTTCACACAGAGCCGCTCTTTCAATGGAGCAGGAGTGGAAATTAGAGGCCACACACACACACACACACACACACACACACACACACACAGAGAATGTGATTCACAAATGGCCTACCACCCATATCCATTATTCTCAGACCGACCTTTCCATGTACTTCAAACTAGATGTTGAACCACCAACGATTAAGGATAAACATTATTGAAATCGTCAAATCAATTGGCAGTTTCAATGTCATTCCTCTGTATCTTAACACCTAATGTGTGATCTAATGCTCGTATGTTTGTGACAGTGGTGCACTGTAAGCCATGTGAATTGTCATTGTAAAAGTGTAATCAATATGCTGTCCCAGCTGGAAGCGCCGCTCTGGCTAACAGTATGTGGGCCTCATATAAATGGAGCTTTTCCGGCAGCTGGTCTGAAATAATATTAACAAGGGAGTGAGTACATAGAACCAGAGGGGGTTATGAATTAGTGATGCCCATGTAAACACAGATGGAGGGATCCGGAGAAAGGACAAGATCAGAACGCGTTGTATGCGCACACATGCACACAAACACACTTTACTGCACGCACAAAGCATACCCTACCACACACAAACACACTTTACTGCACGCACAAAGCATACCCTACCACACACAAACACACTTTACTGCACGCACAAAGCATACCTTACCGCACACACACACACAGACACACTTTACTGCACGCACAAAGCATACCCTAACACACACACAAAACATACCCTACCGCGCACACACACACACACACACACACATGCACCCGCATGAACACACTCCTCTCTCGGTTTATTGTCCTTGCAGAATGCAGCTTGAGAGTCCTGCCTCCTGGGTGGGGTTAGGGCCTCCGCTGCGCTTCCCACTCTATCATTATCTGCAGCGGTGGAGACACACTGTGGGGGGAAGGACAAAGAGTTCGGGGGACGTTGTGGGAATGTTTACGGGACGTTTCCCCGCGTAGGCTGTGTCCGTGAGTGCGTGCCTCTGGGGAGTCTGGATGGTGTCCTTGGCTCTGGCGACAGGGCCGGGATATTTTTACTCTGGGGACACGCTGAGGAGAGCGCAGGGAGGTCAGGCACAGCCTCTGCAGGGAGCGCAAGAACAGAACGCTCCTGGATATCCGCACACACACACACACACACACACAGATACAGACACACACACACACACACACACACACACACACACACACACACACACACACACACACACAGATACAGACACACACACACACACACAGATACAGACACACACACACACACACACACACACACAGATACACACACACACACACACACACACACACACACACACACACACACACACACACACACAAAACACCCTACCACACACACAAACTCCCCAAACTGGTACAGATTCACCACTCCAAAAAGTTGATCTCACATTGCTGTTTTTAATAAGAACAGAACAGAAAAAAAGTTATAATGATTCTAGACAGCACAAACACAGACATTTCTGTTCACATAGAAAAGAAATGCAGGTTTACTTGTAAACAAAAGATTGAACACCTGTCTTTCTAATTTAAGCACCAAATGTGTTTTTTTTTGTCAAACAGCATCATAAATCTTTGATCACTGAATCATTGTTATGCCCCATTTCTCAAACACGCCACACAATTACATCACCTATGCACACTGTTTTGCCCATCACCCGTAACTCATTATCAAATTTATACAACAACCTCCATCTTGTTTACAACCATCGAGCAGTTTGCCTGCAAGGTCATTCTCACAGAGGCTGCAGGCCTGGATTCCACAGAGACATCTTGCCAGCTCGAGTTATTACTTTATTAGCTTTTAAGTAGTATGTTCTCACCCCAAACACTTTCATAAACATTTTATAAGGAAGTGTGGTCATATCAACAAAAAAACAGTAACAAGCCTCAGCTCCATAGAGGTCCCTGTGTGCTGTAAAGCTATGTGGTTCAGAAGCCAAGGTTGCGACCTTGTGCTGTTCAGTCCATCCCAAGGACTCTAAACTCCTATATATCACCTTGGGCTCGTTCCTGGGCCTGGACTAGCAGACCGCACAGATGACCGAGTCTATCTGCCCTTTGCGTGGGTTAACAGCTGTAATTAGCTTTAAGCGTTTGTGTTGGCAACCTCGACCCAGGGGCTGTAAAATCCCCTCTTCTACAGCGAAAGCCAAGAAAGCGCTGTTCCTTCTGGCTGAGGGTCAGTGAGGTGACCTGCTAAAAAATGGGCTTAAGAAATAGGAAATATAGCAACTCCTAATAATTCACTGGATGCCCTGTGTTCACCAAGTTTGTATGCATGGTGTAGATACTGTTGACACATTTTAAATGGCGTGATATAAAATATAATAAATTTGACATGTTATGTGTATATTTAACTTTTTCACTTTTTAAATCTGCTTATTGGCCCTAGTTTTGTCTTATTCACCTGTTTAGTCAATCTACTCTTTCTTCATTCATCACCCCCTCCTCCCTCCTGTCCTCCTTTCCAAAAACATGCGTCCACCAGGTCTGGATGCAATTAGGGCTGAACCAACACAATCCCCCGGCTTCCTGTTTCAAATTTTTTACCCAAACAGCCCAGGGCTGTCGGCATCTTCTGAGAACCCGCACGCGGGTGGGCAGCATGGCATTCGCTCTCAGTCACAATCCGCCAACTCGGGGACGAGGCCCATCTCATCACCCTGCCTCACTTGAAATAATGGCCGATGCATCTTCATTTGTTTTGTGCCCATTTAGGACAATTTTTTATGACTGATTTTATAGTGCACTGTGATAACCAGGGATTTTATAGGATCCGACTGTAAAGCAAAGCTGCAGTTGTGTTGCTAATTGGACAACTTTTTTTTTTTTCATGACCATCAACCATCTCAGTACTTTCAGTGCTGTAGTTAAGCTACACTGTGTCTAAGAGGATTTTTGTATCATCCTTTTTTTGGCATTTTTTTGGCATTTTTGGGCGCCCTCAATGGCAGATGTGCTCTGTTCTGTGGACCTTCGCTGCTACGGTCTGCCGTAGTCTGTTTATTCCTCGTAATCTATGGTCTTGACTTCAACTCCTCCGTGAGGGTCTGAAACACTGATTAGCAGTAAAACAAGCGCACAGCACAACACAACAAACAAACTCACTTGGCCAAATTGTGTGTGTTTTCCATCCAAGGCCTGTCACGGCCGTGGCCCCAGCGTCTGGGATATGTGTGCTAATAGCAGGGGGACTGAGCTGGCCAGCTGGCACCAACTGGTGGGGCCAACACATGGAGGCCCCCCCCCCTTTGCTCTCCCTCTTGGCTGGCAGAACACAAAGCCCAGGGCTCCGTGGAGCCAACTAACGATCCACCAGGAGGCCCCCCGCCTGGTCACCTATGGACGACAGACTCCACCTGCCGCACCCTGAGAGCTCTCTGGCCTGAGGGACCAGGGGCCAATTAAGGTGAGAAGGAGCTGCTGCATGGCTGTTTTCTCTCTCTCTCTCTCTCTCTCTCTCTCTCTCTCTCACACACACACACACACACGCTCTCACACATTCTTCTCTGTCTTTCTTTCAGTGAGGGCGTGCATGCCGTTTGAACGAGGCAGCAACAGTTTTGAGTCCGTTCCAGGAAAAGAAAAGCTATCAACGCTGAGAAACTAGACATGCCGCACTGCAGCTTTGAGACTTAAACACTCGAAACAGTTTCATGGCTTGATAATAAGTCGATATTTAGCATAGTCCATTTTTTGTTCTCCTGAAGGCACCATATTGTACGTCTACATTTCTATACAGCTCTTCATCGTGGAGGGATTGATGTTGTTGCAGGTAGTGTGCTTAAAATGTGCAACAGCAGTAGTGCTTTGTCGTCGCAACCTCTCCCCTTCTTTGCCAACCTCTCGTCAACATCACCAGCGGTCCTCACGCGACTCTTGGATGCCACAACTTACTTCCCTGAGAGGAATTTAGGCAAGCAAAAAAAAAAAAACATGAAAAAACGAGAAAAAAAACCCCCCAAAAACAAACAAACAACGCAACAAAAACAACAACAAAAGCGTCCCGTCTCGTCTCCGTCCTCCGTTTAGGTACTGGGCGCCACCAGGTATCCGTTGAAGGTGATGTAGACGTCCACGTCGTCGCTGTAGATGGCGTTCTCGCGCTCGCGCTTGTACAGCCGCACCCACACCTCGTCGTTGAGCGCCAGCGTGAGCATGACGCTCTGGCTCTGCATGATGGAGCGCTCGCTGGGCTGCGCGTACAGGATCACCTGCTCGCGCTCGTTGTGCATCAGGTGCAGGTAGGTCTCCTTGAAGTTCCACGTGTGGATGTTGACGTTGAAGAAGTAGACGCCGGGCACGAAGCAGTAGAACTTGCCCTTGAACATGTTGAAGTGCTCCTCGGGGTTGACGAAGACCGTGTCGAAGACCAGCGCCGTGTAGTAGTCCACGCTGTGCAGCGCCTTGCGCCGGCCCACCGAGAAGTAGGAGTTCTGGGTCTTGCAGGGGTCGCCGGGCGTGCCTGCCTGGCCCTTGGGCCCCTTGTGGCCCGCGGGGCCCCTGGAGCCGGGGGGGCCCTCTGCTCCGGCCTTCCCTGGAGTACCTCGCTCCCCACGGTCCCCTTTATCTCCTTCAGAGAGAGAGAGAGATGGAGAGAGAGAGATGGGGAGAGAGAGAGAGAGAGAGATGGAGAGAGAGAGAGAGAGATATGGGGAGAGAATGTGTGAGAAGCTTACAACGAGAGAGAAAATACGCTTACAACGGATATAACAGACACGCACAGCACATCATGACTGGGCCGGTCAGGTTAAATAGTTGTAATGGTTCCAGTAGATGGAGTCATGGTGTACCAAACTCAAGGACTGGAACACCTATGTAGGTCACTGGACAAAAGCACCAAAAAGCCACATTCTTCTAGTGCTATGACCAGTTTCTGTGCAAACACCCTAATGCGTCCCCTCTGCACACTGAGCGACTGGGAGTTTGGTCTTGTTTTGTTTACCTTATTTGAACCAAACCTTCTGTAGTCCAAGTGCATGACCCAGCAGGTCCATACCTATTCAGAAGCTTTCACACGCCAAAAGGATTACATTTCACTTCTATGAGTCACACTAGGATAGGATTCCTGTGCCTGGTTCTGACTCTAGCTGTGGATACGCTCCTCAAGACGCTCTTTGAAAACTGAAAACTGCTGCTCCACCTGTTTCGGTGGGCTGACGGCTGGTCTCTGGCAAGGTGGCCAAAGGCAGCGCTTTGCTGTGGCTTGGTGCTTGACCCCTCTGCTGAGGACTACAGCTAGAGCAGCACAGTGTGTTTCTCCATTAATCACAGACATGACACACACACACACACACACACACACACACTCATTCTCTGTTTTACTCTGCCTTATCTCTTGTTCTGTCCCTCCCTCTCTTTCACACACACACACACACACACACACACGCAGAGAGAGAGACACACACATGCACACATACACGCAGACACACACATGGTGTTCTGCCACATAAGCAAGTTCTGTGCCAGAATTATACTCCTGAAGGATGACTTTCTTCGCCTTACAAAAGGAATTCCGCTTAATTAATTCTGCTTTGCAATGAAAGAGAAAAGCAGGGCAGTGCAGATTTAACAAACAGCCCTTTCGCTGCCAAAGGTTATTTTTTGCAAGGCAGCATAAATCTATGCTTTATGAGCCAAGCGATTTGAGTTTGTTTGTTTGGATCAGATGGCGGATCTCATACTTTGAATCGCACACTTCAACAGCTTAATTACATTCTGATCTGGAATCATAGTCCACTACAGTAATTTGACATGAGCTTCTCTTTGACTCCCTCATTGCATGGTAATCTGAAGGGAGACTAAAAAGGACATCTGGCCAGAGGGGTTTCTGAGGAGATAAGATAAGAAACTCTCAGCGGTGTGGACCCATCAGGGAGGGACGGATGCTGTTGACTCATCTCCAGGACTATTTCGAGGACTGGGCTGCAATACTGACCATGTGAGTTTTACTCTGCAACAGTCCATGTCTTCTTGTCATGGGATTGGACAGATAAAAAGGCTTCTATTCAATGAGATTTACATTTTCTCTGGGCCTATGGAGATTTATAATTTCTCTGGGCCTATGGAGATTTATATTTTCTCTGGGCCTAACTTCTCTGTGAAACTGTGTGCGGCTATACAGGATATTGTGTAGTGATTTCTCTCTCACTTTCCTTGCAATTTGGTAGAGCAGGATAGCATACCAGATGTAAAACAATGATGGCAGCTGATGCCTTCAACAACTTGTTGAAGTCCTTGACATTATAGAGCGCTTTAAGGAGGTTCAGATGTTGGCTGCACTCCCACTTCTCATGATGTTTATGCTCCTCTCTGTGACATATCATACGTCTCATGCTGTTGTCATTAGGAAACATCTACAGCTGGCTTATTAGCCATTATACTAGACGCCAAGGCTGTATATAGAGGATTTTCATTGGACCATAGAATTGGACAAGAATGTCTATTGTGTCCAACATTAGATTTGGCTTGGCAGCTCCAGCCAGGCACAGCTCAGTATCAGCTGCCTGTTCCACAGAGAGTTGGGGATGTATAGAGAGAGTTGGGGATGTATAGAAAGAGTTGAGGATGAATAGAGAGAGTAGGGGATGTATAGACGTTTTCACACTGTTGGGACTTTCTGCAGTTCCTATACCTTTTATAGTTCCTAGAACTTGTTGCATGTTCACACTGCATTAAATTGAGGGCGATTGTAGTTCCTCTGGTCGCGGTTCCTATAACCATTTTAGCTCCTACATTCGGGCAGTCTTTTCCCTGCACATAGGAACTATGACTGACTGTTATAAGCTACCTATGTGCCCACCTTCTTTGCTATGGAACACGTGTGATGTGGTATAAAGTGGCTATTCCACCCGTCATGTGGTGTGGAACATAAAGTATCTATCAGTGGTCTCAGGTCAGTTTAAGCAAAGAATCAGCAACTGTAGCACTTAGAATAAATGCAAAAACTAAGCAAAACAAAAGTGAGTAACACAACATTCATTCTGAGAATAAAAGTAGATGAGATGTTATGCTTTAGACAACCACAGAATTGCACAGTCCCCAAACCATGATTTTTTTCAATACCGGCTAAAATGGTGCTCATTCTTTTTCTGAAACACTTCTTTATGCATATTTTTTACCATCTAGTCGAATCCAAATCTAGTAAACAGATTGTGCGGTGCCCTATACATTGGTGTGCAATGGCTAGTCGGTTTCATTTGGACAGACTGACTAGAGATCCTGCATTCTTTAGTGGCCTTGTGCTATTTCAGGACTCTCAGCAGAAATAATACAGTCCAGAGGTGAAATCATCCCCCTGCCGTCCGCACGGAAGAGCAGACAGCCCCGCTGCTCCTCACTCGGCCGCACAGATGACCAGTAATGACAGGGCAGCACGGAGCACTTATCCCCTCCAGCCAGGCGTACCTTTGAGGATGGTCATGTTGATGAAGGTGCGGACCTCGGGTGCTTGCTGGAGGCCGGCAGAGCGCGGCGAGGAGGGGCTGTCGGGGGGGTCCAGGTGGTCGCAGCAGCGCCGGCAGTAGCGCACGGGGGGCCGCGAGGGGGACGGCACGGCGACCGCCACCACCACCGCCAGGGGGAGGAGCAACAGCACGGGCAAAGGGAGTCCAGACATCATCGCACCTCACTAGGAGAGAGGGAGAGGGAGAGAGAGGGAGGGATGAGAGGAATGAGAGGGATGAGAGGAATGAAAAAGAGAGATGAGAGAGAGAGAGAGAGAGGGATGGAGAGGGATGAGATGTTGTCCATGTTCTCATTGTTAATGTACAAATTGCTACACTGATTTGTTTTATGCTTTGGCAATGCTGTACCTATGGCAAGCAACGTTGAATTGAATTGAACTGAGAGAGAGAAAGAGAGAGAGAGATAGAGAGAGAGAGAGAGAGAGAGAGAAATAGTGGGAGGGGGACGAGAGTGAGAGTGAAAGAAGGAACACTGAGTTAGTCAGCCAGTGTCAATGTCATTCCCTAAACACCAGGTGTGAGAATGAGACTAAAGCTCTATGTCTGGTGACAGACTTCTCAGTCATGGTATCACCACTGGAGATCACCACTAGTAGTCCATCAATTATTGAAGCTTTAATTTAGCAGCTGGCACGCGCCTCTTGTTGAAGGCCTGACTTGCACACACAAACACAGGGATTGAATGACTTAACTGAGCGGAGGCACCTGCCCAGACGCCCTGTATGCCGACACAGCGACTAATTACTTAAGACATGTTTGGTGACAAGCCAAGTCTGCGTAAATTATTTGCGTGCTCGGTGCCCAAGTGAAAAGTCAGCGAGGGAGCGAGAGAGCATTAAAGGTAACGGGTGAGTCGGGGCCGTGCTGTGTTAGTCATCCCGCCAGGCTGTGTTATCCTTGGCAAGCTCTCGCGATCGTGTCCAGTGCTTTACTCTGCCTCTGTCCAGGCCTTTCAGGGGCATCACGTCATTATTCAACAATACAGCTTTTGAGAAACCAATAGTGGGTGGCCCACCGGTCCTACTCCGTAATGCTATATGTGTGATTGCTTGAGTGTTTACCGAGTTCCCTACTGGCCGTAGGCCAACATGTGATTTGCCTGCATGTACAACTCCTAACCTACACTCTAGGTAACTCAGCTGGTGTAACATATGACATTACATTACATTACATTACATTTGGCTGACGCATTTTTAACCAAAGCGACTAACAACATGGTAAACAGTTTAAGTTTTAGAGCAATTCACAACAATTTTAGGACAATTTAAAAAACATAAGAATAAGTACAGTAAGAATAAGTGCATCAGTGAGTGCTGTTGTTAACAGTTACGTGTCCGTTTAAGACGGCTGGTGAGTGCTAGGATCAGCAAGACTTGTTGTAAGTGTTGCTGATCCTAGCACTCACCAGCCGTCTTAAACGGACACGTAACTGTTATGACATAATATAGCCCTTTTCCTTGAATACATGTTTTAGACCTTGGCCTATCGCTTCATACACTCTCACCTCAACATTTAGAAGTCACGTCACAGATCAGGGCACATTTTGTTGTCCTTAACCTTTAAAGCAGTGAACCTTTTTTTAACTTAAAGCAACACCAAAGAACTTTCCCTCTATCGCACGCACGCTATTTATCCACCGGCTTTGCAAATAACGATGTCCACAGACAAGGTAGAATATTTTGCATGACTTATAAAAGCACGATGTATTGCGACATCAGATGCAAGTCAAATTTGTAGTTTCTTATGTCTCATTCCATCGAACTACAGATCCGCTACCCGATCTGGCAAACTTATAGTGCAGTTATAGCCGATTGAGGGCCGCGAAGCAGAATTGCCGTTCACCCTGTTACGAGTTGATGAACCACTGAAACGATTTTGGAAACTACTATCTTTTGACCACTTTATTGCAGTTTATCATAATAGGTTTCAAGTAACTTGCATGGAGAGTGTATAGCTCACTTTTCCAGAATGCCAGAAAAGCCTGTTATGCTTAAAGAATGAGCTGAAACAGTGAAAATGTATGCCAGCAATGTTGCCTTAGCTCTGTTCTGCATGTGAAGTGGTTTGCATCACAAATGTGATGAGCAGAACGTAGCTGTTGACAAAATGTCTTATGGCCAAATAGCCCATAGACCTACATAATGAAGTTGTTTATTGTGGAAGAGTAGTCGGAACTCTTCATTAAGCTGTTTAGAGGAGCGCTCTATCGCGACTGGTGAATTACAGCCTCAGGTTTCACTGCTGACATTTATTGCCCCTTTCCTTCAATATTTAGCCAAGGGGCTGACTGGTCTGCTCAGAAACACATGCTGAGGGTTTAAACAGTCAGTGAGTAATGTCAAGAGTGATACCCCACAGAGGAAATACCACTGTAAGACACCAACTTAGGCTGTGGAAAGTGGCCCATGGCTAGAGCCATGCAGTATTCTGGCTTTCATATACTTTAGTTAAGACTGCATAAACCATGTGACTATAACCTATATACGTTTATGCCTCAGACAGGATGTTTTACTGTCCTTTCCTTCGGTGAAAGTGTAGGCTATTGTTTAGTGGACATAACTGAAACAGAGAGCATGCGGAATGAATTCCCATAGTCACTGGTTGGAATGTATGCTTTCCAAATGACTACGTTTTTTACGCTTACATTATTTTACGCTAACTTTACGCTATATATATATTCCTTGTTACATCATCTTCCCAACATCACCGAGAGCCATGCGTACTGACTCGAAGCCTTGTTTGAAATAAAGGTTTTTTTTTATATCTATAAAAGTATGCCTAACTGATTATGCGTAACTATCCACAACGTTTTTGCAAGGCTTTCATACATCATGTCCACTGCCTCGCTATTACAATCGCATGTCTAGGATATACAAACACTAATATCCAGCTGTTTTAGTAAGTTCTAACAATGAGCCACGTCCTCAACTATCAAAACTTGGCACAACTCATCGTACAGAACTGTTGCGGCATGCAATAACTCACAAACATTTGTAATGTGACTCACGCTTATGCATCTTCTCTAACTGTGCTTTGAAATTCTGCTGGGTTGACAAAAGACAGATTTGTCCCTTTGCATGTACGATAATGATGGGAAGTTTCATTGTCTTTCGTCATTGATTCAACCAGATGAGTCCACTGACGTAAGACAATTGCCCCACATTTATTGTAACAGAATAAAAAAAAATCCACGGAATTACTTTGCCTACCTCAGAAGTTCTGCAGCTGCTCCGCGAACTGCCTTCGTGTCGATCAGCTGAGAGCTTCGGGCATGTATAGCGGCAAGGAAGTTTCTTTTCTCTTTCTCTCTCTCTCTCTCTCTCTCTCTCTCTCTCTCTCTCTCTCTCTCTCTCTCTCTGTCTCTCTCTGTTTTTCTTTTTCCTACTTCAATCTGATCCACCACGTTCTCCTCCTTCTCTCTGTAATTCAACCTCCCTCTCTAGTTTCTCTTGATTATTCCTTCATCTTTCAGGAGCTCTAAGTCACCCTTTCATTTCCCGTTAAAGCTGTTACTAAGCCCATACTATCCCTCTCTAAAAATCAGACGTGTCAGTGGCAGGTGTTGATTTTTCCTGTCTCACAGATACCCAGGTAAAAACCCTTGGCTTGCAACAATCCCCGGAGGGCATTTTAAATCACTTTTTTTTATCAGAACATCCATCTAAAGAATGCTCCTCCTACTCATATAACTAGGACATAGATATCTTGCCCTTTTCTACCAGTGACAATGAAATACATCAATTATGACAGTTCCTTTTGCGGTTGGCTTTGATTGCTAATTGTAAAGTAGGAGATTTAGTGTAATCGGTACCAGCCTTGCTGTGGAAACAGGCAGAAATCCTCATTCTGCTTCGAATTAGGCTTGGGTGAGCCAACCGTGTCTCATGCACCCTCTCTGGCCAAAGGGGCGCATGCACGGATTTTAAATAGTTAATTAAGCGAAGGGAGCACGCCAGCTTCATAAATATCCACATTTATAAACAACACATGGCAAACTTGTGCAGCAGATTCCAATATCATGGTTGACTGGCTCGGGGGACCGTCATTGGTCACCCCTCCAGCTGCCCTCGGTGCTGGTCACACCAGATGGGATCAGATGGCCTGACACTGATGCTTCTCTCCGAGGGCAGTTGAACTTTGACCTGTCCGTGTCAGAGCCTTTTGAGAGGGGTCAGCGGAAACGGTGGTTCGTACAGGTCTCTGGACGATCGTGCCTTTCCTCTGCGCCGAAAGAGGGCATTCCTGCAGGTGTTTGAACCAAGTATGCCGTATCCTTACACGTCAAGAGAAAACATTCTAAGCACTGGTCCACTCTCATTCCTGCCCACGTTCCCTTCACTTCGCCTCTCTTCAGTCTACACTCTGACTTCCCTTTTCCTGTTCTTTGGCCACCATCTCCCTTAGTCTCTTCACATCTCACAGCATTCACTGCCTGTAGTCTGTAATCACTGAGACGGTGGTTGCTTTCATTTGACTCTTCTTCCTGTGGCAGAAGACTTACATTGGGAAACATACTTACTTACTTACGTACTTCAGTGTAGGCCTGGGACAGATGAAAATACCTCAGCGTGATCTCATGTGTGGTGAGTGCCTTGGAGATTTAGTGATGTCGTATACTTACACCTGCGCAGCCCCACCCATCCCCCCTTGGAAATCACCCACGGGGTCCACTCCCCACTCCACGTCCTCTTTTTGTCTAGAGTTTGGGTGATGTTTAGTTTGGCTTGACCCCATCTCCCCTTTTATCCTTTTAGGAAAAGAAGGGAGGGGGCTGTTACAAAGCCAGGAGAAGTTTCTCAAAACTCGCCTAATGCGCCATGACAACCCCATCGCTTAGAGATGGAACATCTGCAAACAACACCCATTTAGGTTGACATGCTAGACACAGCCTGACAAGGACAAGCGCTGCTCAGGGGCCAGATGTTAGTTAATTTCTGTTAGTGAGTGATAGCTGTGTGTATATGTGTGTGTGTGTGTGTGTGTGTGTATACAACTTCAGATGTATACTATTTCAGCCTTTCAGTCTACAGGAAGGTCAGGCAGCATGTGCAGGCCCCACTGTCCCCTCCGATGGTGTCCTTCTGTCAGCACCTTATCTCTGTGTCTTGACCCTTGACCCTTCACAACCTTTTTCATTTCCTCTCATCTGTAATTGTTTCAATATCTGTCTTATCATCTTCATTTCTTTACTTTTTAGCTCTGCCCATTTCTCTTCCTCACCAAGGCCTTGGTCGCCCTCTGTGCTGTTTGTTTGTTTGTGTGTGTGTGTGTGTGTGTGTGTGTGTGTGTGTGTGTGTGTGTGTGTGTGTGTGTGTGTGTGTGTGTGTGTTTTTGTGTGTGTGTGTGTGTGTGATATGGACTCATCTTGGCCCTTCTGTGAGATTGCATTTGGCTTATCCACATCTGTAAAGTCTCAACCACAAAGAAGAGAAGACAGATGTTTGAGAATGTGTGCTGGAGGGGGAAATGCAAAGGCCTGGATTCATGCCAGTATTCAGTTTGAGAGTGTGTGTGTGTGTGCGCGCCTGTGTGTGTGCGTGTGTGTGTGTGCTTGTATGCCTGTAATGTTCAAATGTAATATAATGTTTGAACATAATAGCATTTGGAAAAACCCAACCATGTCAAAATGAGTTTATTAGTATTATCTTTATTTGTGTGTTTATGTGACTGTGTGTGTGTGTGTGTGTGTGTGTGTGTGTGTGTGTATGTGAAGTGAAGTCTGTGGTTTAGTTTGTGTAAATCCTCTGAGTTGGGGAGGTTGCGTGGACGCGGAGGAGTAATGAAGGGAGGCGATGGCGGAGCACGCACAGCCCAGACAGGCACCGACTCAGGCAGCTATTAGAGCGAGCGAGCGAGCGAGCGCTCAGGGAGACGCCGCTGCGCTATTCACACTGTCTCCGGGCGGATTGATGAAGTGTCTGTGGTGTATAGGAGGCAATCCATCAACAAGTGAATGCATTTGGTTCACACAGACGTCACTCATCTGCTATTTCCACCCTGTACTCCCCTAATGTAAATCAGTCTGGCTAAGCCACAGTGAGCTCCTCATTCTCTATTTGGTATTAAGGGTTCAGCTGAAGAAGCTCAGTGTGTCTCGGGTTCAGGGCTTCACTGACAGACGAGCATTGTGAAAATGTCTTATGGTCCCTCGACGTTGGAACATATAAACGCGCTGCAGGCTACAGATAACGGAAATACCTCAAAATGACTCTGTTGATAAACATGCGCAGTTGGTTGATTTAATGTTAGATTATGCTTGTACTCACATGAACTTCTCTGCTCATAGTCAGTTGTGGGTCACAGTAGCTACCCAAGATTCTAGAGCGCTGAGCTCGATTCAGATCTTTGGTAGCTACTGTGTTTGCCTGTGTCTGTTTGTTGTTTGTGGTTCTTGTTTATGAAGATATTACTAGTACCACATAGTAGGAGACAATTCAAAACAGTAAATTTCCTACAAGATATGAAGCCTCGGTAAAAAAAACCGGATAAAAACCTTTGCAATGCAATGCAATGCTTGTGGATCCAACCCTACTGTACTATAGTCTTACTGTACATGCTATTGTGATATCCCTGCTCTGTGAAAAAGTAGTTCCAGTTTGGGCCAAGTTATAGCTTTTCTCCAAGGGGCCCCCCCTCCTAAACCCAGACCATCTGGGCGAGGCGGCCAGGCCACGAAACACCAATTACACAATTATACCGAATCAAACTGATTTAAGAGCAAAGACACGTACCACTTCACACAGCGCGCCTTCCAGGAAATGGCATGGAACACAAAACACACACACACACACATATTGACACGTTTATGTCGGCTAGCCAAGAGTGTTTTATAGTCCTCTACTCACCAGTGTGTCAGACATTCTTTTTACAAAACCGAATGTTTTACAGTCGAATAATGTCCGCCTGAGAAACTGCCACGTGGCACGGTACTGTGTACATCACAAAGTGACCCTATTCAAATCAGGGTTCAAGTGCAGACGCTCGCGCAGGTATTTATCAACAGGCTAATTTGTGTGGCCACTGCAGGACAGCACTCTCTCCTCTCCCTCCTCACCTTCCTATCCTTGTACTCCATTCTCACTCCTTGCATTGGCCAACCCCCCCTTGACTCTCTCACACACACACACACACACAGGCACACACAGGCACACTCATGCACACGCACACGCATGCACATGCACATGCACATGCACATGCACGCACACACACACACACGCACACAGACACACACACACACACACACACACACGCATGCACACGCACGCACACACACGCACACACACACACACACACACACACACACAGGCACGCGCACACACACACACACACACACACACACACACACACACACACACACACATTCCTCTGTGCCTCCCGCTTGCAGCTCTTTTGATCCCATGCTGTAGTTGTGCTTGGCTGCCGGGCTCGGGATGATGCTACAGGACTACCAGTGCCAGCTGGACAGCCAACGACTGCGCCTGACATCATTCCAATACAGATGAGAGAGGGAAGAGAGAGGAGGAACAGGAGGAGAGGTGAGAGAGGAGGAACAGGAGGACAGGTGAGAGAGGAGGAGGAAGAGAAGAGAGGTGAGAGAGGAGGAAGAGGAGGAGCGGTGAGAGAGGAGGAAGAGGAGAGAGGTGAGAGAGGAGGAAGAGGAGGAGAGCGGTGAGAGAGGAGGAAGAGGAGAGAGCTGAGAGAGGAGGAAGAGGAGGAGAGCGGTGAGAGAGGAGGAAGAGAAGAGAGGTGAGAGAGGAGGAAGAGGAGGAGACCGGTGAGAGAGGAGGAGGAAGAGGAGAGAGGTGAGAGAGGAGGAAGAGGAGGAGAGGTGAGAGAGGAGGAGGAAGAGGAGAGAGGTGAGAGAGGAGGAAGAGGAGGAGAGAGGTGAGAGAGGAGGAAGAGGAGGAGAGCGGTGAGAGAGGAGGAGGAAGAGGAGGAGAGGTGAGAGAGGAGGAGGAAGAGGAGGAGAGCGGTGAGAGAGGAGGAGGAAGAGGAGGAGAGGTGAGAGAGGAGGAAGAGGAGGACAGGTGAGAGAGGAGGAGGAAGAGAAGAGAGGTGAGAGAGGAGGAAGAGGAGGAGAGCGGTGAGAGAGGAGGAAGAGGAGAGAGGTGAGAGAGGAGGAAGAGGAGGAGAGCGGTGAGAGAGGAGGAGGAAGAGGAGAGAGGTGAGAGAGGAGGAAGAAGAGGAGAGCGGTGAGAGAGGTGAGAGAGGAGGAAGAGGAGGAGAGCGGTGAGAGAGGAGGAGAGAGAGGTCAGCCCAAGTGCACTCTCCCACCGTAATGAAGCAATGGACAGCAGCAAAATGATGCGATTACTGTAAGATCTCTCCTAAGATCGCACCATCAGGCATGACCTTATGCATCTCTCTATCTATCTCTCTCTCACACACATTCAACACACACACACACACACTCTCTCTCTCTCTCTCTCTCTCTCTCTCTCTCACACACACACACACACACACACACACACACACACACAAACACAAACACACACACACCCTCTTGCCCGCTTGTGTTTTATAATTTCCTTCTTGGCTGTCCTTCGTTGCCCGCCTCCCATATCTTCACTGGAGAAGACGATGACTGCGCTGGATGCCAAAATAATACACATCCGTGTGGAGTCTGTGGAGTGAGGCCCTCTGGGCCATGGCTGCCCTCAAAGCCACAGGAAATGAATCACAAGGGGCCAGCAAATGATTTTCATAAACAAGATGGACGAGAGTTTTCTCTTAGGGTGCCGCGATCTTCTAAAAATGTGTGTGTGGGGGAGAGAGAAAGAGAGAGAGTGCATTTATGGTTGTGTGACAGATGTTATGTCACAACTTTCTGACTATATTTGGATAAGCGATACCAATATTACTACATCATAATTCACAATTTCAAAATTAGAGGCCCACTCGTTGCGAGTATGAGAAGCTGACTAAATAACTAAATCTACGTGTGCGTCTTAGCCAAGTGATCCGTTCATGCAGTTTCCATGAGAGAGGGCTAAAATGGCTAGCAGGATAAAAGAGAAATGCATGTGTAGCAGGATTAAGGGGTGGAGCGCCCCATAATCACTTCCTAATTGGTTAGCCAATAAGTTTACCTGGCTACCATATAAAATGGTAGGTAGCGTTTGCCCAGGTGGACACCTGGAAACCTGCCTCTGTCACTTCCCAACGCACGCCTTCCTGCCGGCCGCCGGTATGAGATCTCTGTGTTTTTCTCCCTCTTGCGCTACCGTTGTTACTTGTTTCGGGAGGTTAATATCTGTAATCCTGGTTTTATAGCACCATCCATGCTTGCCTCACTGGCCTCCATGCTGTCTTGGTGCATGGCTTGTTCCACCACGGTGCACTCTCAGTAACATACACCCTGCCTCAAGTGATGAGTCGCTGCTACACCGGTATGTAGCCTATTGAGGTAATTAACTTGTTTCTCATGTTTGTCCGGTTTTAATCTTATTTTTATTGTGCATTGTAGGTGTTGTGGGCCTAAGTCATCTGGACGTGCATTGTGCTCACTGCTGCTTTACTGAGTTTTGGTCCGTGTATTATCCGTTGTCAAGACATTGTTTCCTGCTGACCGTTCGCGTGGCTGTGGCACCGAAGCTAGCGGCAGTGGCGGGCGCAGACACCTGCTTATATTGTTGGTCTGGCGTGATTGTGAATGAATGTAAACGTGTATTAATGTGCATGACTGTAACCATGTGTTAATGTGTATTCATTGTTTGTTATTTGAGTCTTGCTGTTTTATCATTTTGGCACTGGTAGGAGGCCACCTCTGTTGCTGCAGATCACCTGAGATTGCGGTACCCATACGCGTCGATTACGGGGGAGACGGGTGGGATATGTCCCCACCACTATTTATAATTTGAATTTTGTCCCCACCACTTCTAAAAATGTGCAAACAAATGCGACCGTAAAAATCCCCACATACTGAAATCATCGAGTCTAAACCATGCGATAGGCGCGCACAATGACATCCTCACAGCATGCACACCTGCTAGATATGTGTGGATCGAGTGTTGCGCGGTTAAGGTTTTTTAACATCCGCACCCACCCGACCCTCCAGTCATGTAATGCTTGCTAGAGTTGACTGTAGCTCGGAATGCAATCGGTTGCCATAGTAGGCTATCCTAAAATCCAGCGATAAAACAAAGCATGAACTCATGAGCGTTGGTCTACCCTATATGTATATCCTCTGATTGTAATGTTTATAGATAGGCTATCTAGGCGATATTAACATTTATTTTGTATTTGGCCTGTTATAAAATCATGTAGGCCTATTGAACAATTTAAACACATTGTGAACCCCAAAGTTGGAGACATGCATATAGACATTGCTGCAAATTTAAAACCGGATTACTCTGGAATGGCTAACTGTACAGGGGAGTGCTTTAAACTTTAATTAAAACTTTAAACTTTAATTACACCTTTGTGTTCGGTAAGGTCTGCTGTTTATTCTGATATATGGTTTGTCATGTGTTGAGGGAAAGTTCGCGAAGCCAAGATGAATGGGTAGGGAGACGGGTGCAGAAAATATGATTAAATTAAAGTTAGGCTACTTTTCTCGCGAACCGTTTACCACAACAACTAACCACCAACATCGTTTAAAAGCTGAGAAAAAGCTCTTTCGTGTGATAGATGTGATGTCTGTGATGAATAGGCTACTTCGCAAGTAGTTCAGCAAATTTGGGTGGGACAGAAATACCTTACAGAGCAGCAGATCAGGGCTGGCCATATCGGCTCTGATATACATTGATTTAAATGCATTATCGCTTCACTACCCAAACACGCGAACAAGAAAGAAAAGAAAAAAAGAAACCAATGAGCTTATGTCGCGATTTCCGATAGGCCTAGAGAAAAGACAGCTTTTGGTAATCTAACAAGTAGGATTTGCTTTGCCTACTCTGCTGTTTGGTTGTCCCAAACTTTGAGACGACCCATACTCGCATTAACTGAATCTTATCAACCCGAACTGTGATGTTCCAAACAGAGTTACAGGATGCAATGCCTAATAATCTCACTGCCTACGGCATAACTGATACAGTGCGCCTAGGCCTACTGTTAAACACCTGAAAAATATTAAGCTGCTGTTTTCTTTTCATGACGAGCACTAGGCCTACGTTTGAATGATTTATGACTGAATGAACGTTGCGTTTTTAAGCGCCAGAACTGCTTATCACGTCGTGTGACAAAGTTTACACCAACCATCATCTTCTAATGTAGGCCTATCCTTATGTTGAGATAGCCTAGGGCAAAGAGAATGGACATCATTTGTGCGTGAAGCATGTTTCAATTAAGACCGTACACAAGCTATTTTTATTGTTGTATTGAATGATTTCATGAATGAATTGTACGCACAGTGCGTAGGCTGATGGATTACGGCTGGCGGCGCCACTGACCAAGGCCACAACCTGTGAACCTCTGATTTTCAAAGGGGAATCACGGCTAACGCAGGGGGCAACTCTTCTCTTCAATTTCCCTTCCAAATTACTTGTTATTGTCTGAAGACATCTATCGCAAGAATCTAATATTCTAAGCAACAGCAAAGCAAATGCAAGTTAACCAAAGTGCAGTCGGTTCTCCCGCCATGGTTTTGGAAATCACACACCTGCTGCATCTGTGGCCTATGCCTATCACTCTACACGCCCCTGTTGCACGTCACATTAATAGCTGATGCTGCCTCCCCAAAATTCCGCATCATGTGAACAGATCAGCACAGCAGGCCTGCACATTTTCACCTCGTTTTCAGACACAAGTTGCGGCAAAAAGACGTCTCATTTTTTTTTTTTTTATTATTATTATTTTTTGGGGTCAGGTTCGGGTAGTTAATCAGTGCATATTGAGGGTCGAGTGGGTGCAGATTGACTCTCCTGACGGGTCGGGTGGGTGCGGATGTTAAAAAAACATAACCGGCGCAACACTACTGTTGAGCATAATGCAGCGTTGAATGGATGAATAGCTTACATAAAGGTACCCCCACTTTTCAAAACACACTCAAGCTTATGGTTATTGTCCCCACCACTTCTAAAAACAAACTGATGCCCTTGGCGGTACCCTACCACTGTTATGTGTGTTTTGTGTTTACCATTTATTATTTTGTTTCCAGGAGCTGAGAGCCCATGGGGAGGGTAGAAGTACCCCTGAGGTGGTGGTGTCCCATACCTGTGTGCGGTGTTCACGTGTGCTCGTTGCAGTGAATCTTTCTTGCAGTGTGTAGTGTGTGTGTGTGTGTGTGTGTGTGCGTGCACGTGTAAGTGGTTGGCTTCCTGGGATTCACCCCGGCCTATGGTGATCTGCCTCCCCCAATAAGCCTCAGCCCTGGTATCCTTCTATCTGTTAGTCGTTTTGTAGTAACTATTTGTTAATAAATATACTTTTATGGATGGAACCACGTCTCTTGCACCATTGAGTAAACGAACTTGTGTGCCATCACTTCATCTTACAATTGAATCAATACTTCTCTGGGTGAAATTCCCAGAGTGGCGTAGTCAGGCTACCTAAAATACCGCTCTTGCCACACATGGTACTGTAATCCAGTGTGTGTTTGGCATGCATGCTGTTAAATTTTTTCTCGATTGCTTTGACCTGCTTAAAGAAACTGGGATCCACACATTTCTCACACCCTTTTGCAAAACCGTTAATACAGATGTCATTTGAAGACGCCAAACTCTATTGGTTTTCCAAAAGGAAAACATCTATTCACATGTGGTAGAGATTACATGCATAAGTCTGAATTTCCAGAATCTGAACACCTGTGTGAAACTCCTTTGCACAATTCTTCAATCAGCAATCATTCATTATCCATAAGAGATACCATGTCTGTTCTGTGTTGCTATTTCTAATGCACATTTAGACAAAGTATATTAGCCTATTTGATGAAGAAAACAGTACAAAAGGGGTTTACTAGCGGTCTATTTCAATGAAAAATGACAAGTTGTATTTCAATGAAATTTGTCTTGTCTAGGTGCTTACTGTAGTTCTATTTAATACATGTAGTCTTTTCAGTTTTTCTGATTAGAAAGAAATGAAACAGACATTGAAACCTTTTTGAGAACAGTGTTGCATTTTGTTGTTCAGTGTGTAATGATTGATTTAAAGCAAAACAGTGATGACTACAAGTTGTGGTGTTTGAAGGCAAAATTTGCTTTTGCTGCTTGTTTTAAAGGTTAAAGTGCTACAGTCATTTTGGCCAGAGTGATTCTGTTTAGACCTGTGTGTTAACTGTTTTGACAACGGGATGTCAGAGTTGATTAAAGCGATTAAGAGCATTAAAGCGATTAAGAAAAGTGTTTGGCATTTCTTTTTTGGCTTTTGGTTAGTTCCCCCAGTTTGGTTAGTTTCTTCATAACATAAAGTTAAATGGCACAACTGTCTAACATGCCCATGAATGCAAAAGACTAGGGGCCTCATTTATAAAGCGTTCTTACGTACAGATTTGATCTTAGACCATGCGTACGCTCAAATCCACGCCAATGCACAGATTTATAAAATATCTTTGTATGTTGTATGGCAGTGTGGAACCTGGTGTGGGGCTGAGCACTTTTCCACGTCAGATTCCACTCTGGCTCACAACCATTTCCTTGTGGTAATGCCGGGGTACTGCAGGTAATCTGACGTTCAAGAGCGATGAATTTTCAGAAATCCAAGATCAACGATCTCGCGTCTTTCTTTGCCATGTGTATGATCAATATCAACAGAGGTTTTTGAAGACGTTTTTAATGTCTGCACACTGTTTTGAAATGAAACTGAATGAGAAGTAGCCCACTTAAAGGTGTCCCCCAATAAGTAGGCTACCATGTGTGGTTTTAGTATAGTCTGTATTGACTCTGTGTGTGTGTGTGTGTGTGTGTGTGTGTGTGTTTGTGTGTGTGTGTGTTTGTCTGTTGTTTTAGGAAAGTCTGTATTGTGGATCTAATGAAGACAGAATAACAGAGAAAAAAATCTCAAACAGTTGGACAAAGCCATAATATTGAGTTTGTATTTATGAGTGATTGTCCGTGCGTGATGTAGTTTTATGTACAGTATGTGTTGGAAAAGGTTGTGTTGTTGTGTTCATAGTGTGTGTGTGTGTGTGTGTGTGTGTGTGTGTGTGTGTGTGTGTGTGTGTGTGTGTGTGTTTCGGGCTAGTGTTTCGGGTTGCAGACCGGTGTTATGTAATGTCCTGTGTGTGCTGTACTTTCCGACCTTCCAGACAGCAGGAGCTGCTATTGACCCACTTCTAGTTTGTGTCCTCTTAAAAGCTGACTAATATCTCCTCTCACTCATCTGTCTCACTGTCTGTCTCTCTCTCTCTCTCTCTGTGTGTATGGGAGGGAGAGAGAGAGGGAGGGAGGGAGGTAGGGAGGGAGAGAGAGGGAGAATTAGAGTATGTCTGTCTGTGTGTGAATGAGAGAGAGAGATACAGTTTCTCTCTCTCTCTCTGTGTGTGTGTGTGTATGTGTTTCATATTCGCCAGGCATCAGCCCACACAAGTTTCTGAGATGGAGTTACTCTCTCTCTCTCTGTCTCTTTATTATCATTTCTCATTTGTTTCTTCCACCCACTCCCTATTCTCTAAACTCTCCCTCTCCCCCTCCCTCTCTCTCCCTCTCTCTATTCTCTCCCTACCTAACTCTCCCTCTCTCTCTCCTCCCCCTCTCTATTCTCTAAACTCTATCTCTCTCACTCTCTCTGACTTGTCTTCCTGTCCACCCCCACTCCCTCTCTCTCTCTCTCTCTCTCTCTCTCTCCATCTGTCTGTGCCTGGTGCTTCCTCTCTGACCTCTGTTCTTCATCTCCCACAGTCCCAGTCCGCTCCGTCCCACTCCTCTCCAGAGGGCTCCAACACGACCTTCAACAGAGAGACCAGAGACCAGAGGGCTCCAACACGACCTTCAACAGAGAGACCAGAGACCAGAGGGCTCCAACACGACCTTCAACAGAGAGACCAGAGACCAGAGGGTTGGGGGTCCTCCCCCAGAAAATGTTTACTTTGTTTGATGTGATTTCCTGTATTCTGGTGCATTTTGGGGATGGCCAATACTAAATTCAATTAGATTCATAGCCTACATCCTGATTTGTTGATATTGAGGCAATGATTCCATGCAAAGGCTTGGGCTTCAGGGCCCCCTGACCCCTTGGGCCCCTGGGCCTGGGCCCGGTAGGCCCGTGCAGTAATCCATCTCTCCCTTCCTCCCGTCCTCTGCTCGCTCCCTTTCTCCATCCTCTCTGGAGGTCTGAGGAGAGCAGAGCATTGAGAAGCAGGGAAACAAAGAAGTCCTCTCTGCTCCACTAATCACCGCGCTGGCAGTGCGGCGCTTGAATAATGCAACGTAAATACATTGTCACGGCCGATAAGCATCACACTCAGCACTCAGACTCTACGGGGGCCCAGGCTTTGGCACAGTTTGCGCTTTTCGAAGGAAAAAATATACATGTGGGAAAACCAAATGGCATAGGCCCAGAGCAGTCAGCAACTAGCAGCAACTAAATAGAAAAAAAAGTCAATGTACAGTAAATGAAAAGCTTAGTTCCAAAACGCTATATTCTCCATTTTAATGAATTTTCATAAATCATTTGTTTTAATTTTGTTTTCAGTGGAAATGTAGTTGGGTGTTGTTATTTGATTTATCTTTACTCAATCAAAACAACAGAACTTCAATTTCATTGATATTACCTAAAATACACAATTAAATAACATGACTTATTAATGTACCCCATGAATAATCCAGAAGCTAGATTTTTAGTGTTATACGTATCAGTACAACACTG
Source organism: Alosa pseudoharengus (assembly GCF_046254945.1). Classification (NCBI taxonomy): domain Eukaryota; kingdom Metazoa; phylum Chordata; class Actinopteri; order Clupeiformes; family Clupeidae; genus Alosa; species Alosa pseudoharengus. The sequence continues at coordinate 51,132,001 of NW_027468564.1, forward strand.
TCAAAATGAAATATTGACTTTCTGCAGTGCAGCACAATACATAGTGCTGCTCTGAGGGCAGTGAGTCAGTGTTGGACGTATATATGCGAGTGGGGAAAGAGAAGTGGAGCAGCCATGATTTCTGATCTGGGATCAGTGGGGGAGCCGGGGCCCCGCAGTGGCCTCCATTTACTGCTCCGCTGGGAGGCTGTTCAAACGCGGGGCTTTCCGCTCGTCAAGAGGCAGCGGAACTCCAGTGTAGAGGCCCACCGCCCCTCCACACACACACACACATCACACACCACACTCACACACACACTCACACACACTCACACACACATGTACACATACAAACACACACACACATCACACACCACACACACACACACACTCACACACACTCACACACACATGTACACATACAAACACAGACACACACACACACACACACACACACACACACGCACACACGCACACATACACACACACACACACACACACACACACACATACACACACACACACACACACACACACACGCACACACACACACGCGCACACACACACACACACACACACACAAACACACACACACACACACAACCCCCAATGCCGAGAGTCCTGCTGGAGAGACTACATGGTGAGTCCATTACTGCTCTGCTGGTGAATGTGTTGGTCCGTGGGGTTACCTCTTGCTGAGGCACTGATGGTAAACGCATTTATTTTCTGTTTGTTGCCATGTTTTGGCCTCTGTTGGGCTGTTGGGTAGCTCCAGTTTCCATTTAGCCAAATCAACAGCAAGCTATTGCATTACAAAGCTGGTGCTCGTTTATGTCAATATCTTGTGATCAGCTTGCTCCATACACTCCATAAGTAATGGATTATGTCTTGGTTTATGTCTCTAGTCATTTACATTTTTCTCTTTATTCCTTTTGTGCTCTGCCATATTTATGTCAACATGTCCTGTACATTTTTCTTTCATTCTCTCTCTCTCTCTCTCTCTCTCTCTCTCTCTCTCTCTCTCTCTCTCCCTGTCTTACCTTTCCCAGTCTATCTAAACAGAAAGTGATCGACCATGACCTTCCCTTTCAACGGGACTCTCCACTGACAGTCCAATCCAAACTGTCTTTAAAACAGAGCCAAAGTTCAGTCCAGCAGAAACGGTACAGTTGGACCGCTAACGGAATGGCAGCCACAACAGTAACAGACCCTAATGTGGAACATCAAGCCCATCTGTGACCAGCTCCGGAGTTCAAACCAGCACTGCAACAGAAACTCACTCTCGGGGGGAGTTCAGTACACTAGCATGCAAAGGGAAGGAAGCTGCTAACAGGCCCAGCAGAGGTGTGACATTAGCAAGTGCGCATATTGAAAAAGCCACACTTGAATGGGCTTTCAATGCATTTTTGTGTGCAATTTGGGTTGGCGTATCCCGAGTGGGCTTGGGTCACACGGGTTAAAATGTGTGTGTGTGTGTGTGTGTGTGTGTGTGTGTGTGTGTGTGTGTGTGTGTGTGTGTGTGTGTGTGTGTGTGTGTGTGTGTGTGTGTGGATCATGCACCTATGCAAATGCAAGTGTCATGAACCTATGCAAATGCAAGCACTTGTGTTTGTGTTTTGAGTGAGTTCTATTCTGTGTTTAAATGTGTGTTGTGTCATTACAGAGCATGATATGATTTATGAGGATTTGAAAGATACTTTGTGGGCTTGGTAAATGACGACTAAATTGAAGGTTTGTTTTAGCTGATTCCAGCTGATTCCAAACAGCACTGGCCAGGAGTGCATCTCTCTCTCTCTCTCCGCCTCCTCCTCCTCTTCTCTGAGGCTGATGAAAAGAAGCTGAAGTGACAGAAGGCCTCTCCATGTCACTCACGAGGTAAAACAACATACTGCCCAAGGCACCTCTGTATCTCATTTATTTTCTCCTTTGACAAACCCTCTCTCTCTCTCTCTCTTTCTCTCTCTGTTTCTTCCCCTCAAACAGATTTTTGTGTGTCTTTTTTTGAAAGATATTCTATAAGTGAGAGACATCATTTGCACACAGCAAAACAACTTCAGCACACAGACCTCAAGGCTTTTCAAAACCCAGTGAAAACAAAACACAGACTTGAGTCAAGTCAATGTGCAGTCTGGTCTGAAGTCAAAGTGAGTCATCATGATACACTCAACCTCAGCAGCTCTCATTCTAACTTGCGCAAGTTAGAGTAGCCTATCACTTTTACTTTTCAAGTCAGTTGTATTTGTTTACGGGGAAAAAACAGAATGATCGAGGTCATAACAGGCTACTCTAATTCTAGAACTCCTCAATCGAGCTGTAAGGTAATCCTATGTTGACTGAGCAGAAGCCTGCTTATAATTTCCACTCACCCTTCATGGGGCAGTTTGGGGTCCCACAATACATCATGACTGTTCTTAAAAGCAATGTAAGGGGCCGTTCACACCGGGAATGATAACTATAATGATAAAAGCGTCCACAACTGGCCAACGATAAGGAAAGTCTCTCCTCGTGTTGAATGTGATGGCTAAAATTGTATGGATTCTGATTCGCTGTCAGCTTTGTATCGCTAAAAATCGCTCTGAAAGTGATCCCCGATGATATCTTTCATCATGTCGTTATCGTTATAGTTTACAGTATGTAACTAAATATATAACTAAAGCTACTTTTACTGTACACTCCACGAACGGAGCGCTTCAGTTGCAGAGCTAGTGTAGCCTCCCTGTAAGCTTTGTTTTCAAGGTGCAGTCTGTTTTTCTGGTGAAACCCAAGGCTATTCATATTTATTCAGCCTTTATTCAGCCTGACAGCCAGCCAATCAAATGATGACTTGCATACTCTTGAAGCTATGGGTTGAATAGTGTAGGCCAGAGCGGTGCAGGCCTACTGAGTTCGCCAAACCATAGGATCAAAACGCAACGCATTATGGGGCTAAAGGGCAGCTAGACAACCAAAACATTCAAAGCATAGCTTTGCGCTTCTGCCCTATTTATCCACAATACTTGTGTTAAATCCTATGTAAAAAACTTTGTACAATCAATTAAGCCGTTATCTAGAAAACAGTAACAGGCTAAGTTGCCAACATGGTTTCCGTGCAAAACGGTCCACCATGTCTGCCTTCTACTTTTCACTGAGGAAATTCGTAACTCTCTCAACAGAAGACACATTACTGGAGCAATTTTTATCGATTTTCGTAAAGCATTCGACACAGTAGACCACCTGATTTTATTATCCAAACTTCACTCTTTTAACCTATCGCCCTCAGTATTAGACATGATCTCTTCTTATTTAACTGATAGATCACAAGTTGTCAAAATTGACCATGCAATATCTCAGCCCTTGGGATGTGGTATGGGTGTCCCACAGGGAAGCATTCTGGGGCCTTTACTCTTTCTTCTATTACGTAATGATCTCCCAGCTGTGTGTAAATACTCATGTATGCTGATGACACTGTGCTCTTTCTATCTGACCCCAACTCTGATATGATAAACTCCAAACTGTCATCTGACCTTCAATTTGTACATAAGTGGTTGAATGACAATCACTTAACCATCAATGTTAAAAAAACGGAATGCATGTATTTCCACTCACCCAGAAAGCATATTTCCATCACTAGTCCTGTAATCTTTTCAAATCAAACTCTTGTCATCACCAAATCATATAAGTATTTGGGAGTACTACTTGACTCACACCTTACATACCGTGAACACGCTTCCAAGCTAGCTAAAAAGTTAAATCAGAAACTATATGTATACAACACGATCAGATTATACCTATCTTCTACTGTCTCCAAAACCTATCTGCAAGCAATCATATTCTCAACCATCTCATACTGTCTACCAATATGGTCCCTCACCACAAATGAAGTTACTGAACCCATCGCACGGTTATATTACCGAGCTTTGAAAATCCACAGTAATCTTCCCAAATGGACACACCACTGCACTGCGCTCACTCAATCACATGCTCTGTCTTTTCAAAATTTTATTTAGTCATGCTATTTCTTTTTACTTTCAACTCCAACACAGCACTTCACGAACACTCATCTCTCTCCTATCGACACACATAAAATGCCTCAAGTGCGTGTCACTAGGTCAGTCTCCACAGCCCTCCACCCAGTGCCCTCATACAACAATGGCTTTGGCCAGAGGTCCTTCATACATACGGCTACCAGAGTTTGGAATGGCATCAGAGAATTACAATCCAGCACACAGTTTAAAAAAAAAAACTATAAACTGCTACTTCTCAATACATACACTTGCAAACACTGACCTCTATCCATCACTGTCTGTGCTAAGACTTATGTTTGCTTTGTGTTGTATGTAAATATGATGTGTGATGTGCCCTGTCCCTGTTACTTGTTATATGTGCTGCAGAACAGGAACCTGCTGGAAATCAATTTTTTACTGAGTCAGGCCCGTTTTAAACTGTAACTTTGTTACTTTTAATACTTTCCTGTATAATAAATATGAAAAGTAAAAAAAAAAGTAAAAAGTTAAATTACGGCGATTACGTCACATAAGCAAACTCAATTGCTTGATCCACTCGAAACACTTTGTTCTCCTTGTACAAAGCCAGGACTGTGTGCAAATGCTAAAGTTTTGTGAAGGCACACACAAAATGTGCAAATAAATTAGGCTACTGTGCAGTTCAGTTTGCTGAAATGCACAAAAAGTGCACTGGTCTCGATGCTAACACAGTTGGACATTGCTGGGCCTTGAGCTGCAGCCGAATTCAGGAGTTCTCCACGCAGTTTGGGGTGGAAAAGGTTTGGATTCTGTGGTCGTGTCCAGTGCTGTGTTTAGAGCAATCTGATGGCTTCAGTCAAAACAAACTCCATCTGTTATGGCTGCTCTGGGACAGTGGCGTCCCTCTGGCCATCTTCCACATTACTTAGTCAGCCAAGTCCAGCACTCCGGCACTCGGCCTCTCACTCGTGCTCTTATGGCCCTTCCTGTCTGTCATTAGTGACTGGACTGGGTAGACTGAACGCAGCTACAGTAGCCTTGAGGTGAATGTAAGATTGAGCTGTTCCAGCTGCAGAGGGTAATTTCACTTCATCTAACTTTGAAATATAAAATGAATTAAAATTCAAACAATGAATATTGTGTCAATGCACTCGAGCCCAAGAATAAGCATATAGGGTGACAGAAGGTTATTTTGCGCTCTCTCTCTCTCTCTCTCTCTCTCTCTCTCTCTATGTGTGTGTGTGTGTGTCTGTATGTGTGTAAACGAGTGTATGTGTGAATAATCCACGTTTAATTGTACACGTACGGCCCAGCATGAGAAATGGGTCTGGCTAAATAAGAGCAACCAAATGAGAGACAGCCCAGTGGGGACCTGGAGCAGACTGCTGATACACAGCATGACTAAATATGAGGGAAGAGAGGGAGAGAGAGAGAGAGGGAGAGAGAGAGGGAGGGAGAGAGAGAGGGAGAGAGAGAGCAAGAGGGAGGGAATGAGAGGGACAAACAGTGTGAATGACAGAGGGAGGAGGAGGAGAGAGAGAGAGAGAGAGAGAGAGAGAGAGAGAGAGAGAGAAATTGAGAGAGATGTTTTATTCAAGTCCTGGACCAGGTGCTATCAAGTGAGCTAACAGCCGCAGGCAGGGGTGCCACACACACACAGACACACACACACACAAACACACACACACACACACACAATAGAAAGCTTTAATACTGAATGCCACTACGGGAGAGGCCGTTTGCTAGGTTTGATCTGAAATCTGCCGTTCAAAAAGCCATACTTGTTTTTAGAGCACTTCTCAGTCCATCCAGGGAAAACAATAAAGACAATAAAAACAATACCCCCATTGGGTACATGGTGGGGAGTTGAAAATTGCTTTTCAGAAAGTGGGATGTACTTATATGTGACTGACAAAAAAAGTAAAAGTAAAGTTAAAAGTAAATGAATAAAATATAAAAAGTGTGCAGGTGATATATAATGAAGTCTGTTTATTTCCCAACCACACTCTCTCTCTCTCTCTCTATCCCCCTCTCTCTGTCCCACACACATATATTACATGTTGTTTCTCTTTTCCACTCTCTTTCACACGCACACGGCATGTAGACACACACGCGCGCCTGTGTGTGTGTGTGTGTGTGTTTATGTACATTGAAGGGGTTAGGTATGAACATGCATCACAGCATTTTATGATAACTCGTCTCATGTCGTGCCAAGTCAGGAAAGATGATGATTTCTGCTCAGACTAATGAGAGGAGCAAAGCAGTGCAGTGCAGTGCAGCCACACACATAGGTCTGTCTGTGAACACGGGTGGGTGGGTGAGGATTAGGAGGCCTCTGTCTTTCCTGCCCCGGAGCAGATGTTCCACTCTGGGCCTCTTCCGGCTCTCTCTACCTCTACAGCCCCAAGCCTCCTTAGAGCAAGTGCAGATTCCACTTCTCCAGCGGCGGATGGTGTTTGAAAATGCCATTTAAAAAGCACTGTGCAACCTGACATGTCATTTCAAATGTAAAGAGGCTTGTTGTTTTATGCCAACACTAAAAGCCTATGTGTGGCGCTGTTGATTCTGGCACAGTGCCTATTGGATAGGAAATGCATGATCATGACAACATGTTGGTTTTAATTACAGCATCACTGCTGGCCAGCTCAAATTTGAAGTTTGTGTATTTTCTTTTCAGTTTCTCTGCCAGCTTGTTAGTGTGGCAAGCTGACTCTGCCTACGCGTTGACTGATTTGATTGACCTCAGTGGGCGGGTTAAACTCAGGATATATATCGTCGGGCAGCAGCTTCCTGAACTCGCGTTCCTCTGTCACCCGGAACCTGACTTGATTGTTTGGCGTGAGTGCAGGCGGTGTTGTTAGCCGCTGAGAGACTGTGGACGAGAAAGACAACGTGGTCTTGTTTGGCGTAAGTGCAGGCGGTGTTAGCCGCTGAGAGATTGTGGACGAGAAAGACAACGTGGTCTTGTTTGGCGTAAGTGCAGGCGGTGTTAGCCGCTGAGAGATTGTGGACGAGAAAGACAACGTGATCTTGGCTCGCCTCCGCTGTATAGTCAGTTTTCTGACAAATTTGCTTTGAATAAGACTGCGGTTTAGCTCAAGCTAGCCTAGGACCAGTGTCGGCCCTAATAGGGGCAGTGGGCCTCTGTGTGCTTTGGTTTGGGAACGCCGAACGTAGTATTGGATTCAGGTCCAGCGGTCCTCAGGGCAATTGGCTATCAACAGGTGCAGTGTACCCACGCCTCAGTCCGGCTGCTGTTTTGCCTTCTTATGACCTATGGTTACTTTTTGGGGTTGATATTGTTTCTATTGTTTATGGTTATTTTGAACTTTTGGTTTGCTGCTGCTCCGCTTTACTTGGCTTGGTGCATGTCTGCTACGGCTGCGGTTGCTATGCTATTCCACCTTGCCTGCTATTTACTGTATGTCTGCTTGTTTGTCTAATGTGTGTGTTTGTGACTAAATCTAGACTCCCCTTTAGTGGAGGTGGAACCCCGTGTTGGTAGCGGGCCTACAGTCTGGTGGCTGCGAGCTCCAGCGTACCGGTGTAACGCCAAAAGATAAGTAGCCATCACACATACTATAGTATATTGAATGTTACCTGTGAGCCCATTGGAGCCCCAGGCTGGAGGACCGTGGTTAACCTGTGCTGCTCTCTCTCTCTCTCTCTTCTTTCTCTCTCTCTGTGTTTCTGTTGAACAGGAGCTGTGGGGCTTGCACGAGTGGGCAGCCTAGTGGTGGCGGAGTCCTCTTTATCAGGTTCTCTCACGACTTGCACTCTGGGTGTCTTCTGGATCTTGCTGTGTCCTCACGTGTGTGTGTGTGCTCGCGTGCGTGTGTGACGTTGGATCCTCCTCTTCTGGTAGCTGTCCTCACCTCGCTGTGGTAAGCCCCCAGGCCTTGTCTCCTGTACCTTTGTTTGTCTCTCTCTCTCCCTCTCTCTCTCCTTTTCCCTCCTCGGAGTTCCACCCACAGCGGAGTGTGGTGTTGGGTCAGTGGACTTATGGTTAGACTGACCTCTGGCCTTATCATTATCTGCCTGTCAATTTTGTATTAATAAAGTATAACTATTTATGGGATTCCCGTCTCTGTCTGGTGTGTGTACGAACCTGTATTAAAGTCAATTGTTCTGGTTAATTTGGAATAGTTCCTAGGTGTAGGTCACCCCCTCCCCCTAGGTGGCGTAGTCGCTACGAAAATTCTTGCCTCCCTCTTGCCACATTTTGGCGTAGTCGGCAGGATTTCACACCAAATAACAGTAGAGACGTGGGTCCCATTTTGTTGAATGGTGGTAATTGAATGTGTAAAGTGTATGTGATGGGTTTGAACTGTCTTACTGCTCATCGGTTGAAGGCAAAACAGTAGCTGGTGTTTTTTTTTTTTTCAGATTGGTGACAAGAAGGTAAGAGCTCTCATTTGGTGGTAGAGTTAGTTTTTTTTTCTTCCTACCAATTAGTGTGAAGATAGTAAGGATGGAGGCTGAATTACAAGAACTGCGGGATATGGTTGCTCAATTGAAAGCAGACAATGAAAGACTCCGTTTAGAACAGGTTCCAGCCAACCCGTCCTCTAGTGCTATTCCGGAGGCAGTAGCTGCACCGGCTGTCCCTGCCCCTGTTGGTGCCCCTGTAACCGAGAAACTAATCTTTGTGCTGCGAGATAGAAAGTGCCCGATGTTTAGAGGGAAAAATGGCATTGACCTGACTGAGTGGCTGGAGGAGGCACAATCTTGCATGCGAGCGAGACATTTGTCTCGGACTGACCAAGCATTCTTCCTCTATGACCACTTGGAAGGTGAGGCTCGGGAGGAGCTGAAATATCGCCCCAATGCAGATCGTGCCGATCCAGATAGGATAATTGTGGTGTTGAAGGAGGTGTATGGGTCTTCTGAATCGTATGTAGCTTTACAAGAAGCCTTTTTTTCCAGAAGGCAGCAAGAGGGGGAGACATTACAGGAATTTTCACTTGCCCTGATGAGCCTTATGGCGCGAGTAAAGGAGCAGCCCCCTAGTGATATGGCTAATGCTGAGACTCTTCTGCGTGACCAGTTTGTCGAGCACGTCACTGATGGTGCTCTTCGTCGCGAGCTCAAGCAGATGGTCCGACGGCAGCCTGCTGCTACTTTACTGGATGTGAGGGGTGAGGCAATTCGTTGGGAACAAGAAGGGTTACCTGGTGGGGTAAGAGGTCGTAGCCTGTCTGTTCCCTCTGGCTTTGGGTTTCAGTGTGGTGTTCAGAGTAGCCCACAGGGTGTGCCTGGTAGACCCCCAGCATCTGAAATGAGTGAGCTTAGGGAACTGCTTAAAGTCCAGCAGGAACAGCTGAAATGCCAACAGGAGCAATTGCAGCAGCTCACGCAAGGCCTTTCCCTTTTACAGAATTCTATTCCACGGTCTCGTTCACCTCTTGATGGACCTCTGATTTGTAGGCGCTGTCAGCAGCCTGGACATTTTGCCAGAGATACGATGCTGTGCGTGTGCCTCCTCGTTTTCAGCCGCCTGCCTCTGTTCCACCTACCCCAGGTAACAAGCCTGGCCCTTCTTCGGGTTCGGGAAACTAGCGCCCACCGTACTGCAGGGCCACAGTTCGGGTGGGGCCGCTACTGGCTCGAGGGATTCGGGGGGGGGTGTCAAAATTGATGTCATCTTGTCCACATCTTGATGTGGTTTTGGGTGGGGTTAAAGTGCCTTGTCTGGTCGACACAGGCTCTATGGTGTCCACGGTCAGAGAGAGCTTTTTCCTGGAGCATTTTGTACCCTGGGGACATGAGCGCCTCCAGTCTTGTCACTGGTTACAGCTGAGGGCGGCCAATGGGTTAGCCATCCCTTATGTTGGCTATTTGGAATTAGATGTTGAGCTTTGTGGCAAGGTAATGCCACAATGTGGGGTCTTGGTGGTGCGGGATCCACCAGGTGGTCTTTCTCCCCAAGTCCCTGGTGTGTTAGGGATGAACGTGATCCGTAAATGCTATCACGAGCTCTTTGGCCGGCATGGTCTGGCGCTGTTTGATCTGCCTGAGGTGTTCACCGCGCCATCGCCAGTCCTACAAGCGTTACAACACTGTAGTAGCAGAGCAGATCTCCCAGAGGCCCCAGGTAGAGTGAAAGTGCGGGGCAGGAGAGCTTGTCGTATTCCCGGGGGGGTGATGCAGCTTGTGTCAGCCACCTGTTCAGCACAGTATTCAGGGGCCACCGTGCTGTTTGAACCCTTAGATTCAGGCTTACCCGCTGGATTGCTTGCCTCTCCCGCATTAGTACAGGTAACTCGTGGCACTGCCCTTATTCCTATCGTAAATGTAGGGTCAACAGACGTGCTACTTTATCCTCATACCACCTTGGGCATGTTAGATCAGGCCCACATTGTCAGTCTGCCCGCAGGAGTCTCAGAGGTGCCACCTGCTACAGCAACTGTTGCTTCCCAGGTCTTGTCCCCTGCCGCCCCAGACCAGGTAGAGGCCGTGGACTTATCTCCTCTGCCTACAGAAGAACAGGGTCAGGTAAGGTCCCTCCTTAGGAGGTTCAATCATGTTTTCTCGACCCATGACATAGATTTAGGTTGTACCAATCTAATTGCCCATGAGATTCCTCTCCTAGATAGTGTACCCATTCGTCAGCATTACCGACGCATACCCCCGTCTGAGTACGAGGTGGTAAAGGACCACATTAATCAGTTGTTGGAGGCACAAGTGATTCACGAAAGCTGCAGTCCCTATGCCTCCCCCATCGTTCTGGTTAAAAAGAAGGATGGTAGCTTGCGCATGTGTGTAGATTACCGTCAGTTAAATAGCAAAACCAGGAAGGATGCATTCCCTCTACCACGTATTGAGGAATCCCTGGATGCTTTGACTGGTGCCTGCTGGTTCTCTACTCTGGACCTGGCCAGTGGGTACCACCAGGTCCCAGTTCAGGAACAGGACAGGCCCAAGACTGCCTTCTGCACGCCCTTTGGGTTATTCGAGTGGAATCGGATGCCCTTTGGGCTTTGCAACGCCCCCAGCACTTTCCAGCGGCTTATGCAGCGGATATTCGGTGACCAACAATGTCAATCACTCCTTTTTAGAGATGTCCGATAATATCGGCCCACCGATATTATCGGCCCGATATTAGCATAAAAATGTAATATCTGTTAATATCGTTATCGGATTTTTTTGCCTTAAAACCGATAAAATAATGCTTGCGTTACACCCAAATAGTGCCTATGCGCTCCTGAAGCGTTTACCGGCGCACAGATGATGACCTCATCAAGCTGCGTCTTGACGCATACAAACAAGCGTGGATGGCTGCAGTAACAAACTTGCTCGCTCTGTTTCAACATTATGTCTGTGGTTTGGAATTGGCCATGGCCGTCGTAGCCCCTTGAGTTGGCCGTGACGCCCCTTTGAAAATCAGAGGTTTACAGGCCACGGTGGCCTTGGTGCCCCCTTCTTTAAATATTCTGCTTTGCGTCCTACTAATAGCGATATATATTTAGCCTATGGCCAAATTACGCAGTGGAGAAAGTGACAGCGCAAGAAAGTGCATCCAAATTAACCCATTCTTCTCAGTTGAACTACTCGCGAAGTAGCCTACTCATCACACAGACATCACAAGTATCACATGAAAGAGCTTTTTCTCAGCTTTTAAACGATGTTAGCCGCTAATTGCTGTGGTGAACGGTTCGCGAGAAAAGTAAATAATATCATTCAATCATAAATTCTACTGAAGGTTTTGCGTCCATCTCCCTACCCATTCATCTCGGTGGAATACTTCAGAACCCTTCGTTTAACATATGACAAACCATATATCAGAATAAACAGCAGACCTTACCGAACAGAAAGATGTAAATCAGTCCCCTGTACAGTTAGCCGTTCCAGACTAATCCCGTTTTGAATTTGCAGTAAATTTCAACATACATGGATGTCTCCAAATTTGGGATTTAAGTTTTACACTGTGTTTAAATTGTTCCACATTATTTCATAACGGGCCAAATACAAAACAAATATTACAAATGTCGCCTAGATATCGGTAAATCAGAGGACAGCTGACTGTAAGAGTTTGTGAAAGTAGCCTAAATGATCACAAAATGCTAAGCATGCATCTATAGGCTATTTGAGTTTCTTAAAGCTGAGCTGTGCTTAAATTGTTCAATACATGATTTCATAACAGGCCAAATATAAAATAAATGTTAAATATAGCCTAGATATCTGAAAATATTAGATGATCAGATGATTTACAGTTATATGTAATGTCATGTTTTTGTATACAGTGATGCAGGTCTACTGCAGTGAATACAACTTTGATCATTTTTATAGCCTACTACTGTATAGTTAACTTTGGCCTTGGTGCCCTGACATGTGGCCTTTGTGCCCCCCACCAAATATGCCCAACTGAAGGCCAAGTGGCCTTGCCCCTAAAATGGTGAAATTCCAAGCCTGATTGTGGGTATGGCCCGTTATGTACTTCACCTCAAGCCTGAAGTATTTTTTGTAGCTCAAACAAATGTTTTCAAAATTGTGCAGTATAGTTGCTTGCCACATTGTAATTGACTCATATTTGTGCATTCATTCAATTAAGGTGATTGAGTTTTAGTTAAAGAAACAGTTCATGAAGCATCCTACAAATGCAGGCTCATTTAACACAGAAAAAGGGTAGCCTGTCATACACTATGCCTGTTATTTTAGTTGGCTTTACATTCTGCTATGTTGCACATAGTTGTTCAGGTACAATGTTTTATCATTTGTGAAGAAGTCAAATTTGCCCTATTTGTTGTGGGCATTGTCAAGATTATCTCAGGGAGAGTGTAATCCAAACTGTTGTTTGAGACAATTAAAAAATAAAAAATAAACATGGCACTTTTTCCCTAAATTAAGTTGAAGTATTTTTCTTATTTTGCACAGACAATGTTAACATTTGGAAAGCCTTGTTGCATTCAAGAATGCATCCAGTGGGGCATCACAATAACATTAAGCATGTTGTGTTAATTCCACAACAGGAGATATGTGATGTTACCTAAATTAGTTTTGAGGAAAAATAACCCACATATCGACATCGGTATCGGCTGATATCGGAATCGAAATTTGAGAGTTGGACAATATCGGCATATCGGATATCGGCAAAAAAGCCAATATCGGACATCCCTACTGCTTTTGTATCTTGATGATATCGTTGTGTTCTCATCCACCATCACGCAGCATCTGGAAAGGCTGGGGGTAGTGCTGGGTCGGCTAGAACAAGAGGGCTTGAAGGTGAAGCTCTCTAAATGTGCCTTTTTTCAACCAGAGGTGCGGTACTTGGGCCATGTGATCTCTGCCCAGGGGGTCGCCACTGACCCAGGCAAAATTGAGGTGGTAGCTAATTGGCAGCCGCCCACCACCATTTCAGAGCTGCGCTCCTTTTTAGGTTTCGCCAGCTATTACCGTCGCTTTGTGGAGGGCTTTGCCAAGTTGGCAGCCCCCTTGCACCGATTGGTGGCAGAGATTGGAGCTTCGAGACCAAAGAGTAGAGCTGCCCAGGGGAGTCTTTGGGTCTGCTCTGAAGACAAAGCTCACGACAGCGCCAGTGCTTGCTTATGCTGACTTCTCCCTCCCTTTCATTTTGGAAGTGGATGCCAGCTATGGAGGGTTAGGGGCCGTACTCTCACAGGAGCAAGGAGGCAAGGTGAGACCAATTGCTTATGCCAGCCGAGGGCTACGCCCTACGGAGCACAACATGCAGAACTATAGTTCGATGAAGCTGGAGTTTTTGGCCCTTAAGTGGGCCATGACTGAAAAGTTTCGCGAATACCTGTTGGGTCATCGGTGTATAGTCTTTACCGATAATAATCCCCTGAGCCATCTGACCTCTGCAAAATTGGGCGCCACCGAACAACGTTGGGCAGCCCAGCTGGCATCTTTTGACTTTGATATTAAATATCGGTCAGGAAGGAGCAATAAGAATGCGGACGCCTTGTCCCGCCAGCATCCATCCGAACAGGTCGAAGCCTTGGTGCCAGGTACTGTTCTACCTAAGCCACTGCAACAAGTCCTTCAGCCGGCCATGGTCGAAGCGACTCAAGCAGCCATTTCGGTCTTGCCTCATCAGACACCCGCTGATATCTCTGCTCTCCAACAGGCTGACTCCACTCTTCAGGAACTCATGGTGTTTTGGAGGCAGAAGCGGCGGCCTACTTTGGCGGAACGGAAACAGCTCTCCCTACCAACCTTAACGCTGCTCCGACAGTGGAGTCGCATAATTTAGGAGGATGGTGTTCTGTATCGACAGGTATTTCGTTCTGATGGGGGGGAGGCGATGCGTCAGCTACTGTTGCCTGATTCGCTCAAAAAAGATGTGTTGACCCAAGTTCATCAGGAACATGGTCATCAGGGAATAGAGCGGACCCTGGAGTTGTTAAGGCACCGGTGTTTCTGGCCCGGTATGTCCGCTGAGGTAGCACAGTGGTGTAAGGCATGTGAGAGGTGCCAGGTCACCAAAGATACACAGTCGAGCACGCCTAGTTTCATGGGGCATTTGTTGGCTTCACGGCCTAATGAGATTCTGGCCATGGATTTTACTTTATTAGAGCCTGCCCGAAATGGGATAGAAAATGTCCTGGTGATGACTGACGTGTTCAGTAAATATACCCTTGCTATACCCACTCATGACCAGTGGGCGGCAACAGTGGCTCAGGTACTGGTGGTAGAATGGTTCTCCAAATTTGGTGTTCCTGCTCGGATACACTCGGACCAGGGGCGTAGCTTTGAAAGTGCTCTCATACAGCAGTTATGTGGCTTCTATGGGATTCAGAAAACGCGCACCACACCCTACCACCCCGCGGGCAATGGTCAGTGTGAGCGTTTCAATAGAATGCTGCATAACTTGTTGCGTGCCCTGCCAGTCTCGAGAAAGAGGGACTGGAATTCCTGCTTACCCCAGGTACTCTATTGTTACAACACTACTCCCCATCAGTCCACAGGAGAATCCCCCTTCTTCCTTATGTTCGGACAGGAACCTAGATTGCCTGTTGATTTCCTTTTGGGCAGGGTCCAAGACCCCATAGGGAGGGCTGTCCATGACTGGGTTCGTGAGCACCAAATCCGCCTGCAGACCGCATTTGAAGGGGCGAGAGAACACTTGGACGCTGCCGCAGCACGTCGGAAGAGAAATCATGATCAGAAGGTACGAGATGCACCACTGAGGGAGGGCCAGCTGGTACTCTTACGCGATATGGGCGTAAGAGGGCGTCATAAAATCCAGGATCTGTGGAGCTCAGTGGTGCATCGATGCGGTCACCTGTTCATGATTCCCACCGAGCTCGGCAAATTCACCGATCCTTGTTGAAAGCGGTAGTAGAAGCCACCTCTCCCACTTTAGTCAGTCCTTGCAGGGTGCTCCCCGATGGTCCCCTCCCTGGACCGTCCTCTGTCGAGCAGGAACCATTTGGGGAACTTGACCTTATAGCCCTGAAACACGACGTTCCTGGGGTTACGCCTGGTTCTGCTGTAACAGCAACTCCGCCCGTTATCCCACCGCGGTGTGACCTACCAGTGGAGGCCCCCGTGGATCCTACCGTCATACTAGCAGCCCCTCCTGAGGTGCTCGAGCAACCACCCATCATTCTGGTGACCCCAGCGCCTATGCCCCCGGGTACCAAGGACACTGGTGAGGTAGCAGTCCGGAGAACGTCCCGGTTAACGGCGGGTTAGCACTCCAATGTTCATCGCTTGCCAAGGCCGTCAGGGGTAGCCACCACCCTGTCTCCGGTGTCTACTCCAGCTACCACCTCGGCAGGCCAAACCCCTGCTTCTTCCCTACCTGTTGCTTCTTCACAGTAGTTAACTAATCGTCGGGACGACGATTTGTAAAGCGGGGGGAGATTGTGGCAAGCTGACTCTGCCTACGCGTTGACTGATTTGATTGACCTCAGTGGGCGGGTTTAACTCAGGATATATATCGTCGGGTAGCAGCTTCCTGAACTCGCGTTCCTCTGTCACCCGGAACCTGACTTGATTGTTTGGCGTGAGTGCAGGCGGTGTTGTTAGCCGCTGAGAGATTGTGGACGAGAAAGACAATGTGATCTTGGCTCGCCTCCGCTGTATAGTCAGTTTTCTGACAAATTTGCTTTGAGTAAGACTGCGGTTTAGCTAGCCTAGGACCAGTGTCAGCCCTAATAGGGGCAGTGGGCCTCTGTGTGCTTTGGTTTGGGAACGCCGAACGTAGTATTGGATTCATGTCCAGCGGTCCTCAGGGCAATTGGCTATCAACAGGTGCAGTGTACCCACGCCTCAGTCCGGCTGCTGTTTTGCCTTCTTATGACCTATGGTTACTTTTTGGGGTTGATATTGTTTCTATTGTTTATGGTTATTTTGAACTTTTGGTTTGCTGCTGCTCCGCTTTACTTGGCTTGGTGCATGTCTGCTACGGCTGCGGTTGCTATGCTATTCCACCTTGCCTGCTATTTACTGTATGTCTGCTTGTTTGTCTAATTGTTTTGTCTTGTCTGTTTGTTTGATGTGCTGTGGTGAAAAGGTCTCGGTGGCTGTGCCTACTCCATGTTAATGCCTTAACTCTTGTGAATGTGTGGTTTGTAGTGTCTTTTGTTTTTTTTATTTCTTCCTTTGCTGTGCCTGTTGGGGTAGTAGCGTGGGGTTGCTAAGCTTCCTTTCCTTCCCTTGCCCCCTTGTGTGTCTCGGAGTGGTCTTTTGTTTATGTGTGTGTTTGCGACTAAATCTAGACTCTCCTTTAGTGGAGGTGGAACCCCGTGTTGGTAGCGGGCCTACAGTCTGGTGGCTGCGAGCTCCAGCGTACCGGTGTAACGCCAAAAGATAAGTAGCCATCACACATACTATAGTATATTGAATGTTACCTGTGAGCCCATTGGAGCCCCAGGCTGGAGGACCGTGGTTAACCTGTGCTGCTCTCTCTCTCTCTCTCTTCTTTCTCTCTCTCTGTGTTTCTGTTGAACAGGAGCTGTGGGGCTTGCACGAGTGGGCAGCCTAGTGGTGGCGGAGTCCTCTTTATCAGGTTCTCTCACGACTTGCACTCTGGGTGTCTTCTGGATCTTGCTGTGTCCTCACGTGTGTGTGTGTGCTCGCGTGCGTGTGTGCGTGTGTGACGTTAGATCCTCCTCTTCTGGTAGCTGTCCTCACCTCGCTGTGGTAAGCCCCCAGGCCTTGTCTCCTGTACCTTTGTTTGTCTCTCTCTCTCCCTCTCTCTCTCCTTTTCCCTCCTCGGAGT
>NW_027468564.1:51154130-51166630 GCF_046254945.1 Alosa pseudoharengus
CGTCATTGTAACCAAAATATGTTTATTTGCAAAGCTTATGTTAGCGAATTAGTATGATGCTACTACCACAGGTTGCTTGAAGCAGCCGGTTCAACACACAGGGCGAGTTGACCAATCACAGTTTTGTGCATAAAGTTAAAGCAAAAACATAGCCTACATTTTTAAAATAGTTTTCTTTGTGCATGTTGATTAACTAATGACAGCCTATTGTCTGCTCCACATTTTCATTGTCTAATTCTGCATAGAGTTAATTTAATGATGGTAATGATTTAATGATGAAATATTGCTGAGTGTTGATGAAATGGTGGCACGGGCCTATGGTTGTACTGACTCCTTCACATTTTCATGGCCTAGCCTAATTATAATGATATTGTAGTACTTTTTTATATCAGTCTTTGAAAACTGAAAAAAAAGTCAATGTCAAAAAATCATTTTCGAGAATGAGGATTAAATACTGGACATAGATTAAATAGCCTATTGCTGTTTTTCCTTTGTCTCCCTCACATTTTCATCTGTTCTTACGAGTAGTAAACAAAACCATATGATTTACTTAATGTTATACAAGAACAGAATAGAATTGGACAGAATTGAGTTCAGACTTGAGTTCGGTATTTTGGGTCCGGCCCTCCTCAACAGTCCCAGTTTGTCATGTGGCCCCTTGGGGAAATTAGTTGCCCACCCCTGCGCTAGGCTATGTAAAACTCCCCATTAACAGCATCGCGTTACTAACCACAAATAAGACTGCACAATCTCGTATTCACTCTGTTGGATATCTGAAGCCAGTTTGTCTACTTAGATACTGTACATCCTCAAATTATGACCGGGGTCATAAGACAAAGTAGGGGAGACCGGGGCTGGTTGGAACAGGGGCAGGTTGAAACACTGTTAATATCCAGGCTACTAGAGGGAGCTGCAACAAAATTCCAACACTAAACTGACGGCCTTATTGAGTAGCGTAAACTCACGTATGTAACTGGTCTCCAGGTCATTAACCCTTTAGGTGAGAACAACTTTTTAATTTTGTAGTGTCAAAACTTAGAATATGCACCTCCCACTAAATACATCCTAGAAGGGTAATAGTTAGGGATATAAAAAAAATATTGATTATAATTGATTGCTAGGGGACTCATCTATAATTTAAAATGAAGTTTGAAAACCTGAGGTGACTGATATTAGCAGGCTAACAGCATTTGTGCAAAAAGGTTTGACCTAATGTGGGCGGGGCAGGTTGGCACACTGATTTTGGGGTTGGTTGGCACATACATTCCCTATGGCTATTTTGTGACAAATCTATAAACTTTGTATTTTATGCATAAAAACATCATCAATCTTTATTTTAACATTGTTATTGTAATTACTGAACATAGTTTTACATTTGGAAGCATTTCAGACATTTTTAAACATTTGAAGTTAAAAAAAATCGGTAGGGACCAAATTGGTCTTGACGGTGGGCCCTACTGAAGAAAAACACACAGGAAAGACATCAGCAAAGCCCTACAGGCAGTGATATAGATGAGCACTTCAAACAAAACCAAAAGGAGTACTGCAAAGGACTATAACATATGTGTTCCAACCAACCCCGACTACGTGTGCCAACCAACCCCGTGCATGGGGCAGGTTGGCACACGTGCACAACACCACTTTAATCATATATAACTCAAAACAAGGGATAATTTGTTGACATTGAAAATATACATTTTGTAGCTGAGATCCCAAGCTTTCAGTTAATCACAATTTGACCATTTCAACGCATTGTAAGACGGAGAAATATAACCGAGAGTGAAAAGTGTTCCAACCAGCCCCGGTCTCCCCTACAGGCCTTTAGGGGCAAGATTGTATTCGAGACAGCCCTTTATTTCTTATCCGAGTTTTATTTTGAGACATGCGTTTCTTGGAGCGGCATACTGGTAGGCCTTCAAAAGCATGACATTTTCGGTTTAGTTTGATATTTAATTTACTTTTGGACGGTTTGATTATATTGTTAAATGTTGGGACTGATGGCAATGAAATCTGGGGAGGTATTTGATGATCACTATTACATTCCATGTAGTTGAAAGACTGTCGGGATTTTTAAACAAACCATCTGCTTTCATGCGTTCATTGAACGTCCGCGGTGCTGTAATGGAAACCTTATCGCGTAGCCAAGTAGCCTATTGAGTTATTTTTAAATTATGCATGCATAATTCCCCTCTTAGTGTTTTGTTGTGCCTATACAGTGTTGGGAGTAACGCGTTATAAAAGTGGCATAATGTAGGCATAATGTAGGCCTAATGGGCCTAATTTGTAACGTGGTAGGCTAATGTAAGGCATTACAAAAAAAATGGTAAATATTTTACTCGGGAGTCGGGACAAAATTCAGTAACGTGGTATTTTGTTTTCATAAGCATATACAAATTCGCCAACAACGTCGCGAGATCAACAGAGGAGAAAACATCCGTGTAAATTGCAGAAAGTTATCTCCTCTCAGGCCTAGGCTATGCTACTTTCAAGATGATTGTGGCTGCAGCAAGTCGGACTCTACATTTGCGACCTTGACATAAAGGCCTGCTTGAGCATATGAAGGCAGAACATTCATTCAGATCACAGAGGGTAGGCCTCTGACTCTGGGTGGACTGGGTGGAATGCCGCCTAGATTAAAAAAGTTAAAGCAGATAGCCTGTTTTCCGTTGTATGTTGACAGCTGCTGGACTGGACGGTGGAAGAATAGCGATTTTTTTTAACTCTCAATTACTTTAACTGTGTGTCACCCTGGCGTTCGTTAGGACCGTACCACTGGAGGAGGGACCGCTCATAAACTCCGCTTAATTGTTGCAAATATAGACTATATAGTTTCGACTTCCGAACAGTTTTTGTGAGTGCTACTTTGTTAATATTTGGGGAAACTGCGAGTAAGGGGCTGCGACCGTTCTAGATGTAGGCTGCTGAAGTGCCGCGAGGGCGCAGCAAATGAACTTCAGAAACAATATATTTAAGCTCACGACATTCAGGCACAAAAAGTTATCGGCCACCGGGAAGTTCCCGAGGCTCCCGATAGCCAATCCGGGGTTGCATTCAAAGCAAATAACTTAATTTAACAGATATTGCAACTGCATGGTTATCATGAGGTTAATAAAGCTGGTTCCGAATTAGTCATTGAGTTAACCCTCCTGTTATCCTTGGGGTCAATTTGACCCCAAGCAACGTTTAACATCATAAAATATATGGTTCACTTTTTTTTTTTTGCTTCATGTTTCATGACTTTTCCTTATTTGAAGGGTACAACAGAGTTAGCATGGAATTTGTTCAATAATATGTTTTCAATGTCCTGTACAAATATTTTGTACATTGATGTTCCTTGGGGTCAGTTTGACCCCAGCTGTATGAAACATAAGGTACATGAATATTTAACACATTTTGGATATTATTATTTGAATAGTATGGGAACATATTGTTATTATCATTATTACATACACAAGTACTTATTACATATAAGTCATTTTGGCAGGACTCTAAAAGTCAAAAGGGGAAGCAACAGCAAGCCTTTGGGCTGCTGACACTGGATGGGCAATATTGCCAGCCAGGGTTCCAAGGTTCATAAAGGGGTGTGGGGGGGTGGGATTGTTTTGTAGGGCTTTTGATGGTGGTTATCACACTCTTGTTAAGTACCTATCACAAAAAAAACTGGGTAACAATATGAATTATAATCATTTTCTGAGGGTTTATTTAGCTGGGGTCAAATTGACCCCAAGGATAAAGAGTGTCGGTAAGATTTGAGGATAACACAAGGGTTAATAGCTTTATTTTGTTATATAGAAGTATCTAAATAACCTGTTAAAATGTACCAGAATTCAGGAAATTGCATATAGTCCAAAAAAATGTTTCTGGCGGAGGAGCCCCATACCCCCCGCTGAAATGTCCCACCCACTTTCAGAATAGGCTTGTTTGACTTCGGCTGAGTCTGACTTGGGGTGCATTCAGAGCACCTCGGAATGACAAGGACCGCCCCCATGGCTACTTTGTTTTTCCGACAGCAAGTGTTCAAGTGCTTAGCCATCGAATGTGTGACAAACACGGATGCCACAACAAAGGTTAAAACATACACTCACTAATCCTAAACAAACAACTGTATTTGCTTAAAATATAGTGTAAGATGCTCGTGAAAGAAAGATATGCAGCTTTTCAAGTGATAAAAAGGGCAAATTCCCAAGTTCACATTAAAACTGTTGGACATGAAAGGCCACATGGACTACAAACGAACTACAACGTGACGACAAAAGTGATGACGAGCCCCTAACTGGGCAACTCTGTTAGCAAAATCTAGCCCCAGTTTCCGACCTCTGACTCACACATTAAGTGACGTGAATGACGCGGAATGATGATGTTTTCACTCGGAGAAAGGTTTTTACGAAGCCCATGAACGCTAGGTTGGTCTGGCTTACTACGTAAACGTGATCTTCAGAGCGTAGCCGGGAGGAGCTACAACAGAGGGCAGCTCATCCCGGACAGAAAGGCTACAGTCTGCCTGACGTGACTCGCGGGAGACATCGCGGGAGATATCGCGGAATGTTGTTTGCAATAAACACAGCAGAACTTTCATTCTTACTCATTAAAATGAGCATGATGACTGACGAAATAAATTCTTATGATGTAGTTTAAATAAACCACTGTTGTCATACAGTTAACAGGCCTGCATTGTAGCACATAAATTCAATATCAAGTGTTTTCCCTATATGTGTGTCTATCTTTTTAGCCAACAGCAGAAAATAACAGAATATCCAAACGTTTTCAGTAGGCTAGCCTACCATTGTTGCAGAAATCACGTATAAGAAGGTATCCCTTCGATTTCTGTTTATTTTCGCATATTCCAACATAAGGAAGCAGCATGAGCCTCTAGTCATAATCGTCATGAGGACATTCCTCACAAATGGCCCTATCACGTCTTTGAACTGACGTCATTAGGGGCGTGTTTCAGCTCGTGGAAGGCAACTGCAAGATCTGTCTGCAGGCTAAGACTCCCGCGATATTTTAAGGCCATGTGACATGGTGTCACGGTGGTAAGTCCCTCCCCGGCTGACAGAAGTCGGACAGAATTTCTAACCAGTATGCATTGCGTCCATCCCAGTATGCATTGTGTTCAACCCAGCATGCCATCACATCAAGTAAGATCTGCACAGATCTGCCGCAAGTCGAACTCCCCTAATGCCTCCGAAGTCTATGAACTGCTTGTTGAGTTGTTAGAGGTCTTGTTACACTTCTTATAGTGTCTGCTGAAGACAATATAGTGCTTAATAAGGCAGCTGCTTCAGTAAGGTTGTTGCTTGAAGTTTGATTTGACATGGTCAGCCATTCAATGATAGCGGCACAGTAGACCCTTTCCCACGAAATGTGCTCAACTTCCTATTGGATGCGCGCAATGACGCTCTTCCTGTTTGACGACAACACCTTCCTGTTCAAGTGAGATTGCTCTCACACACACATATGAAACGCTCTCACACACACATATGAAACGCTCTCACACACACATATGAGATTGCTCTCACACACACATATGAAACGCTCTCACACACACATATGAAATCCTCTCACACACATATATGAAATCAGGAAAATATGAAAATTTTCATATTAGTGTGTGAGAGGTTTCAGTATAGTGTGTGAGAGGTTTCAGTATAGTGTGTGAGAGGTTTCACATGTGTGTATGAAAGCATTTCAGTTGTGTATTGATAGCAATAAAATGTATGGTTAAAATGGATAATAATTTAACTTCAAGACTACTTTTAGTTAGCCATGTAACCCATCTTGGTTTTAAACAAAGACACTATCCCCTCCCCCAATGGAATGCTAATGTGCTGGTTTAAGGCCTATCACTTACACAAGACAAAGGATGCTTCCTTGATATAATGTATCCATGTATCATGAAATGTAAATGTATTCATGTCTGGTATCATTTTGATAGTCTCATTACATGGATTGTAATGATGTGATTGTGAGAATGTTTGGAACATTCTATAAGTGATATTTCTGATGTATAAGATATCTCTCCTCATGCTATTCTGACAAGAATTCATAGGTGTGAAGTGGGTGTGAGTAGGTGTGTCTGATACCAACTGTAGAACCAATCAAGTGGGCTTGTTCTTGGCGCCACTTTGTTCTTTGTTTAAACCATTTAAAAGTAACTAAACTGCAATGTTTGTGAGATCAGATTTTCTAGACTTGGACTAAGGATGTAGAGCGGAAGAGAATAGTTGGCTTCAGGCCAACCTAGGCCTGGCCTGGGCTAGGCCTACATAGACCTTTTTTTGTACTCTCTCTGCTTGTAACAGAATAAACCTGATTCCTGAGTTTTTCCTGAAGTTCGCCAGTCTAAGATCAATATTAAGTAATTATTCACCTACAATTACTTTCATGGAGGTTCCACCGAGATAATATACTTTTGTCGCTGATTCTAAGACGCCGCAGTTTTTTTTTTTTTTTTCTTTTTCTCATCGCTCTGGTGACAGCTCCCAAGTTAAGGACGCTTTTTATCTGCATTTCTTCTTTGGTGATGAACGAAGGTGGATCTGTAAATCCGGGCGGTTCCTACTAACCACAGTTTGGAATGGGCGGTAAGATATCGGAAAAGGCATTCTGAGTGAGTAGACATTTTGGCAAAACCGTAACTTAATAGTGGACACAAAATTGTGCTTCCCCGATTTTGGCAATATTTTGGCAAAACCGTAATTTAATAGTGGACATAAATTTGTGCTTCCCCGATTTTGGCAAAACGTCGCACAAGACGAATTAATCCATATTTTGTAAAGCGTCTATATATGTGTTGGATTGAAGTCCAATGGTGCCTCTTTATTGGATATAAGGAGTAAATAGATTAGCGAGTGTGCTAGGCAGCTCAGTATTAAACACGGTGGTTCGTGTGCAATCTATTTTTCGCGGGTTTTAGGGACATCATGTCCTAACAAGCTACGTAGCTTATGCCCCTTTGTGTTTACAGAACATTTTATTCCTTCACTACCAAAACAGAATATTAGACAGAACTTGGTGCTGCCCTTTTTTGTTTTTATCACCAAGAGCGTATGAGCGGCTAGAATCCAAGCTAACACTAGTCTTGTTTTGTTTTTGAGTAGATGTGGTGTTTTGTTTTAGGCTACATCTACACTCAGATGATGAATCCAGGATTTTTGTCGTAATCTTTTTCAAGTGTGCAAACAGCATAAGCTCAAACAGCATAACCTCAAGAGAGCATGGTTAGGCCTCTTTTAAGTACGCCTGAGCTAACTAGCTGCCGCTAGGGGCGTCTAGATGTCTTTGTGAGCTAATATGAGCTAACTGAAAAGGCTTGACTAAACTTCCTTTGTTCTTTTAAGCAGGAAATTCTTCCTGCAGCCCGTTTAAAGTTGTCCTCCAGCTCCATGGAGCTGTGTGTGTCTGTGTGTCCAGTATGAATGAATGCGCGTGTGGGCCGGCCCTGTGTGTGTGAAATTTGTTTATTTCGTTATATGTGTTTGTTTCCATTTTTTGTTTCAAGTCCTTCTTTGTTTTCTTGGGTCAAAAGTTTTCAAACCTTTTGCTATCCTATCTCACTGCCTTTGTTCCTAGCAGCACTGTATTCTATAACCAACCCCCCAGCTTCTCCCCCATGGACACAAAAGGAACTTCACTGGGGAGATATGAACCTAAGAGGAGTGATAATGGGAAACCATTGTTGATTTCAACCATTTTCTTTCTT
The DNA here is from genome assembly GCF_046254945.1 of Alosa pseudoharengus. NCBI lineage: Eukaryota > Metazoa > Chordata > Actinopteri > Clupeiformes > Clupeidae > Alosa > Alosa pseudoharengus. The sequence goes on from NW_027468564.1 coordinate 51,161,833, forward strand.
TCATTTGAGGGACATCTTTTGGGTTTAACATGTTAAGACATATTTTTTTTTATTTTTGCTTGTATGCCAATGGGAAATGTTTGCTACATGTTTACGCCTTGTTTGATGTGGGCAAATGTTCAATTGAATGGATTCATACCCACAACTTGAGTTTCTTTCTGTTTGAAATTACCTTTTATTTGTTTTTAGTTTGTATTTTTTTGTTATAGTTAAGAAACTATAAAAAGGGGGAGATAGATGGTATTGACTTGAAATACCATCTAAGTTTATTGGTTTTATTGCTCAAATTGTCATTTTTTAAATGCCTACTGTTTTGTTTTACTGACCCTCACTTCTAATGCAAAATCTCTTTAAAAGACATGCAGGGGTACCCTACCCACGTGAGTCTGTGGATTATTTTTCTTTTAAACATCTAAACTTAACCAAAGTTTATTTATTTTCTTTATATTGGCCTTTTGCCAATAGATGCAAATGTGTAGTCTCTGTTTGGAGATAAATAGCCCTGCTATGTTAGAAGACCCATGCTGTAGGTGTGACTGTCTCCAATTGAGAAACTGAATACATTAGCATACTGTTGTTGACTTGTGAATCTGCATTCACGAGACACTGTTTGACTCTGTTTACACTCATGCTAATGTCTCTCAAAGTTGTTGTGAATCCACTCTCCAGAATCTCTTTCATGCCAAAAGGGACAAAGGGAGGTGTGACATGCCTTTGTCTTCGACTACCACTAAGCAAACATATCAGAAGATCCTTTCAAGATGGCGAATGGCTCCACCAACCAGGCTCAGCTACCACGCCAGAGCAGCAGCCGTGGAGACCAGGCCATGCCACTGGACGAGCTTGATGGACCAGACAACTCTGCCCTGGGCTCAGGTACAGCCAGCAGCAGCGGTGGGGGCCAGGCCAGTCATGAGACGAAACTGGACGAGGCTCAGGAACCACAGGTCCAACGGAACCTGTGGCAGAACCAACTGCCATGACTCTGGAAGCAACAAAACTGGACTGACTGAAAGCAACGAAAGGGGGTGCCGAAAGCAGCCTCGCACTCCGCATCATCAAAGACACTCATGGCCCATTGTTCATGGACTGTTTGAACTGACACAAGGGTGCACGCCGAACGCGGCCTGCATGCACACCCTTTGCACTCGCATACACTTACACTGAAACAATGCAGACACATTCAAGTTTCATAAGAGGACCCTTCTTCAACGGAAGAGAAACGCAAGAAGGGATGTATGCTGAACGCTGCTTTCCTTGCTCACGCACACACTTACATTGATTATGGACTGATTATGGACTTTATAAAAAAAAAAAAACAACAAAAAAATTTTGTAAAATTGTTCAAGAAGGCTCATGTTATGGAATCTTATTTTAAACTTCAAGTCATTCAGACTTGAAAAGGGGGAATTGATAGCAATAAAATGTATGGTTAAAATGGATAATAATTTAACTTCAAGACTACTTTTAGTTAGCCATGTAACCCATCTTGGTTTTAAACAAAGACACTATCCCCTCCCCCAATGGAATGCTAATGTGCTGGTTTAAGGCCTATCACTTACACAAGACAAAGGATGCTTCCTTGATATAATGTATCCATGTATCATGAAATGTAAATGTATTCATGTCTGGTATCATTTTGATAGTCTCATTACATGGATTGTAATGATGTGATTGTGAGAATGTTTGGAACATTCTATAAGTGATATTTCTGATGTATAAGATATCTCTCCTCATGCTATTCTGACAAGAATTCATAGGTGTGAAGTGGGTGTGAGTAGGTGTGTCTGATACCAACTGTAGAACCAATCAAGTGGGCTTGTTCTTGGCGCCACTTTGTTCTTTGTTTAAACCATTTAAAAGTAACTAAACTGCAATGTTTGTGAGATCAGATTTTCTAGACTTGGACTAAGGATGTAGAGCGGAAGAGAATAGTTGGCTTCAGGCCAACCTAGGCCTGGCCTGGGCTAGGCCTACATAGACCTTTTTTTGTACTCTCTCTGCTTGTAACAGAATAAACCTGATTCCTGAGTTTTTCCTGAAGTTCGCCAGTCTAAGATCAATATTAAGTAATTATTCACCTACAATTACTTTCAGTATATGAGAGCGTTTCACTCGTGTGTGTGAGAGGTTTCAGTAAAGTGTGCGAGAGGTTTCAGTATAGTGTGCGAGAGGTTTCAGTATAGTGTGTGAGAGGTTTCACATGTGTGTATGAGAGGTTTCACATGTGTGTATGAGAGGTTTCACATGTGTGTATGAGAGATTTCACATGTGTGTATGAAAGCGTTTCAGTTGTGTATATGAGAGCGTTTCACTCGTGCGTGTGAGAGGTTTCAGTATAGTGTGTGAGAGGTTTCAGTATAGTGTGTGAGAGGTTTCAATATAGTGTGTGAGAGGTAATTCTGAATAATGTCCTAAAGGGCCCCTCATAGTTAATCAAGCGCACGCACGTACACACACGCTGGCGCACACACAGAGAGAGAAAGATAGAGAGAGACAGAGATAGTGAGAGATAGTGAGAGAGAGAGAAAGATAGAGAGAGACAGAGATAGTGAGAGATAGTGAGAGAGAGAAAGAGATAGTGAGTGATAGAGAAATCTCAATTGTGTTGATGTTATCAATGGGTACTATACTAGATAGGCATTAATGCCCTTCAGAATGTACAATGTTGTTACTGGGAGTGTGTGTGTGTGTGTGAGTGCGTTTGTGCGTGTGTGCATATATGTGTGTGTGATGTGTGTGTGTGTGTGTGTGTCTTAACACATCAGTCAGTAAGCAGCATATAGCAAACAGCCACAATGAAAAAGTCCTCATGCAGCAGAACAGGAACAGAACATTAGAAGTATGCACTGAATCTGTGTGTGTGTGTGTGTGTGTGTGTGTGTGTGTGTGTGTGTGTGTGTGTGTGTGTGTGTGTGTGTGTGTGTGTGTGTTGTGTGATGTGTGATGTGTGTGTGTGTAATGTGTGTATGTGATGTGTGTGTGTGTGTGTATGAGCAGTTTCTCACCTCCCTCTTTGAGCACGCCCCAGCCGGTGAGTGTGTGTGTGTGTGTCTGTGTGTGTGTGTGCGTGTGTGTGTGTGTGTGTGTGTGTGTATCTGTGTGTGTGTGTGTGTTTGAGAGAGAGAGAGAGAGAGAGAGACAGAGCAGCTCCTCATCTTCCTCCTTGAGTGCGCCCCAGCTGGTGTGTGTGTGTGTGTGTGTGTGTGTGTGTATCTGTGTGTGTGTGTGTGTGTGTGTGTGTGTGTGTGTGTGTTTGAGAGAGAGAGAGAGCAGCTCCTCATCTTCCTCCTTGAGTGCGCCCCAGCTGGTGTGTGTGTGTGTGTGTGTCTGTGTGTGTGTGTGTGTGTGTGAGCGAGAGAGAGAGAGTGACAGCTCCTCCTCACCTCCTTCCTTGAGCGCGCCCCAGCCGGTCACCCAGCAGAGCAGGCCGGGCTCGTAGAGGTGCGCAGGCGAGGGCAGGCACGCCGGCCGGGCCAGAGTGGACGGCGCCACCGGGCGCTCCAGCCGCAGCAGCGCGGCGTCGTAGTCGTGCGTCTCGGCGTCGTAGTAGTGGTGCAGCAGCAGGCGTGAGACGCGCAGGGCCTCCTCGGACGCAGCGCTACGGCTCAGCAAGAGCTTCCCCAGGTACACCGTCCACACGGAGGCATGGAAGAACCTGGGGGAGAGGGGGAGGAGAGAGGGAGAGGAGGAGAGGGGGGGGAGGAGAGGAGAGGGAGGGATAGAGAGGAGAGGAGAGGGAGGGGGGAGAGAGAGAGGAGAGGTGAGGTGAGGAGAGGAGAGGGAGGGAGAGAGAGAGAGGGGAGAGGGAGGGGGAGAGAGAGAGGAGAGGTGAGGTGAGGAGAGGAGAGGGAGGGAGAGAGAGAGAGGGGAGAGGGAGGGAGGGGGAGAGAGAGAGGAGAGGAGAGGAGAAGAGAGGGAGGGAGAGAGAGGTGAGGAGAGGAGAGGGAGGGAGAGAGGGAGAGAGAGAGGTGAGGGAGGGAAGGAGAGGGGAGAGAGGGAGGGAGGGGAAAGGGAGGTATAGAGAAAAAGGGAGAGAAAAGGGAGGGAGAGAGAGAGATGGAGAGAAAGAGAAGGAGAGGTACACATCATAATCAAAATTCTGAAACCTCTTCAATACATCATTACAACTATTTCATTATAGCAGCATGCTTTCACAACACTCTTCATGAATTGACATGGAAATTAAACTGCTTTGAATATGAATTTAATGAGGGGGGGGGGCTGGAAGGATGAATGGATGAGCATAAATGGGACAGACAGGAGAAAAGAGAGGAGGTGAAGAAAGAAAGAGAGACAGAGAACCAAAGAGGTTTGGCATTCCTTTATTAAAGCAGTTACTCGTGCCTCCACACTGAACTATTAAAACACACACAGCCTTCAGCTACTGTGTCACAGGATTTAGACTGTAGTCTGCATCTCAGTTTAAACAAGAACAAGAGAGAGGATGGAGGAGAGAGAGAGAGAGAGAGAGAGAGAGAGAAAGAGACATACAGAGAGATCTATGTGACAGCCAGGAGAGAGAGAGCATAAGCAGGGAAGGAGGAAGAGAGGAAGAGAGGGGGAGAGAGAGGAGAGATAAAGGGATGAGGAGTGACAGGAGGTTGGGAGGAGAGAGTGATAATGAGAGTGAAGAGAGAAAGGTCACAGGGATGGAGGGAGCAAGGAGAGTGGAGAGCAAAGACCCAGTGAAGACACAGAGCACTGAAAGAGGAGTGGGGAGGAAGGGAGGATCATGGAACAGAAGAGAGAGAGGAGTGGGGAGGAAGGGAGGATCATGGAACAGAAGAGAGAGAGG
>NW_027468564.1:51171630-51419130 GCF_046254945.1 Alosa pseudoharengus
CCTGCGATTCTGGATGACCCAGAGGCCCTGTGTGCATGCGTGGTTGTAGTTGGCCCGGGTCAGCTCATAGCCCTCAAAATCCAGCGTCAGACCGTACTCAGCTGAGGGCACCTGCAGAAAGACACACACACACCACACACACACACACACACACACACACACACACACACACACACACACACACACACACACACACACACACAATTAGACAGACAGACTGGCATGAGAGATTTTGACACATGCAGATGCAATGATAGAGATTATAGACACATCAGATAAACAGACGGGATAAGACTATGAAGAGACAGCTGGATACTAATGCATTCATATCAACACAACACGTGTAAACACAGCAATATGCTGGCTGGCAGGCTGCCCAATATAAACACAGCACAAAGTCAACACACAGGATGTACAGTATAAAGAGCAACAAGGACTAAATATTACTACGAGGGAGAGTGGTGCTCACAGTGAAGTGCCAGGTGCAGTTGGCGTTAGGAGGGTAGTAGCTGGGGTAGAAGGGCGTCTGCAGGACACCCTGGACCCCTCTCACAGGCTGCAGGGTGATGCTGGAGGAACAGGCTGAGATAGAGAGAGAGGGAGAGAGAGAGAGAGAGGAAGAGGGACTTCTCAGAAGTGTGTGTGTGTGAGAGAGAGAGGGCTTTGCAGAAGTGTCTATTTCAGGGAGAGTTTGGAGAGTCCCTGTTGCATTTGTGTCTGGGAGTGTGTGTGTGTGCGTGTGTGTTACAAAAACTCTAGCAGAAAGCCCCAAGCAGAGATGTTCCATCATGAGCCAATTACACATTCATAACCACAAGGACAATAACAATAGCATGTGATGACAATAACAATAAAGTTTGACAACAATAGCAATAACGTTTGATGACAATAACAATAATGTTTGATGACAATAACACTAACGTGTAATGACAATAACAATAACGTGTGATTACAATAACAATAAAGTATGAGGACAATAACAATAATGTGTGATGACAATAACAATAATGTGTAATGACAATAACAATAACGTTTGAGGACAGTAACAATAACGTTTGAGGACAATAATAATAACGTGTGATGACAATAACAATAACGTGTGATGACATTTCACTGATATATTGTATCAGCGGGCTCCCAGCAAGCTCCTCTGGCAGATCTGAGGGCTGACCCTTGACCCAGTAGGCTGCTCACCCTGTAGGCTCCAGGCCTGTGCGGACAGAGAGAAAGGGTCTTTGTAGCTATAGAGGCCCTGCTTCCACACCACCGTCATCCACTCGCCCGACGACACCAGCTTCACCACGGGCTCATGGCGACTGCAGCCGTACAGCCTGGGCACAGCGAGGAGGAGGAGGGGTGTGTGCGTGTGTGTGTGTGTGTGTGTGTGTGTGTGTGTGTGTGTGTGTGTGTGTGTGTGTGTGTGTGTGTGTGTGTGTGTGTGTGTGTGTGAAGGTTATTAGCAGAGATGGTGTGAAATGTGAAACAGGAAGGCATAAAATGAAGCATGAGAGAGAGAGTGAGAGAGAGAGTGAAAACAGAGATATGGTGTTAAAGTCATCATGGTAAATTCCAACATCTCTGTCACACTGTGAAGTAGTGCCTCTGGTTTCATTAATCAGACTCCACCGAATCATAGCCATCCTAAGCACCATCTGCCGTGCGGAGAGTGATGCTGATGAGTTAGAGGGGACTTTCAGCAAACAGATGGCATGAGGTGACAGCGATGTGTTGTCTCACGCAGTGATCACAATATGACAAGTATCTCCCGATCTGAGATACCTGAGGCCAAGACAGACAGATCAAAGGGAAATGTAGCAGCAGAAATCATACTGAAATCAGTCCACTGAAAGCAGTAGACTTGACTGTGCAGTGCAATGCAGTGCACATGACACCTCATACCAGTACTCATAGCAGACAGCACTGCAAACACTTTTCATTCATGCCGTGCAGGCAGTGAACTTTACACGTGTGAATTAACTGCCCTGTCTAAATGCCACTAGTGACCAAGTCCTGAGGTGGTCATGAAGTGGATATTGTCCTTATTACTGCCACGATTTGCGCTTCGTGGATTGGGTAGTTCTCTTTCTAGTTCTGGTTCTAAAGATCAATGGGAAAACAGCACATCAGAGAGTTGTGGCAACCGCTAGATTATCAAACACACATCCTTCACTCTGATCAAATCTTAACCCTCGACACACATCAACGGTTTCAAAGCTGAACCACAGACAGATGTCACAACCTGTCTATTCCTGGAAAGCCACACGCAATCTAAAATCTTTGTTGAATCGGAGGAGGATCACTGACTGTAACTGTGTGTGTCCAAGTCCGGGTTAAGTCTTGATGCATCCTTGATAAAACATCCAACTCGAGATTATTCTCAAGTATTTTATCTGTACTTGACTAAACTCGAATTTTTGAATTGAAACTTTGTGAGTCACTTTGTGAGTTCGCAATCTTTAACAAATTTACAAGCATGGCAGTGCAGAGAAGAACGTATATTAAGGACAGCCCTGTGTGTGTGTGTGTGTGTGTGGAGCCGTGACCTCTGGCCTCTGACGGGGCCTCTGTCCGTGGGGCGGCTGGACTCACGAGGTGATGAGGTGCGGGTCGGAGGGCGTGAGCGCGTCGTAGACGGCCAGGCGGTCGCGGCACTCGGGCAGCAGCCAGTCCACGCGCAGCTCCAGCTGGGAGCCCGGGGGGGCCTGCAGGTGCCACAGGCAGGAGGAGCGCTCCGTGTTGGGGCCCCGCAGAGCCACCAGGCCCCTGGGGGCCACCGCCTGGTACCGGTAGCAGTCTGAGAGAGGAGGAGCAGAAGGAGGATGGGGGAGAGGTGGAGAGGGGGAAGCAGACATGGAAAGGGGAAGAAAAAGAAGGAGGAGAGAGAGAGGGGAGAAGGGGAGAGAGGGGTTAAAAGAGAAGGAGGAGAGAGGAATAGAGAGGAGGAGAGAGATAGAAGAGGAAGAGAGGGGAAGGGAGGTGGAAAGATAGCAAGAGAAAAAGAAAGAGAGAGAGAGAGAGAGAGAGAGTAAAAATATAGATAGAAAAGAAGTCACCAAATAAAGAGGAAGAAATGAAGAGAAGTGCAGTGGGCAGGTGTCATATGATGACATGAAGGAGTAAAAATAGTGGTGACCTATGAGAGACACTATCAAAGTGAACACATGAGACGATTAGACAACGACCACTGAGTCAGTTACTGACTCAATATTGTACATCATTCTAATATGACATGCTGAAAGCAAAATAAAATTGAACTGGTCCAAAATGAAGACAATCAACTGAATGAATGTGAAACATACCAAAGGAAGCTTTCAAAAGATCTATAACTTTGGGGTCAGTTTCTGCAGGGGAAAAAAAACCGGAAATGTGACAAATCATGAAATGACAAAAACAAGAGAAAAAATAATGAAGACTGAAAACTGAAAAAAAGTAATTTCAATAATATTTAACAATATTAAACAAGGAAAACTCAGGAAAGCTGTAATTTCAGACAACAGAGGCCTACGTATGAAGACCCATAGGTGGTCAGCCATGGTCAGAGCCTCTGTGTCCGGTGTGTCCACCATCTCTCACCTCTGATGGAGAAGGAGGGCAGGTGGAGCAGGTAGCCGTCGTAGCTGGCCGTGTCCTCCGCTCCTGGGCTCGTCTGGGTGTCCAGCTGCTGCTGCAGACGGCTGCTGACCCGCTGCAGGGTCACCCCGTCGGTGTGGCTCTGGGGGACGGACAGCACCAGCCAGAAGTGGGCCACCACGCTACCCTCCCTGTGGGACCCGGGGACGGTCAGTCAGTGGTCATTTCAATCTGCCCCCCCCCCCTCTCTCACTCTCTTTTATTCTCTCTCTCTCTTTCTCTCTCCCCTCCCTTTCGCTCTCTCTTTCATTCTCTCTCTCTCTCTCGCTTCTTTTCTCTCTAATTCTCTCACACTCTGAAAGTCATTGTCATTAAATAAAATATGAAGTTGATTTATTTACTGGTTTATTTATTAACGTGAATCTTTAGAGTGTTTTAGAATTGTTTTGTGCTCTCCCTCTCTCTCTCTCTCTCTCTCCTCTCACACCTTTGTCTTTCATCTAAGTCTTATGAGGGGAGATGTAACCATAATACTTTTACTGTGGGTTTGAGGTGTGTGTGTGTGTGTGTGTGTGTGTGTGTGTGTGTGTGTGTGTGTGTGTGTGTGTGTGTTTGTAATTGTGTGTGTGTCATGTGTATGCTTGTGTTTGTGTGTGGTTGTGTGTGATTAAGAAAGAAAGTGTCCGTATGAAATTCAGCTTACCCAAAAGCAAAGACAGTGGTGGAGTTGAAGTAACGTGAAATATCAGTGGCCTTCACGAGCTTCTTCACCTGAGAGGGACATATGAAGACAGTGAGAACATGCCCCATAAAACAGCACACATACAGACATACAGACCTGAAAATCTGTCCCTCACTCTAATGAACGTGGAGTTAAAGGCTGTATCAGCGATTTCAGGCCCAAAAAAGGCCCAAACATAAATGATCACATTCATCTAATCTTTCCTAACAATCCGATAGCTGTCTGCCCCATCAGCAGGCCGTCAAAAAAACCGCGTCTCTGTAGGCAGCCTAAGCTCCGAGATCTGTACACAAAAACAATTGCTATCAACAAGGGTTGGCAACCCACTCAAAGGCAAAATAAAGTGTTTCAAACAATAACCGGCGAGATGCGCGTTTAGGAGAGTTTTAATTGCACGGGAGGGATGGGGGAGGGAGTAGCGAGCTAGCTCTCTGTTTTGTTTGAACAACAACAGAAGTGACGTATCCCCGCTAATGCTGATACAACCTTTAAATCACACATAGATGCAGTGCACTGTAATAGTATCCCCTAACATGTCCAAGCCCACTAATTTGTCATGGAGACGCAAGTTATTACGTTTGCCCATGCAAGGCTGAGGCCAAGTGCCAGGGTAAACAAAAGCAGTAGAGTGTGTGTTTGAGGGATGCAGACTCCTGCCGTCTCCTTCCTCACATTACATACAGTAGCTTACAGCCATTTGGCATGCTATTGTGGTGTAGGTCTATTTGGATAAAGCATCTGTTAAAGGCATACATGGTGGTGTACATTTCCTATGTTAAGTATAAGCCACGTCATGTCTCGCATGGCACAGTCTCTGCATGACTTAAGCAATGTGTTGACTACTGTGGTGCACAGCATGTCATCCATTCACACCTGCAGCATTTGAATATGGCCATCAAACAGAGCGGTCTGCACCTATTAGGCCTATATGACGGGTTCAGATGCAAAACTACATGTCCACTTTGACAAATGTACAAAGATCATGTTATTTTCAGGCCATTTCTATCAAACTGCAGTTTAGTTTTTTTCATATATTAAACAAAAGAAATTGAAAACATTTGAAAACATATTCCTGTATATTCTCTGTAACACATGAAGTATAAAACATCTATAAATGCAGCCCTGCGCTGCTCACACATGCAGAGTGAATGGGGGGGGGTCACTTTTCGGGCGGGGCCAGGCCGGGCGTGGCCGGTCAGGGGTCTCACCATGGCCTGCACGTCCCTGGCCTCGGCCAGGAACTCTCGGGTGCCGTGGGAGGAGAGCGGGCGGGAGAAGTTCCTGTTGAGGAGGCGCACGTGAGCTGTGTACTGCTGCTCCACACGCGGCTCCAGCACCCACACGCTGTACTCTGGGAGAGAGAGAGATAAGAGAGAGGGAGAGGGAGAGAGGGGGAGAGAGGGTTAAGAGAGAGAGGAAGAGAGAGAGAGAGAGAGAGAGGGAGAGAGAGAGAGAGAGAGAGGGAGAGGGAGACAGAGAAAGAGGGAGGGTGAGAGAGGGAGAGATAAAGTGAGAGGGGGGAGAGAGAGGGAGAGATAGAGTGAGAGAGAGAGGGAGGGAGAGAGAGGGAGAGGGAGAGAGGGGGAGAGAGGGAGGGAGAGAGAGAGGGAGGGAGAGAGAGAGAGAGATACAGTGTGTGAGAGAGAGATACAGTGTGTGAGAGAGGGAGAGAGAGATAGAGTGAAAGAGAGAGATAGAGTGAAAGAGAGAGAGGGAGATAGAGAAAGAGGAAGGGAGAGAGAGAGGGGGAGAGATAGAGTGAGAGAGAGAGGGAGAATAAGGGAGGGAGAGACAGAGAGAGAGAGGGAGAGATAGAGTGAGAGGGGGAGAGAGAGAGAGGGAGACAGAGAAAGAGGGAGGGTGAGAGAGAGAGAGGGAGAAAGAGAGAGAGGCAGGGAGGGAGTGAGAGAGGGAGAAAGAGGGAGAGGGAGGGAGGGAGTGAGAAAGAGAGAGAGGGAGGGAGTGAGAGAGGGAGGGAGGGAGATAGAGGGAAGGAGAGAGAGAGAGAGAGAATGACAAGCACAGAGAATGCTTTCAACATTCTTTGAACGTCCATAAGGACTGTGGGATCTGATCTGATATCTGCCCAGAGTGGAGGGGTATGGGGAGGGGGCTGATGAAATGTCTTTCATCCTCCTCAGTGCCACTCACGGTAGCTGACAGAACAAGATTACAAACGTCAGACCCCATAGCAGAAGACCGAGTTGAGCGAGACCAACAGACTTCTATAGGTGCTTTTCCATCCAACTTCCATATGCACATTTTAACTATTCGAATAAGAAATGTGAAATGTGCATAAAAACCTCTAATGCACATAGATATTTGATTTGCTAGAGGGGGGTGGATTAACTCTTGATAAGGTATAATGCGAATAAAGTTGATGGAAACGGTTTATATGAGAAGATTCTTTCCTCAGAAAGAACCTGCTGGTTCTTCTCACACACTTTTCTCTGCATGGTGGGGTTGTAAGAGGGAGTAAGTCCACTGGACTGTATATCACGCAGATGCTCACATCACATTAAATAACATTACTAACAATTTACCTAATTCATAAAGGAGCCCAATGATGAGGTGAGTTGGCTTTGCAGAGGCTACGAGGGCAACTAGACTCTGTGAAGAGGCTATAATTATGTGCTATATGCATTTGAGTGTTTGTGTGTGCGTGTGTGTGTGTGTGTGTGTGTGTGTGTGAGAGAGAGAGAGAGAGAGAGACTTAATTGGCAGATCACAAACATCAACAATCCCATGATGGCAACACCACAATTGCCACTGACACAAGTTGTAACCCAAGGTGAATGAATGCCCATTTTGAATAAAATAAAATAAAGGCTTATTTTCCCCAATGGAACTTTCTTACCGAGAAAGTACCAAGCCAACAAAGCAGCCCCAGCCAGAAGCAGGACGAGAATGAGGACGATTACTGCTACCACCCATCTGGGAATCCTTTTCTTCAGAGGAGAATGTGTCAGTGTCGCTTGATTTGGTCTCACCTGAAAAATTGGTGAGACAGATTGTTGCTACTAAGCAACTGATGATGATAGGCCTACTCTGCGTTGTTACAGTGCATTTTGGTCTATAAATAAAATCGAGCAACACTCATCTAAAACGGAGAGGGCCATATTAATAAAATATCCCATATGAGGGGAAAATATCAGACACTGACAGAGGTCATATTATATTGATATGGCGTGAAGAATAAGCACACAAAGAAAAGTCTACTTGGATGAACTAGCCTACATACGTGATTGCTGTCGGTGGGATTGGCATGTGAGGCGTTGAGTGGTACCGTCCTTGAGCCATTATTAGGTTCCATAACTTTTCAAATCTCCCTTCCCGGAGATGACATCTTTGTAGAGATTAAATTCCTTTTATAGCTCCGTAATAAATACATTAACGTTAATTTTCGCTGAAAATCCACACGCTGTTGACATGTTCGACGTCTGAAATGACCGCTTAACCAGGGAGGAAAAATGCTGGCTTTATTTGAAGATCCAAAGGTCGTTTTGAATCAATGATCCCAGTTACAAAACTGCATGCCCAGAGTAGTAGTGATAATTAGCCTACTAGACCTATTACTCTGCAACTGTAGACTATACAATAATTCTGCAAAATTAAGCATCGTTTTCTAACATCCTTTTTCTGTCTGTTGTTTTTAATTTCAGCCACTAGCACCAGCTTCTATCGTCCTTTGGGGAGATACCAGGTGATGGAGGTAAACCAACGCCTAGCAACAACAGCCTGTGCACCTGTGCCAGCACCTGTTCCTCACACCGGCACGAATTAAAGTCATCAAAACGTTTGATGTTATCAAAGACTGAAAAATATGAAGAATGAAAATTACAGAAAGCGACATAGATAGAAGGATTGTAGGCCTCCATGTGTGCAGAGGTGAATATCGTTATCTCCTACAACAATAGCAGAAACTATTACCACAGGTTTACCACAGCCGAGGACGTGCTCCTTAACTACCCTCTAGTGGCAGAACACAGACACTCAGAGACACAGGCCATGTTCACAAAATGCAGGGAAAAAACTTTATTAAATGACATCAAGTAGGAAAAAAGCTATGGACAGATTCATTCACAGTCTACATTCATGCCGGTGGGATCCAAATCTAAACACATAAACACACATTTCTACACAAATATAAAAATATCTCCTCAATAGAAAGTCTCTGGTAGCTATAGCCTTTAGAACAGCGGAGATTTATGTTTTTAATGGCATGTAATCGTCACTAGAGGGTTCTAGCTCCCCATACAATCCACCAAGAGGTTGTATCTGTCCTGTGGGGGTACTGCACTGGTCTGGTCCAATGAAGGGAACAGTACAATGGAGAGGGGGTAAAGGTGGGAGGGGAGTCCTGGGTAAAGACCAGTCAGTCTTGAGAGACGTGTGCAAAGAGCTGGGAGCCTTCTGGAGGTTAAACGTGCCACCGCAGTGGGCCAAGGGCGCTCTCTCGTCTTGCTCGTAGCTGCTCTCCAGCGACTCCTCGTGGCTCTCCTCATCCATGCTCCCCACGGAGACGCCTGAGTCTGGGCTCTGCGCCTCCTCCCTCAGGCGCGACAGGTCCTTATAGGAGGAGCTCATCTGGAGGGGTCCAAGGTCCACGTTAGTCCGGCCACTGCTGCCGCTGCCAGTAAGCCCTGCGCTGTTGTTTCGCTTGTTGCTCATGTCCGCGTTGTCCACCGTGCTGGAACCCCGGTCAGCCTTCATGTCGTCGTAAGGGGAGAACTCTGGACAGGGCTCCAGGTTGTCGGGGTAGGGATGGGGAGGGATCTTTATGATTTCCTGAGATCCATAGAAGTACTGGATGTTGCTGAAGCTGCTGGACGTCTGACCTTTCAGGACCTCCACTGGCGAGGTGTACTCATACTGCTGCTCGACGCTTAAGATGTCCACCGCCTGGAAAGAGCCCAACCAGGTCTGGAGAAAAGTGAAAGAGAAGCATATGGGCAGATAAGTGTCAGCAATCTAGCACACTCTCAATTCAACAATTCATTTAAGCTTATTGTCAATTAGTGAATTACTTTAATACCATTGCCAATTAAACAGTCAATTTCATCTCATTCTCAGTTACAGTAATCCGTTTAATTTCATTCTCTTACAGCTAAAGACAGCACTGCCAGCACACTGTGGTGAACTGACCACGGTAGTTGAGAAACATTGTAATTCCACATAGTTAACAATTTTGGCAATTTACAATGCAACTGCAAGGAAGTTTACAAAAAACATGAAAATCAACATGCTGAATCTCTGAGCGATTTCACTCTAGGCCTCTTGTGCTCTGTACTACTTCATTTCCACTCCAGATCTCCAGTAGTTTAGTTCAGTGTTTGTGAACTACCCCGTTCAAAAAGTAGCCCCAGTGCAACTACCCAGAACTCACCTTGAAATTGCCTTTATGGACAGAATGAAGACCATCAAAGTACTTTGCGGGGTCAGGTATGAATGACGGCTTTATCTTGCGAGCACTAAAACAGAGACCAAGACACGTAAGGATTTAAGAGAGATAAAGACTTGAAAGTCACACCTGATTTCCTGAACCTTCCAAGACTGGCCACCCGACTCCCAGAGAAAAATAACAGCAGGACTCAAGTCTATTTACTCACCCCATGAACATGATGACGACGAGGAAGACAATCACAGCCAAAGCACCGATCGTGGCCCACCAGATCAACCACGTCTCCAGGTCCTCCGTGAGATCAGCTGAAAGATCCGAGAAGGATTCCACTCAAATGTCGCCAAAACATAACTCACACAAATGTCATCCACATACATTTACAAACGTTTGGATACCTGGAGTATCCCAGGAGGCAACGGGGCTCCAGTCACTCCACGTCGAGATGTTTTCGTCATAAGTAGGCCGGACTCGAACGCGAGCATGGTACCGCTGGCCCTTCTTCAGCTCCTCCTGCAGATGGCGTCTGGTCTCTTTCTGGATTGTAATGCTTTTGACATCCTGAAATCAGTCGAGGAGCACACACCCATTGGAGCATGTTAGTGAGTCCGTCCTCATGAGGCTGGTTGGCCAGAGATGTTCATTTCAACTCTACCACTCATTTCATTTCAGGCCCTCACCTTCCATCTCTGTCGATCAGTTCTGTACTGAAGTTCAGACTTATAGTCCACAATTTCTGTCCTCCCTTTGCCTTCAAAGAGTGACGTGCGGCAAAGCGTCCAGGAGATGGTGGTATTCTCAATGGTTGGCATTCTGGGAGGGGGCATTTTCACCACTAAAAGGCAAAATTAGGATGAATGAGATGGAGCTGCACTGCTGCTGTTGTTGTTGATGTTCTGCTGATCACTATATTACATTTGTTAGGTAGATATATATGAGAATTAATCACATGCTTACTCTGATAATATGGATCGTAGCCTTTTAGACTTGCCACAGCTTTGTTTTTGCAGGAGGCCTCCAGATCATACGTAATTACAGCTACAAAATATCCCTGAACAGGATAGAAAGTTTGAAAAATTTGTACATGCAAAGATGCAAAGACAAACATATTTTTAAACCTTTAATATATATAATGCATATATATATTTAAAAAAAACTTACTATAAATGGAATGTGTAGGACACACTCCGTAAAGTTACCTCCCGGCTTTTTCAGGACACATTCTGCCTCGATTGCATGGCTGCAGACACATACACACACACACACACACACACACACACACACACACACACACACACACACACACACACACACAAACACGTAGAACACGTAATTAGTAAATGCTGCATTCATGTGCTGTATTTGCATGTGACAGGATAAACTGAGCTATTATGCACCTGTCACTTTCCGTTTCCACAGCCGTTAGAATGCATTCGCTTTGGGGCTCCATGAGCTGATCCGTCCCTTTCAGCTTACAAGTGATGTTGTCAATCAAGTCATTGTAGCACTCTAAACCTGGAGAAAATAAAGGGAGGTAGTCTGTTAACACAGGCATCGGGCATCAGCTCAAACCAGGCATACAGCCTGCGTCACAGAATCTTCCACTCTGTCGCCATTGACTGTGTTCTCCCCATAATCTCTGCTGTTGCATCGCAACATTACCTGGTTGGCCAAGCCCTGAGTCCAGCCATGTCATCAGCAGAAGGAAGCACAGAAGTGTCCCCATGTTGTCCAACTCATTTCCTTAGAGATAGGCACAGTGACCTGAAGATACAGTTGGGACAGTAATATGGTTACATCTCCAATATGCAACATTGGACAGTATGTCATCTAACATAATATGAAGAGTTTGGTTAATGAATTTTCATAAATATTTTTTTTTTACATTTTGTTTTCCAAGTAATTTCAGTAGAATTGTATTTGGGTATTGTTATTGATGTATCTTTACTCAATCAAAACAACATAACTGCAATTTGATTGACATTACCTGAAATACACAATTAAATAGCATGACTTTTTAATGTTTTTTAAAAGGCGTTTTGGAACCAAACTCTTCATATCCACCATATAGTGCCAGTCTCCTGTATGGATAGGCCCTTCTTCACTAAAGTTCTCTTTTACACCAGACTTAGGCTTAATCCACATACACAAAACTGGCCTACTTTCACACTTATTCTAGGCCAGTGTTTTTCAACCTTTTTTGTGCCACGGCACACTTTTGACACTTAAAATGTCCCACGGCACACTAACATCCTGTGTGAAGAAAAAATAAACATACCATAGCCTAAAATTTCAAATAATACAGAGATATGGCCTTATTATGGCTTCTATGCAAGACCTGCTCAATAAAACAAGCGCCCTCTGTTTCATTTGTAGGCAACTATATCTAATGTAATTGTTATGAACTGGATATGTGATGATTCTGTGAATACTGGATATGGGGCCCCCATTGTACAATGCCTGCATACCACAAATAGTGCAATCATACAATTAATGAGAGCATGTGGTTATAAATTCTTTGATGCAACAGTTTTCTGGACCAGTGAGTGACATTTGGGTAATTTTCTGCGGCACATCTGATGATCTCTCACGGCACACTAGTGTGCCCCGGCACAGTGGTTGAAAAACACTGTTCTAGGCCGACTCTAGATGAATGTAAAGATGTCTGATTGGTTGAGACACGGCTCTGATGAATGTAAAGTTGTCTGATTGGTTGAGACACGGCTCTGATGAATGTAAAGATGTCTGATTTGTTGAGACACGGCTCTGATGAATGTAAAGATGTCTGATTGGTGGAGACACAGCTCACAGCTGGCTCCCATCAAACTCTATCTTTAGAAATGTTATTTTCCATTCAGTGTGGGAGTCATATGGTGTGAATTGACTACGCAGTGACAACAACAGGAGGACAATCTGTGAGATAAGCGAGGTGGCGTTAGTCTTGAGCTGTGGCTTACAAACTCCCACAAATGTGAAACCAAGAGCCAATTGCAGAAGCAAGATCAACAGAAAATCAACCTCATAATGGCATGGCATCACATTTCACATATCTTTTTTACATGCATTTCTCAGTATAGAAGAAGGCATAAAGGCCATTTGTGGTGGATTTTTTTTTCATTATTGATTTTAGTTGTTTACTAAATGTGAATATCTTATAGTCCATGATGAAATAACTAATGTTTCTCAAACTTAAATGACTATCCAGTGACTTGAATTTTAGAGCAAACTTAGAAATATCACTCTTGTCTTAAATATCTATACATATAGTATTCAAAAAAATATACTCTGTGCTGGCTTGGTATGGTATGATGCCCTACTACATGCAAAGTTTTACTTTACAACATTAAGAAATGTATGCTTTTAATGCAGCAATTCTTATTCTGATTAGTGCTGAATTTAGGAAAATATACTACTTGCATATTTGTATCATGTTTAGGGACAACTTTTATGTAAATTTGCCTCTCATTGTGATGCAGTAAGATATTATTCACACTGCAGCTTCATTCTGATTCATTATGACTGTCTAGTAGTCCGCAACAGAGACTCCTGCGTGTAACAGTGTGATGTTTCGCACAGACTGAATTTGACATATGATGTAATGGACTAACATAGTCTCTCTTGGGCATGGTATTGTACCACAGTGAGGTTTGGCTTAAATCTCTGTTTTGGCTTTTTTTTTACCTTTTTCGTAATCACTCTGAGACGTTGTGATTACGAAAGTATTAGAGTAGGTATGGTAAGATGTGCTTTTTGGAAGCCCCTGGAGTTGCACATAGAATAGGAGATTTATACATACTGGCATGGCATACAAGCAAAACTAATGCAACCGTCATGTGCACTGAATGGCATGACTAAAGCTTAGAAGAGGACATTTATGTCCAAGTGAAAAAAACAAACAGTTTTAACAGATTAACTATATCCTAAACCACTCAACTGCTTCTGACATGCAACTGCATGGAGTAACAACATCAAAGCATTACGCATCCCCAAAGAAGCTTGGATCTTTCATTCATTAAATGGGGTAATTTTTTGCATTGGAAACAACATTAAAGGGAAAGTCATTCTCATCTGTTTAGCAGAGGTGGATCATCTGCATTTTGTAACTCCCGAGCCCATTTACGTACACACACAAAATATAAAGCTTGCTGAGTACATTCTCTCAGGAGCATGCAATGGAAATGGTCATTTACCTTTAAGAGCCCTTCTGTCCTCCCTCTCCTCTCCTCTCCTCTCCTCTCCTCTCCCTGTGCTTCTGACCCTCTTGCTTATGCTTGTGTCCAGTCTCTAGGGGTCCTTCTGACCCTGTTGCTTATGCTTATGTCCAGTCTCTAGGGGTCCCAGCCTGGTCTGCTGCATGAGCCAAAACGAGTGCTGACCATGTCTAACATTCAGAAGCCAACGCAGCAAGAAAACGCGCAGAGAAAATGTAGGAGAAAACACCTCTCTCTTTCTTTTGGCCCTCCCACTGTCCCTCTCCCCCTCCTTTGTGTGTGTGTGTGTGTGTGTGTGTGTGTGTGAGTGTGTGTGTGTGTGTGTGTGTGTGTGTGTGTGTGTGTGTGTGTGTGTGTGTGTGTGTGAGTGTGAGTGTGTGTGTGAGTGTGAGTGTGCATGTGAGTATGTGTGTGTGTGTGTGTGAGAGAGAGAGAGAGAGAGAGAGTGTGTGTGTGTGTTTGTGTGAGTGTGAGAGTGTGAGTGTGAGTGTGAGTGTGTGTGAGTGTGTGTGTGTGTGTGTGTGTGAATATGTGTGTGTGTGTGTGTGTGTGTGTGTGTGTGTGTGTGTGTGTGTGTGTGTGTGTGTGTGGATATGTGTGTGTGTGTGAGAGTGTGTGTGCGTGTATGTTGTGTGTACATCTTGTTTTTCTCTTCTTCTCCTGTTCCCCACACCTACCCACGTCAAGCATGTTTTCACACCTGATGAAGCACTGCCCACACTACGTCCTGTTTTGTTTCTTTTCCATAGGGCTTTGTTATCAGAGTGCCAGCGCTCCACCCAGTGGCAGATCCACAGTTAGTGGGCACACCTTTGGCGCATTAGCTGATGCTAAACATGCTCAAGATACTGATAAAAATGCTAAAGATACACACTCACTCTCCGTATCAGTATATTCAACTGCAATGGGAGATTCAATAAAACTGAGCATCAATACAGCAAAATGTCAGAAATGTGACTGTGCCAGATGGCTGTGGTTTTGCGTGAGGCGAAGTGAACTTTGGCGTTGTGAACGCTGCCGCTCTAAGAGAAAGGTGTGTGCTGATAAAGAGCCTAAACCGTCAAAGGAGAAATGCATGCACCGCCTGTTAAAGGTCAGTGGTTTCATTGCAGGGGAAACGGGAGCAGTTTCAGGTGCAGTTGCGCACACGCTTCTTCATCAGAGGTGCGTGATGGAAAGTTTGAGTGAGGTTGGAGGGGGGGGGGGCTTAGAGGTTGTGGTTTGTTCCAGAAACACGTTTAGTGTAAAAAACACCCAGCTGTTATTAGAGCAGAGCCGAAAGAAAAAAATATATATATGCAAGTCTGCATGATAGCGTGGTGGTTCTGCTACTAGAACCGTAGCTTGACTGCTTTTTGATTTTCTCAATTTTCAAATCCATCAGATTCTAAACCAGGGCACCACAACTCATCTGAGCCTGTTGCTGACCAGCGCTCCGACAAATATAATTTACAGAAGCCCCTTCTCGTCCTAGTTTTTCTTTCTTGTCACTCACTCTTGTTTACATGAAGCAACAAAAGCGGGTGGGCTTTCCCGTCAGCTCGGGATTTTCATAAGTTCTCTGTTTCCTTTTGAGTCAACGCTCAGTTGACCTAACCTAACAATCTACAGAGAGACTCATGAACATTAAACAGAGCAATCAATAGTGTGATGAGTTCTCCCACATCTAAGCAAGCTTCCCTATAATAACTAACTTCCACAAACCTCTATAGTAACCATCCACTAAATTTGTCATTTTGAAGCCAGTGAATTCAGAGAGGTAGGTACAAATAAAAATGAGAATGTTTAATGGGTCTGTAATCTGCATAACCCTGCAGTCTAGATACAAATCTGGTGATTTCTGAAATATTCTGCATGTTTTGCAGAATATGTTTTATTTAGACAATTAATGTCCACAGCCTATTTCACTCACTGTGAACGCCTACTGAACAGCTTTGGGGAACAATAAACTGAACTATACTACTGAGCTATACTACTCATCTCTGTTCCAGCAGTCATTTCAGCTCAATTAATTGAAACTTCATAAAGTTTCATAGTCAATCACCTGAGAATGAAAGTGTCTTACAATGTAATACAGAATAGAAAAGCCAGCGCTATTAAAATGGTTGATTGTGCAAATATGTTGCTGCAATTTACACTCTATTTGTATAACCCTTAGAACAATGGAGATAATACTTTGAGGAGAATGTGAATTCAGTGACTAACGGAATCATAAAGAGTCCTGGCATCCAAGAACAAGATAGCAGTCCTCTCTCTCTCTCTCTCTCTCTCTCTCTCTCACACACACACACACACACACACACACACACACACACACAGAGGAAGTATCTCTGTAATTCCCAGTAGAGGCCACACAGTGCTTGGTAGAGATTGGTGGTTCCGATAACAGACTCAGAACTCTGACCACAGGTGACACCACCTCCAGGCCTGTAACCTCAGCCCTGGGTGGAACAAATTACCCCTCCCCCACAAACTTCACACACATACGTTACCATACGCATGTGTGTTAAACCATTCAGATGGAGAGATAACATGAGAAGTCACACCGTCCATGAGTCACCCAACAGGCCAACAGTGACAATATAGGACAGGAAGTGAGCACTAGTGAGCAGAAATCTTAGTTGATAAAGCTAACGAAAAAACAAATGTGACATGAATTCATCATTAAATATTCTAAATGTTTCCCAAAATCCCTGTAAAGCAGAGGTACTATGGCCTAAGTGTAGAACATTGTACTGAACTGGCAGTGAGTGGCATGGTATTATCAATGAGCAGCGGGATGTTAGTGAGGGGATGAAGTGATGTCTTTTTGCCTGGTAGAGTCATCAAATTTCCCTCAGGATGAATAAAGTATCAATCTATCTATCTATCTATCTATCTATCTATCTATCTATCTATCTATCTATCTATCTCCACCACCACCACCACCACCACCATCATCATCATCATCATCATCAAACTCTTCTTTTTCTCTTCTTCTTCGTTGCAGTATCACATCTCCATTATAAACATAACTCATAATTCTTATTTTAAACATGACTTCTCTTTCAACCACAGCCTACTCTGCCACTTGATATGTCTATGTGAAACAGTTACAGTGTTACATTTCACTTAGGTCTCTCCCGGATTAGCGAAAAGGAAGCGACTTACCCATTCATGTTGAGCCTCGGTGTCTGTGTCTGTCTGTTACACTTGCTCTCATTCACTGTCACGTGAATGAATCAGACAGAGGAGTAGATGGCATTGGTGATACAAGGGCGGTGAACCGCCCGCTACCTCGCTCAGATTGTAAAGTCTTTGAGATGTAGCCTAGCTCTTCGCAAAACCCGCCGTCGGCTGTGGTTTCCAAGTAGCCGAGTGGTATGTTTGAGAAGCGAGAGAGAGAGAGAGAGAGAGAGAGAGAGAGAGAGAGAGAGAGAGAAAGAGAGAGAGAGAGAGAGAAAGAAACTCTGATGTTGATCCACCCACTCTCACTTCTCCCCCAGTGAGTGAATTCCCCTTCTCTTAAATGGTTCACATTCTTGTCTGTCACTTGAGGGTTCAGTGTCATGAGGACAATTTAAGAGGCTATCAGTGTTTTTGTAGTGTCTACACATGCCATAGTCTACCTCGACATGACCAACCTTTGAAAGGGAATGGTCCAGTCCCTTCACCCCAGAACACCACCAACTGGACTCACATTAACATTTATTCAGCAGATCCAAACCAACTCACAAGTGAGGAATAATATTAAGGTACCAGTGCAATAGGAGACTCTTTCTTAAGACTTTTCAGTTTCATGAGTACAGTTTAATAAAAGCTCTATCAATGTCTACTTCATTATACTCAGGGGTGTAGTGGTAAAATAAGAGGTAAACTATGAGTTCTGTGACCATGGTAAGGTGGACTATCGGAGGTGGTATCAGATTTTTTAAAAAGGCATTCAGAACAGTTTGATGATGGTGGAGGTTATTGTCCAATGTTTATAAATACCAGGAGTATTGCATGGTTCCTAGAGTGTTGATGAGTGTACATATTGTGTATGTGAATAATACAGTGTGATTTTTGAATGTTAAAAGTTGCAATTGCTGAATAAACTCTTTTGAGAGGTGGATAAATTAATAAGAGGTGGATAAACTCTACTTCTGAAATATCAGAGGAGGATAAACTGCATTTACTAGCGTTTAGCCTCCACTTTATCCCTGATTATACTACTACAAGATTCAAGAGGATTGAGTAGAAATCTGTGTGGAATCAGGATAATGTATTCAAGAGAGATATAATACATGTCAATTTAAATGTTGCATAATGTGAACATAGGCTGTCAGGCCACTGTTTCCTTCTTATGCAGTCTATGTTCTGTTTGCTCACATTTTTTCAGAGCAAGCTCCAACCACAGATATCTACTCCATAACACACCACAAGTTCACCCACTTATTTCTTTCCCATCAGTTTTTCTCACACATTGTCTTCTCCGAACAACCTCATACCACATCCCCTGCATAGTTATAGGCCTACTGTCTATAGGTCAGTCTATACTAATAGACTAACCTACAGACAGTAGGCCTATAAACTAATCTGTTTTGTGTTTGGATTACTTATAAAGCTCGCTGTATACTGTATTTTGTGATACTGCATAAATGTTTTTTTTTCTATTGGTTTGTGTATATCATGTGTCCATAGTAGGTAGGCTACATTATATTGCTTTTAATACATTAATACATTTTCTATTATGTTTATGTACAAAGTAATAATAACCCACTTGATGACTCTAAGTTTAGTAAAAAATAAACTTAAGTTTAGTGAAAACTAAACTTAGGTTAGGTAGAATTTGGTTTGAATGCACAACTCCATATCTGTAACTGTGTTAGTGTGTTATTTGTAACTATTTGCAAATTGCTCCCCCTTCTGGATAGAAGAGGCCAAAGCTCCAGAATACAGCCGTGCTGGCCTTCACCTCCACCCTGAGGCACAGAGCACACACTGAAGGGGTACAATGGGTAAATCTAAAGCACTCCTGGCCTTGGTCTAACTATGAAATCTTACAGCACAGTTAAAAATCTGTAAAAAAAAAAGTCATGCTCTGGATATAACATAAAAATAAAAATACATAAACCCCACAACATTACACAATTGACCTTTAAAGGCACAAAGGTCAATAATGGTAACTCCAAGAATTATGCTGCAGTCACTGAACTATACACTGTCAGGAGATAGAATTTAGTGGAATGAACCACATTAAAGCAAGAGTGAATGAACAAGTGTGTGTTTTGTTTACAAACATATGGGTGCTGCTATTCTGACCGCTCATATCTCTTCCAGACAGGCTCTGCTGAGGGTGTGCTTGCAGAAAGCGATAGAAGACTTTTCGTTATCTGATGAACCACTAAGCTACCCTAAAAGTCTCTGTATTCTCACAGAATTAAAGAGAACACACATTGGCAACTGCCTTGTATATCATTGCAATACTATATCGGACAACGCATCTACTCATTCAACATCTACTCTACCCAAACAAATGTATAATAATAATAATAATAATAATAATAATAACTTGGACTTATAGCACCTTTCACCCAAGGTCGCTTAACAAATGGGGGGGGGGGATTAGGGGTCAAAGGACTTAGTGAAAATACATGAAGTGCGTGTGTGTTTGTGCTCGAAAGGATATGGAGCAACTCTAATATTGTTCCATTTCCTCATACCATGTTCTAAGCTAGAACTACAGGTATGACGTGAACCAGAGATTGTGAGAGATAAGCTCTGCAGATCTAAAGGAACCTTTATTATGGTGTGTACATGCTCTGCAGATCTAAAGGAACCTTTATTGTGGTGTGTATATGCTCTGCAGATCTAAAGGAACCTTTATTATGGTGTGTACATGCTCTGCAGATCTAAAGGAACCTTTATTGTGGTGTGTACATGCTCTGCAGATCTAAAGGAACCTTTATTATGGTGTGTACATGCTCTGCAGATCTAAAGGAATCTTTATTGTGGTGTGTACGTGCTCTGGGCCTTGTGTGGCTCTCCCATGGCATGTTGTTATGACTACTATAGGTCTGCATGCATGTGTTACACTGAGCCCACAGGTTTACCGACCAAAGTTCCAAGTTCAGCGCATGCGATGACTTCATGATGAGTCCTAACTGACAACAGTCCAGAGACCAAACAGAAGAGTTTTCATTTGAAGAAAGATACCCATGTTTTGACTTTTGTTTCACATGCATTGTTTAATGTCATCTTTTCTAAAGTCTTTACAGCAACTGACATTGCTAAACATAATGTATTATGACCGATGAACCATTTTCTAAAGTTGTCTTCAACTGGCATTCATCCGCCTGTGAAATGAATAAGCCTGAAAATTGTACAGCTTACTCCCAGATGATGGTACATACAAGACTAATGCTTAGTATCCCTCTGTGAAAGAGAACATCTCTAGGTTACATGAAAACACAAATACTGTGCAGCATGTGCTGGTCTTGCATGACGCAAATGAGTTCTCCACTGTGTCCTTCACACCCCGTTTGATAGGGGCTCTGAGAACAGGAAAGGCTATGATCTGGGTTGGCATTTCCGACAGATCATCGGTGCTTCCCTCGGCCTTTGGAGATCACGTTCTCGGGGGCGGCCCTGGTGTACCACTCGGACCAGGCTCCGTCGTAGACGGCGACGCCGGGGTGGCCGCACCGGTGGGCGGCCAGCGCCACGTGGCAGGCGGTGACGCCCGAGCCGCAGGTCACGCAGATGGGCCGGCCCAGGTCCACGCCGGCCTGCCGGAACAGCTCCTTCAGCTGGTCAGGGGACAGCAGCTCACCAGACGGACCCAGGAAGGACGTGAAGGGCATGCTGATGGAGCCTGGAATATGTCCAGGTTCAGTGTCTGTTAGAAGGAGAGAGAGAGAGAGAGAGAGAGAGAGAGAGAGGGAGAGAAAGAACGAGAGAGAGAGAGAGAATGAGAGAATGTGTGAATTATACTTGATGTGGTCAATAACTAAATCCTGATCACAATGTTAGCAGAGTCAGACCTTAGCACCAGGTGCAATGCAATCAATTGACAGACAACAACTAGTGTCTGCAATCTCTATAGAGAGGGAGGGGCAACGTGAAGAGAGGTGCAGGATGTCTAAGTCTTATCTAAACAAGGTCGAAAGGTCAGGTGACAGTCAAACCACCTCTCTAAGGAAGTCTCATATACATGCTGATCACAGATGCTTATGACAGAGCAGTTAACAGTCTACATCTGCAGAGTTGGCCAGGAATTACCACAAATTCAGTGGGTGAGCTTTGACCTGTAATGTGATCAATGGACCAACAAAGCCTCTATCAGCTTGTGTCAACAAAGCACAAGACAAAGTTGTGCAGAAATTCTTCCCAACCTTGCATTATAGGCTGCATTACTTTCCGACTTTCCAAGTTATTGTGGCTTCTCTTGAGAAACATGATGACATGAAGAAAATGTTCTGGTATGAGTGGCTGCTAACCAAGTGTTCATCTCATATCTATGGAGAAATTACTTTCAACAGCACTAATTAACCAATCCCTTCAGCAAAACGTATCTTGATGAATGAAAGAGCCTTTTCAGCCTATAAAATTCACGCCAAGGAAAACGTTTTCTCACCGACACTGACAGTTTTAATCTGAGTGAGAAAAGTCACTTGCACTTACTATCTCTCGGCTCTGGGTCAACACCGAGGAATCTCCCTGCAGGTCGAGCGTCCACCACCTGGAATTCTTTAGTGTCTATATTTTTCAGCATGTCCTCATATGTTTTCACCCATGACCGATTCAGAGTCGCTCGAAACTCTGTGGGTTCCGCTTTCGACTTCCCGTCAGTGACGGAATGTCCCTCGCTCAACCACTTCTTGAGGCCACCGTCGAGGACTGACACAGACTCGTGGCCGAACACTCGGAACATCCACCAGACACGCGGTGCAGAGAAAGCTCCATACTCGCTGGCATCATAAACTATGACATGCGTGTTGTTGCCAATCCCCAATTCTCCGACATATTCCGTGAGCCTCCGGGCAGGAGGGAGCATATGATCAAGAGGAGTGTTTCTGTCACTGCAGTGGTCTATATCAAAAAAGAGGGCGCCAGGAATGTGTCTCTGCTTGAAATCCTTCTTAGCATTACGCAGAAGTTTTGGCAAGTACCAAGAAGAGTCCAGTACGCGCAGGTTGGGTCCGATCCGATTGGCTTTGATGGCATCTGCAAGCCACCTTGCCGAGACCAGGGCCTTGGTTTGGACGGCCATCTCAAGTCTCCGTGCACATACGAAAATGCAGACTGTCAGTAGAGCCACTGATATGCCGAAGAAAGTCCTCGCCCACTTCTCCGCCTGTAGATTCAGTTGGAAGTCCAGGGGCGTTTCCATGTTTGGAGCATAAATTCCAACCCACAAGTTCCATGTGGCATGCCATAAGCAAATATGATTTGAACCTTATGTGCGCCACATATTACCTATTTCTTTGACCACTATTATTAGCCCAAAAGACAGACTGCAAATGTTTGAAATGTCTTTTACAACATATCTGGTTATAGGAGACATAATATATGACATAATATCAAGTCAGTTCAGTTAGTTGCCTGTTCAGATGCCCAGAGGTAACCAAACCCATGATACAACAAGTGTATCAGATCTGTCAGATACAAAATGCATTGGCATACGACTTATATTGTAGTCTGTGCTATACGTTAGCTTACCTTGATGAATCCATGGTTTACTGTATGAATTAGATAGGCTTACAAAAGAAGTATTTTAGATCAATTAGAGTCGGAATATTTTTGGGTCCACTTGACAGATTTGATTAGGCTACATCTTGTATTATTCAATAGGATATATAGACATCCCATCTGTCACTTAAGCAATAGTCCTACATTCATCTCTTCTGTCACTTAAGCAATAGTCCTACATTCATCTCATCTGTCACTTTTAGCTGAGCTCAGAACAGGTGGCCGGGGAATGAAGAAGAAAGAAGACATCCTCAAAATAAATGTATGTGTAGCCTATTTGATTAAATCAAAAATGGAATATGGAAGTTTGGTGTATACCAATGCATCAGTTTTGCCTGGACTGGATAGTTCAAGCATGGCTGAGCGTGTATGTGCTTTGCAGGTTGAGACGGGATGGTTTTTCATCGAAAACAGCTTCAGGCTAACTATCGGGTGAACCTTAAGGGCCAGAGACATAACCACTCTATAACTATATTAGCAGTTCAGACAAGTTTGGAGTGTGGTTGGGTGTGTTACGACCCCCTGTGCCCTCTTCAGGCTTGGCATAGCCAATGCACTGATAGTGGTGTCCTTGCTTCCACTAATTGGTTAATGGTATACACCTGGGTTAATGGGTTGGGCTATATACAGGGTTGTTTCTCTCTCTCTTGCTGGGTCACTTCTGGGTTAGGCACATTTCTAATTTGAAGACACATTGATAGATTTCTTACACACTTCTTATCTCTTTCTTTATCTTTCACTCCTCTTTTGCAACACCATACTGACGCTTGCATTACACCCACGCACTTACATATATTGTAATTCTCCCCTAGACATCTAGTGAACAGCAATAATTTAATATTTAATGATTGCTTTTAAATAAATATATTTTGGTTGACCAAACCATCTTGTCCGCCTTCCTCTTTTATGTTATGGTCTCGAGCCGGCCGTAACATAAATTGGGGGTTCTCGTCCGGAACAACAAACAAGTTGTAAAATTTGGATTATTTTTGATAACTCGCAAAAATCCAGGTGAGAAGCTCTTGATTGATTCAATTAGCCTATTAGCAGACTCCGGCTAGTAAGAGTGCTCCAGCTAGGTTGCTTGCAGCCTTTCCATCGGAGTACTGTTTATTTCTTTGTTATCCTGTTTTAAGTTTATTTTCGTATAGGGGGGTAATCCTGGTCGGGAGTCACGCATTCCTGTCGGGGCTTCGCGCAATTATTTCACCATACTGTGACGAGTTCATGCGTTATCCAGTCGCCCCGAGGCCAGCAGGCCCTCGAAGACTAGCCAGGTGAGTTAGTTGTTTGGGTGTGGGCATAATTAGGACCGGAGCTCTGTTTAAATATCGGATGCAGCGAAATAGCAGCGACTGGCTGGCTAGTTTCACCTGGATTTATGTGGAGTACATTATGCAGTGCGTATGAAGTTGGGTAAGTGAATGTTGCGTCAGTGTTGCAGTTTGTGTGAAAGCGTTCATTGTTTGTTAATCTAATTACGTCTACGATATTGGAGACAACTCTATAACTGACTTTGCGTGTAACGCTAGTGCTCAATGTCTTGTGTGTGCGCGAACGCTTGATCTTTTGTTTGAGTTACTTGTGTTACTTGTTTGAGCATACAATTATTTTGAAAATGTGCAGTATGCGTTATTATTGTGGTGCGTGTTAAAAGTAACGTTAACTCGGCCCAGAGTGGTAGCACAGTTAGTGGGAATTACTTGCCAATTAAGCAACCATTAAATAGCATTTTGTTTATGCTGTGTAGAGAATTGAGAGCTTTGGTTCTTATGCTATTAGTGTTCTGCTTGCAGTAACCTCTCTAGCTGTTGCTGTTGTGTTGGTGCATGTTTTATGTGTGTAGAGAATCTTAATTGTGCCATTGATAATTGTGCCATTGTTTATTGTGACCCCCTTGTTTTAAATCACAGCTTGGTAGCATTAACTTCTCTTTGGCTATTCTGCGTTGTCTGCACAGTGAGATTTTGCCTGTGTTTTACTGTTTGTACTGGTTTAAATTCTCCTTTATCTAGGTGGCAGGCTTGATCAGTGAGGTTATGGCTTCATTTCTCGAAGAATTCATAGCTGATCCCTCAGAGGAATTGCTTGCAGGTTTTACTAAAGACCAGTTGTGGCAACTTGCTGAGCACTATGAGTTTATTATAACATCTCAAGAGAAAAAGGTAAAAGAAACATTGTTTCTAGCCATTAAAAATCAGCTGGTTAATAAAGGTGTGTTTATTGCACAAACTGATCATCCTAGCCAACCTGTTTCATTAGTACCATCTGCAGCGGGTAGTTACAATGCAACAAGGAGTACAGTGGTATTGCAGGGCCAGTCTGATTTAGAAAAACTGAAGACTGACCGTGAGGTAAGATTACTTCAGGAGAAGGAGATGGAGAGAGACATTGCGCTTCGCAGGCTTGAGCATGAAATAGAGTTAAAGAGAATGGAACAAGAAGAACGTGAGCAGGTGCGCCAGCATGAATTTGCTCTGAAGAAACTTGAGCTGGAATTTGGTGCCAAAGGACCAGTCTCTCCTTCCCGTACATTACCTCCAGTTGACCCAGCCAATCCATTGGCCCCTGTAGCGCCTTTGTTTGATGTCACTCGTAACATCCGTTTAGTTCCACCTTTCATAGAGAAGGATGTCGAGAAATATTTCTCACATTTTGAGGGTAGCTACCACATTGAAGTGGCCTGTAGAGGTTTGGCCCATATTGCTTCAGTGTGTTCTGACTGGTAGAGCTCAAGATGTATTTTCTGCCCTTAGTTTGGAGCAAAGCTGTCAATATGACTTAGTAAAGACCACTATCTTGCATGCTTACTCATTAGTTCCTGAGGCATATCGCCAACGGTTTAGGAACCATCAGAAATCAGATCAGGAGACCTACATCGAGTTTGCCAGAGAGAAGGAGCGGGCATTTGAGCGCTGGTGTGGCTCTGAGAGAGTTGAGTCCATGGAGGATCTCAAACAGCTGGTTCTTGTTGAGGAGCTTAGGAATTGCCTTCCTGAGAAGGTAGCCACTTATTTACATGAGCGTAAAGTCCGTACGTTGGACGCGGCAGCAGTTTTGGCTGACGAGTATGTGCTCACCCACAAATCTGTTGACTGTAGATGGGGTAACAGTTATGACAGGAGCGACCAGGGTAGACGGAGGAATAGGGATTCCGGTTCCACACAGTCCTCTCCCCCAGGTAGCCCTAGCCGTGCCCTAACTACTAAGCAGGAGATCACATGCTTTTATTGCAGAAAGCTCGGCCATAAAATTTCTGAATGTCGTGCTCTTAAGAAAAAGGAAGAGGCTAAATCAGTGGGTTTGATAGCAACTGTTTCAAGGCAAGCCCATGCTACCCTGTATGGCCATCCCACTGGTTATGCTCCTTTTATCACAGAGGGAGAAGTTTCCTTGCCTGGTCAAAATCATAGTGTTGCCATTCGCATTCTCAGAGATACAGGGGCTACCCAGTCTCTTCTGCTGGATGGCGTGCTTCCTCTGTCGGACCAGACTGCGACGGGCAAGAATGTTTGGGTTCGAGGTTTTGAGGCCGTGTCTGTTCCTGTGCCCCTCCACCAGATTCACTTGGCCTCTCACACGGTCACTGGTAAGGTTGTAGTGGGCGTGCGGCCTTCCCTTCCAGTACCGGGAGTGTCATTTATTCTTGGGAACGATCTGGCGGGAGGTAAAGTTTGTAGGGAAATGTGTGTGGTGTCGTCACCTGTAGGTGTGCCCGTGTCTGAGGTGAGACATTTGTGTAGAGACTGCATTGAAGTGCCAGTTTGCACCGTAGTAAAGCAGCTCCCAGATTTAGGTTTTGGACAACTGGCTAATAATTCTCCTAAGTCTGAGTGTACGAATAAGGGTGACTTGTTAGGTTCACCTGTTGGTCAGGTGAATAATCTGCCTGTTCACACCATTGAGGTAGCTGGTAACTGTTCTGATGCGGAGAGTGAGGCATCTGTGGTGGAGCCTCTTGTGGAAATTGAGGGTAGTGCCTCAGCTGAGACTGAGGGTGGCCTACCAGCATATTTACTCTTATTGTCATTATTGCTGTTATTGTTTTTGTTAATGACATTTGTTTCTGTCTTCACAGTGCATAGTACTGAGCTCGGGTTGGCGCCACCCGTTTGGTGCTTGTGTTCTGTGGAGGATCCCAACACAGTGGGGCAAATTAGGTGTTGCTCTGTGTCCTTTACTGGTGGTCATCACTGTGGTAGTCTGGTTCTGTGGCAAACCTATTTGGGTTTCAAAGGAGAGTCTTGGCAACACTCCCCATTGTTTCCAAAAACTACTCCAGGGTAATTTTGCGTGGGAAAATAGGCCTTATTTTGACACTGATTAGTTTATCATGTGGGATGGTGTTTTTGTCTGTTTGTGGATTTAATTAATTTTATTATGCATAGCCTCTGTGTGTTTTCTCTTGTCCATTCTGCTCTCTACTGTCCTAGGGCCCAGGATATGGAGGTAGTTGTGGATATCGTTAGGACCACAGGAGGTCTTTGAATTTGTTTTGAAGATTTCCTTGAGGAAAACTTCTTTAGGGAGGGAGGTGTTACGACCCCCTGTGCCCTCTTCAGGCTTGGCATAGCCAATGCACTGATAGTGGTGTCCTTGCTTCCACTAATTGGTTAATGGTATACACCTGGGTTAATGGGTTGGGCTATATACAGGGTTGTTTCTCTCTCTCTCTGTCTCTCTCTCTTGCTGGGTCACTTCTGGGTTAGGCACATTTCTAATTTGAAGACACATTGATAGATTTCTTACACACTTATCTCTTTCTTTCACTCCTCTTTTGCAACACCATACTGACGCTTGCATTACACCCACGCACTTACATATATTGTAATTCTCCCCTAGACATCTAGTGAACAGCAATAATTTAATATTTAATGATTGCTTTTAAATAAATATATTTTGGTTGACCAAACCATCTTGTCCGCCTTCCTCTTTTATGTTATGGTCTCGAGCTGGCCGTAACAGGTGGAACTATCATGTTTTGAATGGACTAGAGAATCGGTGGAAAATTAAACGTGAATAAATGATAGAGATCTGCTCTGCAGTATTGTGGCCATCAGTTACATTGTGGGAACTAGAAGAAAACATGTCAGTATAAATCTTTCCAAGACAAAGGGAACATGAGAACAGGAGAGAGTGATATTCATTCATAAGTCTCCACTCCATTCTACAGCACCTGGAGGCCAGGCAACTATGCCAAGGTCCTCTTTTACAGCTCTGCTTTTTACCCAACAAATCTTTTCAAAAACTCCAACAAATGGGGATCCATAATTCCTTATGTCACTGGATTTTGGATTTCCTATTACAGACAACACAAGTGGTCAAAATCAGTAACAAGATCTCTAAGGTCAAGCACATTAACAATGGTGCCCCCCTGGGGTGTGTTTTATCACCTCTTCTATATGTACACAAATGACTGCACGTCACACACTGATTCTGTTAAATTGTTTAAATGTGCAGATCGATAAAACAGTGGTGGGGCTGATTTCTGGGGATGATGATGTTGCCTATGGAAATGAGGTCCTCTTACTGATTGAATGGTGTTCCATCCACAACTTAGAGCTAAATGTCTAAAATGTCTCCAAAACTAAGGCACTAGTGGTGGACTTCCGCAGACGTGGGAGGGTGTCCCAGCCCTTGTACATCAATGGAGAGGTGGTGGATCGTGTGGACAGTTTTAGGTTTTTGGGCACTACAATATCATCCACTTAAAAAAACAACATTACCAAAAAAGCCCACCAGAGGCTTTTTTTCCCCTTCAACAGTTGAGGAAATTTGGGGTACCCTGTAAGGGAATGTTGCAGTTCTACCGAGCCACCACATCACTTTTTCTGTTACTGTCTGGTATGGCAACTCTACTGTCCAGTAGAGGTTGCAGCTGGACAGGATAGTCAATACGGCCTCAAAAATCATTGGCTGCAAACTCTCCCCCATTTGTGAGATTTACAAGGCCCATATCCACCAGAAAGGCTTAAAGATCCTTTAAGATGAGACTCACCTTGCCAACTCTCTCTTCACCATCCTCCCATCAGGGAGAAGGCTGAGGGCTATTAAGACAAAAACCTCCCGCTTTATCAACAGCACATACTGCAGAGCCATTAAATCTCTAAACAGCTCTCCATCCCTGAACCAGTACCTCATTAAAAAAGGTTCTCCTAACAAGCATGTATAATTTGCACATCTTTTTACATGTTTTTACAATACTCTTCTATATGGTTTTATGCTACTCATACTAGTTTCATTGATCTATTTATTGTAAAGTTTGTGGATTTACGCTCTGCATCCCTATCCACCAGTGGTGTCTAGAAGGGATACAGCTAAGGGTTAGGGTTAGGATTAGGGTTAGGTTACTTTCTGTCCTGATACTGTTTATTTCTATGGAGATTTCACTGGAGATTTCACTATCTGTTACGTGACTTCCGTTGTTAGCTGTATCCCATCTAGCCACAACCCTATCCACCATGTCACTTTTGACCTGCCATCTGTCACTCTAGACTCCTGGACTGTCATCCAGGTATGCTGTGAACAGTGTGCTTTTTTATCTGCCTGTGTCAAGTGTGATCCTGTGTGGGATACCGTATATGAATACAGCGGGAAAAACGTGTTTTCTTTTACAGTTCATGGAAAAAATAGTCACATTAGGTAGAGGCTGTCATAGAACCTCATAGAAGAGCAAGTGTGGAACCCTATTGGCGCTACTTTGTAGCTTCAGGAACTTTTCACTGAAACACCATGTCAAAACGGAAGTTAGTATCACATGTGTTCACTGATGAATTTAGGCCGATAGCTAACGCGTTTTCATCTGATACACATAATTTGGTTTTAATTGTAAAATAGGATTTAAACATTTAAACGTTATACACAATGTCGGCGTCAATGGTACGGAGAGGACTGGAGCTACTAAGCGAAGATTTAAAAGGTAGGACAAGCAAGTCAGCTTGTTGTGGCTAAGATAACTTTTTTGGAACTGGTGGAATGTGATTGTGTAGCTTTTTAGATTACGAATAAAGCAAGCCTTCAAATATTTGGATTTGAAAGCTCATTGATATTGCAGCAGTCGTTGATGTAAGTTATATGATGGTAAATGATATGATGATATGTGATGTGTTTATGTTGAGTCAAGAGCAGGGGTTCTGCTAGGGTTCTGCTGCTCTTTCGTTTGTGTTTCCCTATCCCTCCGCTGCATACCTGACGTATCAATACTAGTCTCAAATCACACAACTAATTCAGTTCGACAATTGCAAAATTAATCATAACAATTTCAAATGTATTCATTGAAATGCACAGTTGTGCTTGAAGTTCTGAACCTTGTTGTTTCTGAGGGGTCTGTCTTTGGGTACTGTGGATCCAGTTTCCTGTAAACCTGTCACCACAAACGTGCATTAATGGTAGCAACGCTCATAGTATAGGTGCCCATTTTCGCGAACCTTTTGCATTGGCCAGTCTCAGTTGCTGTGACTACTCACAGTGGCTGTATCTCCCCAGTTCGCTGACTACCCACCATGTTTCAAACATAGAAGGATATTTTTTTTATAATGGTATTCTCTTCTCATAGATGTACACAGCGGGCAAAAACAGAAGAATCGCAAGGCAGGAGCATCTGCGAGGGACCTGATCAGCTCGAACAGGCAGGGAGTCAGCAAACAGCTCCGTAGGCTGCAGGGGCACCAGGGGGCAGCAAAGAGCAAGGCCACAGTGAAGGACAAGCGTGTCAAGTCTGCCATTGGTATGTCTAATGAGCATGTCATGTATATGATGTATGTGTGTTGTTTTTTTGTGCAGCAACCTTTCCAGAAATTAGTTTTTAACAACAATACGATAGACTGTAGATTTGGATGGAAACAGAAACCCGGATTGCATACTTTATTCTCTCACCGTCTGCCCTGATGTCTGGGAAGGTTTCAGCATTGTAATTTATGAACAGTGAGCTTTGATGAGGTACACTGAATTTATGCTCATTTGGTTCATGTCTATCAATGAGTGTGGCATACTGCTAATCCGTGTGTGTGTGTTGGTTTTCCTTTCAGATGAGTACAGGAAGAAACAGGCAAAAAGCCATCTTAGCTCCAACCTGCAGTACTTTCTTGGAACTAGCCATTCAACGAAACAGAGTGCAACCCAGAAGGTATAACAAGCATTAAATTAAATTAGATGTCAGCTATGTGGAAACATTTCAGAAAATATAACTCTAATAGATGTCGTAAATTGTAAAAGTGTAGATCAGGTTCAAATATTTAAAATGTATGTTGATGAGAAAAACAACTAAAGTCTGCAGATGTTGGGCTATTGCTGGGGATGGTGGTTGTGAGTGATCAAAAAGTTGCTTTTTTTCCAGATCGTCAATCAGAACTCTGGTCGACAGTCAAGGTATCGTCCAGATCGGCCAGCTGTCAAACCAAAGGAAGAGAAATCAATCTTCACAGAGGATGAATTCCAGCAATTCCAGAAGGAATACTTTGGCAAAATTGTGGAGGGTGGAAGCTGAGAAGAGACTCCGGAAGCTCATGAACTTCCAATGTGATGCGTGCGTGTCTCAAAGGACTGCTCAGACTTGGGAATTGTGTACTGACTGGAATGGGGCTGTCAAGTCATGGAACCACACTGCTCAAAGAATAATGGCAATATTTTTTTGAGGAGGTGGCTTTCCTGAAGACAGGAATGTTATCTTCCAGTCACTGATGGACTAAGGACAGCCTGGACAATGTTGTTTCTATGGAAACGACAGTGAATTCACCAGTGGCACAGACATTGACTAAAGCATGTCGTCATACACTAGTGTGAGTGCTCTTGTCATTATCCTGTTTTGAATTTCAGCTTTTTCAGTGCTCTCATGGCTGACTACTCTTTCCTGTATCTCAAACATGTTTTTACCACATGGCTGTGTATTATAGTAATGAAATTAAAAATATCATGACTCCATATTTCCTATTTGTTTATCATTAGTTAATTGGAAGTAAGGAATGTGAGTGGCTGCTTCATACCGCATGTTTCAGCTGGGACGGGGTCATACTGTGGGTGTCTAGCTGCCAGAGACTTAGATGAAATAGGTCTCAATTGAAAGTTATTCACAATTCCTGCTTTTGTTATTTCAATTCTTTGTTGCTAACCCAACCAGTAAAGGCTTACGCCTGTCTGGTTAGACTGGTTTGAGTGCTGGTTGCATGTTAATGACATGGTGGCCATGTTGTCAAAAAGCTACCCTACTCTGTAAAGAGAATGTATGGTTTGAGTTCTGCAGTTTCAGACTTGGATTTTATTTAATGTTAACCTCACAACTGCTCAGAGTAGTAGCTATAAGGTATGTTGTTGGAATGAGGGAGTGTTGCTGTGGACAACCATTAATTCAATTCAGAAGAAAGACCTGACCCTGCCCAGTGTAAGTCGAGGCACAGGAAAATGGCAAATGTAAGTACACATAATTTTGGTTTCTACTATTAGATCTGACTACAGTGTTGGACTATAGATCACAGTGGTATAATGTCTAATATGTGGTTCAGCGACAAATCAGGTTAAGTTAACTTAAAGTGTTAATCATCCTAAAGAAGACACAGGGCTTAATTTCCCAAACAAGGCAAAGCCATGATCAGTGTAATGGCAGCTTGTGCGTGTGTGTGTGTGTGTGTGTGTTTAATGATGCTTTCTTGTGATAAGATGTAGGACAGTGAGGAGTAATACCACCATATCAGATTTTCCGATACTTATTAAGTAGGCTACAGGGCAGTTCCAGCGTTATGGATGTGACAAT
This sequence comes from Alosa pseudoharengus, assembly GCF_046254945.1. Lineage (NCBI taxonomy): Eukaryota > Metazoa > Chordata > Actinopteri > Clupeiformes > Clupeidae > Alosa > Alosa pseudoharengus. The sequence continues at coordinate 51,204,009 of NW_027468564.1, forward strand.
TGGACTCATGTTGGTAAACAAAAAATGCCTTATCAGTGGCACTGATTAGTCAATAAGTATCAGTGAATTAATTTGCATAACTTTTAATGCAACCTCTGTCCTCTGAATACTGATCAATTTCATCCTAAGAATACAAGGCATTTTATCAGCGTTATGGATGTGACATGAAATGGACACACCTTTTGTGAGAGATTACAGGTTTTCTACAAACTGTGAATTTTGAAGGAAACTGCCGAAACTATGATATATGTACCATGAAGGAGACTTGAATGAACACAAAAAGTGTGTTTTTGAAACTATGCGTCATTTTCGTAATGCATTATATAGGAAAAACTGGCGCTATGGATGTGATGTGTCTGAACCAGTCCTCGACAAACTGCATAAAACACATAATTAAGTAGTGAATTTTGATATGAAACAATTGAAATAGTAATCATGAAAAACTAGCGATGAAATTATTGCTTCCTCAGTGCCCACTATGATCCACAGGAAGAATCAGGACAACAAGTCATTTAAAATAAAAAAAATAAATTATTTTTTTTCTTTTACCGTCATGAATTTTGGTCAGTGATTCCCGGGTTACTGAAACACCAGGGAACATGAAACTTGGTGGCCACTCCCCTGAATAACTAGCCCTACCTGAACCGTTGCACCCAAGATGACAAAATATTTATGGTATGTTAGTCTCAAGAGCCGGCATGAACCTAACCCACCCACTCATTTGTGATTTGCACACATAAAGTACGCGCACGTGCACACACACACACGCACGCAGTCGCACACACACACATAAACACATACAGACAGGCAAGCACACACACACACACACATGCACAAACACCCACCCACATGAATGCAGACACATAAACACACACACACAGGCACGCACGTGGGCATGCAAACACACACGCACACACACACACATAAACACACAAACACAGGCAAGCATACGCACATGCACACACACAGACACACACACACACACACACACACACACACTCTTATAAACAAAAGCAAACTCACATATGCACACATTCATTTACATGCACATGAGTTGCAGGAGTAGGAGATGGAGACAAATTGACAAGCGTGATTTATTTTTGCGAAGATAATATGCAGGACTGAGAGGCGGTCATATTTTGTACCGCTATGCGGTACATCTAGTTTATTGCTGCCCTTACTCATGTTACTCTGTGGGTATTAGCTACAGAGGACCTGACACCTCAAATGCTGTCATATCGCGTCACATTTAAAATTAAACTGTGTTAAGCAGACGTGAACGGCAGGCTGAACAGATCTGCAACAGAAGGAGGTTGCTATGTTAACTCCAGCTGCAAAGTCAGCCATCTTCACCAGCTAACACGATAATCCAGTTACTGTACAACATTAGTATGACAGTTACAGGAAGATAATCGCTCATATTTTCGTTATTAGGCCACTTGAAAATAGGCTATGGCTAGGCTAATCACTGGAGGTATTTTAATATTATGTTTGTTTTGCTAATGGTTAGGCAAGGCCTCCCTGTGGTTTTGATCAACCTAATAATCTTTGAAATGTCAGTTGTAAACACTAAGTTGAAATGCGTTGAAAGTGACATGCCACCAGAACAGACGTTTTATCGGCTTTGAGGTATAATAAAGTCCCCAGTCTTGTAAATTCACATTATGTAACATCCATAGTTCGTCACATCCATAACGCACCATTAAAGGTTTTAAAAGTAAGAAAGGGGCACAATTTGGTCATCACCCTTTACATTGATATAAATCAGCTTTGCACAGACACTATGGACATTGTCGCATCAACACTGTATGTGTAGCATAAACGTTTCCTATAAAACGTTATGGATGTGACATGGCCATGGAACTTGCTGACTTAAAAACAAAAGCCTTACAAATGTAAGGAGTTGTGCTCTTAAAGTCAAGCTGAGCATAGACATTAGGCCTACTCTACCATTCCCTTGTCAATCTGGAATTTGTCAAATGACACAATTTGTTTGAACATTGGGTCCATTTATCCACTTTTGAAATATGTATAATATTACCATGTGAAAAATGTTGTTTCTGTATGGTTGCACACCATATTTATGATGTAAAAAGAGTGTCATTCTCTATCAAATTCAATCAGATCAGTTACAAACAATAAAATATAGACCTAAATGAAGATTTTAACAACAGTTCTATTTGTGTATGCACAACTTTTTTTTTCCATGGTAAGGATGACCTTTGCATGGAATTGCCCTACATTGAAGTGGGCGTGTTAGAATGACATTCACAACTGACACAACGTAGCAAGTTATTCACTTTCTTATTATGTGTCCTAACTCCCGCACACATTAAGCTGATCAATATTTTATATAAATAAACCTTTATGAAGCCAATTTCATGGTAAACGAACTTGTAATAGGCGAATCGTTCACCTAGCATAGCTATTTTTTCACACATAGGCTAGCCTAGGCTACGTATTTGTGGGCGTTAAGGGCGTTTTTGGGAGGTAGGCTAATCAGGTGTGCCATGCTGTTGGAGGTGCAAACAAACGCTCTATCTCCATTAAGATCACATGGGAGCTGGGTCAAGGGTTATTAAAGTGTTTTCTCGTGTTTAGTTGTAAAATTAAGGCACAGTTTTTATAGCCATTCATGCGTGTTCACTTCTGGCTCCTTGGCTATTAATTTGGTTACGATAACGGGCTATTTGATGTGTTTAGTACACTAAACATATCGGAGGTGTCAAATGTTGAGTTATGTTGAATGTTGAGCCTAATTTGTGCCGTTACACTCCTATGATGTATTGCTATTGTCTATCCAAAGTAAAATGCACTTTTTAAAGTTAACTGATGGTTAAGTACCAACTGGCTCCCATGTAACTGGCTGCGTTGATGACATTTCATGATTGATGACGTGTCTTTGACAGATGTGGCCGCTTGCAGATTTGTCACTTTCTGATATACTAGAGACGCACACAAATATGCATGACATGTTTAAAAGTCAAAATTGTATGTAGTACTACATGCATTGGACCATGAATATGCCACCAAAAAAACAAACACCTAAATAGCATAAATTAACTCCACGTGGGTATCGAACCACGAATAAATTGACCTGTCTTCATGGTAATAGCGTCTATCCACTTGCGCCACGAACCAGCTGTCGGTATAGAAATTGACTTCAGTTGTATGATTAAAAGAAGTCAGCTAACGTTATTATAATTGTAATAAGTTAACATAGCTGTTCATGTTATCTGGCTACCATGTTATCATGATACTGCTGCCCAAGCCATTTAGTAGGCCTTCAAAGTATCATGGTTAAGTTTTACAAACGTTTCACTGAGGTTAGGCTGTGGCCGCCCCTACCTGAAGTGTCTGTAGAGCCACATGAACGTCAGCAAATAAATAAAATAAAAATGTGTTGCCTAATTGTGTATCCTTTTGTCCAGCCTATTCTTTTAAGAATTCAGTTCATGAAACACAGGCATTGAAACGCACACTGCAATGGGCAGGAGAAGTCTATAACGTGTCCATATTTTACACAAACTTTGCGCACAGGGAGTAAAACTCTTAGGCTTATAGGCTATTAACGTTATGTTGCTGACATGTAAACATGGGTTTGATGTTTTTTGAAGTTAATGAACTTGTACATTAACAAGTTGGTGCTTTTCCAACAGGTTAATGCCTATATTGCTTACTCACGCTTTCGACATGGGTTCAATCCTCCTCATCACACGTTTTTTTTATTATCTTTTTTTATTTATAGACCAGCAACGCTTACTCAATTTAGGCTACAGATACTAGGTGGCAACAGAGAGCCTGACCAGCAGTCAGTGAAATGTTTGAAAACTTAACCATGATACTTTGAAGACCTACTGGCTTGGGCAACTGCTGTAGCAAGACAACACCATCAGCCGTGTTAACTTGCTACAATCATCAGCTGACTTCTTCTAATTGTATAGACTAAGTCAAGTAAATTTCACTATGACTTATCAGCTGGTTCGTGGGGCAAGTACGTAGATAAATGGTTAGCATGTAGGAGGTTTCATTTAGGAAGCAGGTTCGATACCCACGTGGAGTTATTATTTGGGTATTTATTTTTTTGGTGGCATATCCATCGTCCAGTGTATGTAGCGTACCACAGACAGTTTTGACATTTAAATATGTCATGCATATTTGTATTTGTTCGTCTCCAGTTTCCATCAGAAAGTGACAAATCTGCAAGCGGCCACATCTGTCAAAGAAACGTCATCACTCGTGAAACGTCATCAACGCAGCCAGTTAACATGGGTGCCAGTTGCCATGTAACACCGGTAATCAAAAATCCGATTGTTTGCACCTCCAAATGGGCGGTGACATAGCCTACTGTAGGTCTGTGACGCAGGGGAGTCCCTACCGAGAAAACCAGCCATGCAACTTTCAAGAGCGGCTCCCTGCCAAAACTCTCGAGCATCGTTAAACATTACCTTGTCAGTTGATATAGCTCTTTTGAGATGGTTTAACAACAGGCAAAAACTTTCACCTCTACAACAAAAGCATTTACATTATGTACTGTAGGCCCCTAGGCCTACAGGGGGGATACATCGCGAGAAGTTTGCTATTTACAATAGAGCAACATATAAATACATCATGACTAGAGGGAGCTCTAAACTCGCCAAAAATACCTAAAATCATGTATGGTGTAGTTTGCTCTCAAATTTCATATCTGTATTTTGAAAGCATATTTCCATCCAGCATACAGTGCAACCGGAAAGTATTCAGACCCTTTCAAGTTTTCCACATTTTGTTATGTTTAGGCTCATCTTAAAATGGATTCAGTTCATTTTTTCTCTCGTCAATCTACACACAATACTCCAACACTCCACAAAAAATCAGGTGTTTGGAGTTCTGTAAATTTATAAAAAAAAATAAAAGTCTGAAATATTCCATTTACATTCAGACCCTCTGTTATGATGGTCTATCAATGGTCCTTGAAATGCTTCTACAACTTGATTAGTCCACCTGTGCCTAAATGAATCCATTGGCCATTATTAGGAGAGGTAGACATCTCTTTATATACGGTCTCACAGTTGATGGTGTATGTAAGAGTGAAAACCAAGCCACAAGGTCAAGATAATTGTCCGTAGACCTGCGAGACAGGGTTGTGTGAAGACACAGATCTGGGGAAGGATAGCCACTATATTTACCACCTTACACTGATTAAGCCCTCTCTCTCTCTCTCTCTCTCTCTCTCTCTCTCAGAAGCTTCAAGGCAAAGGTAGAGTGAAACCCAATCATCCCCCTCCTCCCCCACCCCTACCCAGTCCCCAGAGCCTCACCCGAGAGCAGATAGTGAGGGCGGACCAGACACAGCCAGATGAGAAGCTCTACAGAAACACTGAGAACCCAGAGGAAGCGCAGGTGATCTTTTGTGGTGTTCTCAAACTTTACTGCAGGGGTGTCAAACTCATGGGCAGTGGGCCGGATATGTTGAAGTGCAACATCATGAGGGCAATCATTGTCATGGTCATTATCATTTTCCTGCATGGATTGGAGTGTTGTTGTGCTGCTGTCATACTGCTCTTTCTCCAGGATGGTTTGTAGTGCTAGGTTTAATCAATTTATCATATCATAGATACTTTGCTTATTACACATTGTTGAAGACAAGTGGATGTGAATATCTTTTTTTAAAAATAATTTTCCCTTCCTACCCAAAACATCTGGGGGGGGGGGGGGGGGGGGGCGTATGAAACCTGCTGGCGGGCCTGATCTGGCCCCTGGGCCGTATGTTTGACACCCCTGCTTTACTGTGTTCATGGGCTCATGGATGCCACTTGAAACCGCTTTTGGGGATGACTGAATTCACCTTTGGCACCCTGGTGGGTAAAATCTCTGGCTCTACCTGCACGTGTTTGGAGGCGCTTAGGTGAGCTAATCTGAGCTATTCCACCTCAGCTCAGAAGGCAAAGTTATGTCAGTTAAATGAATTTGAATAAACTGCTCAAACCACCTCACAATTTAGTAATCGTTTCAAAGATGACGTCTGATAATGAAGACATGCCTTTTAATAATGCATAACGTAAGTAATGTGTGATCATGTAAAAGTAGTGCAAAGGGTTGTTAAATTTCATCTGACTGTTCCGGTCTTAACACACTTCTCCCACTTCCCTTGTGTGTGTGTGTGTGTGTGTGTGTCCAGCCTGGCCCAGCTGAGGATCTCTACATGATCCCAGATGACGAGCCTCTGTACAGCAACCCAAATGAGTTGACCCCCCCTGTAAGACCACCTCACAGCAATTTGGTTTGAAAATTGAGGGATCAAAGGCAGATTGACCAACACTAGTATGATCCACACATATCAACAAACATCATGATATTTGTACTTGTAAACATCATTTTGGTTGTTGAAATACTCTGTCTAGGTATGTGCGAAACGTATCTCCTAAGTTTGACCCACTGACCTCTCTTCTGTGAACCTCTTCCTCTGGAGGTCAGTCGCCGGCCGAAGCCTGTCCGTCCTCCGCCGCCGAGTAAAATAGCTTTACGCCGTTGGGCCTCTGAGGGCACTGGAGCATCAGTCTACAAGGAAGCAGAGCTCAGGCCTCCTCTAAGGCCTCCTCTCAGGCCTGGAGCATCAGCCTACAAGGAAGCAGAGCTCAGGCCTCCTCTAAGGCCTCCTCTCAGGCCTGGAGCATCAGTCTACAAGGAAGCAAAGCTCAGGCCTCCTCTCAGGCCTGGAGCATCAGCCTACAAGGAAGCAGAGCTCAGGCCTCCTCTCATGGTACTAACCATATAGATATACCCCCGTTACAATAAAGCTCTCATTTCAGGAGTGTATACATTATCACATGGATTATTTTCTGTAAAAAGGGAAAAGCTTCTTGCCGGATTACAAAAAAACCTGTCCAAACTCTCGCCATATTTTGAAGGTCTTAAATGAAATAATGAGAATTTTGTTTATATTTAAGTGTGCAGATCTGTTCCATCTCCCCAGAGGCAGACGGAGACGGAAACAGACTCAGAACAGCTCCGGCCTGACGGCCCGTTAGAGACCACACAGCCTGACGGCCCGTTAGAGACCACACGGCCTGCGCAGAGTGATCCCCAGGTGACAGAGCGCTCTGTTTTACACACCCAGTGTACTGATGACCAATACAACCTGTTTATGTTTATGATTATGATGCGTTTATGGTATTTAGCAGAAGCTTTCTTCCAAAGCGACTTACATTGACATCAATACATTAACATAGAAATTAACAGTTTATAGTCTAATCAAATGGCCTAAAAAAAAAACTAAGTAGAATTTAACAGAATAATAACAATAACCGTAAACATACACTGTGACTATGTACTGTAGGGAAAATAATTAGTTAGAAATAAGGTGAACAGATATGTTTTGGATGCTCTTTGAAGATCCCAAAGCTATAGTGACCTAAGTCATGTGGTACCAAACCATGTGCTGCAGTACCCAGACGGCCACACCCCACCCCACAGTTATTTATTCACTTGATTAAAGTTATTTATTTACTTAATTGAGTTTACTACCCTTAGCTTCACCTTTCATTGTTCAGTAATCAGTACTGAAAGAGACCATAATGGAAAATCTAAACTCATGATCTGCATGCTAAAGGCCATTACTTCAGTCATGAAGAAAAAGTCAGAGGACAAAGACACACACACACACACACTGACTTTCTCTTTCTCTCTATCACACACACACACACACACACACACACACACACACACACACACACACACATGCATTTGCCGACACATAGTGAAACCTGGAATTATTGCGCTGTGGCACTCAACCAAAGCTTATCTGGGATCTTGGTTGGTGTAAATGAGAACATGCAACTCGGGCCATAAATCATCAGAACTGCAAAGTAGCCCAGTCTAGCCTAGAAAGCAGCCGTGGGCAGTGGTTTGCCCAGTGCACTAAGCCACTGATGGCAACAGTCTCAGCAGGGGAGCGTGGGAAAGAACATGAGAATGCACCTTACATCTTAAAACCTCTGGTATGGCTTTATTTTGTTCTTCATATACGACATGTGAGAAAGGACCCATCTGTGCCACCCAGTCTAGTGTGCCACCTGTGCCACCCAGTCTAGTGTGCCACCTGTGCCACCCAGTCTAGTGTGCCAGCTGTGCCACCCAGTCTAGTGTGGAATTTGGTGGTAGTGGAAAAGCTAGTTTTCCTCTTTTGCTCTCGCATCTGGTGTTTAATGTGAAACAGTGCTGATTAGTAACGTGTATAAGAATATTTCATGTAACTGCCTGTTTTAAAGATTTGGCTTACAAATATCCATAACTCTATCATGAAAACCCGATTGATTTTAGAATAGAATTTACCCAATTTAGAACTTACAACATGAAAACAATTGATAGAAAATCATTTAATTTCGAATTTCATTAAGTGTTGAATAAATGTTTGGGATTTTTGTATTGTGTTTGTATGCGTACCAGGTGAGGCGATTGTGTCAAGGGAAAAATGGCGCTATTTTGAACTTTGATCTCTGACTACTTGTGTTTGTTTGCTCAATCACTCAAACTGTGAGTGAAGATGGGACAAATTGATAACCACCTTTACAATGAACTTAACCAAACAAACCAAAAAACAAAAGACGGACAGTATTAGTTGTATTAACATACTGTTAATAATAATGCTATTAATGATAATATTAATATATATTATAAAATAATACGATTGACTTTGTGATCTGTTTCCTTATTCTGTAGCTTATTTTGTTTATTCTTTAATAAAATCTGACCCTAGGTTGTAAGCCCTGCCCTGCCTCCAGAAGAGCGTCACAGCAGTAAGGTGCTCACCAGACAGGGCTCTATGGAGGACTTAAAGGTGTGGCTTTCCCTATTTCCCTATTTTTTGTTTCTTAATAATGTAGTTCCATTTTAAAATGATTGCCTCTGTGTGTTTGTCTTGATATGTCCAGGAAGAAGCACAAGTGGATCCTTTGTATATTGATGTCATGGAAGAGCCTCTTTATATTGATCCAGATGAGCTCAACCTCCCGGTAAGATATGGTATTGCAAGTAGTTGCCATAGTGATGCCTTGTCTATATGAACCGCATCATCAATAATATGATATAATGGGCCCTATTTACCAACCTGGCGCATGGCGGAAAGCGGGATAGCATCCCAGTGCAATGTTTATTCTTATCTTGCACGTCTCTTTTTTTGAGCAATGTGCCAAGGGGTGTGGCAATTAACGACCTAAGGAGGGGTCTAGCGTGTTGTCTAAAAATCGCTATCGTACACTACCTAAAACGCATTACGCCACTGACCAAGAGTAACCTGGTCAGAAGTCCATGGCAAGTTGTTTATATGTTATTTTAAGAGCGCATTATCAAAGGTGATATGGGCAGGTGCACAACCACAACGGCCCTTAGCTGTTCCATAATTAGGGCTGTCAAAATAACTGATTAATTTCGATTAATTAATTTGAGAAAAAATAACTGATTAAAGAAATTAGTGCAGATTAATCGATTCCGTATGACCTTTGACCCTGAGCCGTTCTAGTCAGTAAAAATTAGATTGTAAAATGAAGGAGAGAGAAGAAAATGTGCTGCCTGGATCATTGATTGGAACATTTACTTTTTTTAAAAAGGCCTGATGGTGTTCATAAAAAATAAAGTGTTGAAAATAAAGTAAAATAAAGCAATGTCTGCAGCAAGGAATTTGCATATCACCAGAGTAATCATGGCAATTATTTGAACAGTGAAAATAATAATAAAAAGAGTTTTTGAACTTTAATGTTACTAATGCAGATGATTCATTTGAATTTAAATATTTAAAATACTTTCACAGCAAAAATTATATGTGCGATTAATTTAGATTAATTAATCACAGAGTATGTAATTAATTAGATTAATTGTTTTAATCGATTGACAGCCCTATCCATAATCAATGTAACCTATGGTCTCTTGGGCTTATTGCTTATTATAATATGGAATACCGGCACATTATACAGTATGTAGAATATATAGCATTGCATATGCCAGTTCTCCAAGTTACACCACTTTATAACCTACACTCCCTCTCACCCCACTAGATCAAAGGCAAACCCAAGCCCTTCCGTCCCCCACCGCCAAGAAGTGCTTCTGTACGCTACTCTCCTTCCCCTGGCCACTCCCCTTCCCCTGGCTCCTCCCATTCATATGGCTCCTCCTCTTCCCATGGCTCCTCCTCTCCCCTTGGCTCCTCCCCTGCCCCTGACTGGTACAAGGTAGGCAAGCCTCGTCTCCTCCGGTCCACCAAGTGTGGCATGGTATCAACACTGAAACTGATGATACACAACGCAACAATGTTGCTGGGCAACCACAATTGGGAGATCATGACATTTTGCCAACTGATGATTAAAGTAATCCAGAATACAAAAAAAATAATGGGATATTCCCAATATCAATGGGAATGTACCCAAACACAAACTAAGGAACATTTGCCCAGCTGCATTCCTAGAAACCTTGCCTTATGTAGCATCATTAGCCTGCAAAGACCCTGTCTGAGTCTCATCCTGGTCCTAAGTCCTTGTCTCCTACAGTACTTCTTCTCTCTGACCACAGGCCAGAGTGTTGCATAGAGGCCAGAGTGGCCCTGGTGACCGCCACACACCGACAGTCCCCAGTCCGAAACTCAGCTTGTACCCACAGCTGTCTCTCCCAAGCCAACTGCCCACAGCGAGGAGCCCTCAGCAGTCCCTCCACAACTCAAAGGTAACGTTACAGCAACAGTCCCTCCACAACTCAAAGGTAACGTTACAGCAACAGTCCCTCCACAACTCAAAGGTAACGTACAGCAACAGTCCCTCCACAACTCAAAGGTAACGTTACAGCAACAGTCCCTCCACAACTCAAAGGTAACGTTACTGCAACAGTCCCTCCACAACTCAAAGGTAACATTACAGCAACAGTACCTCCACAACTCAAAGGTAACGTTACAGCAACAGTCCCTCCACAACTCAAAGGTAACGTTACAGCAACAGTCCCTCCACAACTCAAAGGTAACATACAGCACAGCAGCTCTCTGGCTCCACCTGTCTGGGGGCAGCAGGTGCTCAGAGCCTCCAAAGACTCCACCTAGATATCGGGCTGTAATGGTTGAGAAAACCCATCTGCATTGTGACTAAATAAATTTAGATTTAAATTTAAGTTAAGAGATGATATTACATTGAATAAGAGATGTTAAGAGATGACATTACATTTAATAGGTATGTTCTTAATTATTTTCAGGATATCTTAAATAACCCATCTGGTTTGATTTTGCTGAGATATTTCCATTCTAACTCTGTTGCATGTTTATTCATAAATTCATTGAGTTTCAAGCGATCATAAGAATGCATTACATTGATTATGTATGAATTATGTATGAATTATTTGTCTATGGTCTTAATTATTTTCAGGGCATCTTAAATAGCCCTTGTGGTTTGATGTTTCCATTTTTAATTCTGCTGCATGTCTGTGTATGTTTCTTTCTCAGAAAGAGCTGGACATGCTCATGGAATGGTGGTGCACTGCCAAATGTAAGTTAATAATGGTTCCTTAAGAGTGGTTCCTTAAGAGTATTTCTTTTGGTGGAATGCCTATTAGTGTGGTTCCTTGGTGAAATGCCTATTAGTATGGTTAATTAGCAAAACCTCAATGCTGTGTTAATTTTTCTTTCAGGCTGGGAGAACATGTATAAATCTGACATAGACCACCAAGTGCAAGAGCAGAACAAACAGTATGTTCACAATTAATTTTTTTAGCACTCATGTTACTGTTTTTAAGTGGCTATGTATAGAGTTCTGTCAGTGTTCTTTGTTTGTGAATGTACATTTTTCCACCGAAAATAAATACATATACCTCTGTAAATAACTAAGAAATAAAGCTCACTGGTTAATTCTTATGTGTCCGTGATTTAGGACCCTTTTCTCGGAAGCTCAGCGGGTCCGATTGGCTCTCAATCTCTTTGAGTGCCTCTTGTTCCACCGTGGTCAGATCTTCAACAGCCACATCACGCAGCTCTACGGCCTGGCCGACAAACTGGACGAGACCAAAAAGAAGGCCAAGGTGGCGGGCATCGCGGGGGGCAGCGTGGCCGCAGCCACGGGCATCGTCCTGGCCCCCTTCACCCTGGGCCTGTCTCTGACCGCCACGGCCATCGGCGTAGGGGTGGCAGTCAGCGGAGCCAAGGGCGGCTCGTCCACCATCACCGACAAGTGGTACAGCAGCCAGGAGCGTAAGAAGGTGGAAGAGATTCTGCAGGAGCACAAAGTCCAGATGGAGGACGTGGAGGGCTGCCTGCAGTTCATCAACGCCGGCACCGAGCGCCTGCGCAAGTTCGAGCCCGCCACCATGCAGGACGTGGACGAGGAGGTCGTGAAGATGACGAGGGTGGCGCAGATCTTGGGCAAAAGCCTGGGCGAAACGCAGCCAGCAGCCTCACCCACTAAAGCACTGCAGGGCTTTGCGGCAAGCATGGACATTTACTTCCAAGAGCAAGAGAAGCTGAAGAAGAAGGACTCGGAGACCAAGCTGGCCAGGAAGGTGCGTGAGCTGGCCAAGCAGATGAAGAGCGGGCTGGACGAGCTGATGCTGATGAGGAACAGGATACGCGCCGCCGTGGAGCAGGCGGAGACGCACGAGCAACGATGAAAGCACTAACATGAAGCTCCTTCTAAACGAGGACCTTTTTCTACACTGTATAGTAATTTCCTGAGTATTACTGTAGCTGCAATGTGTATAAACCGCTGGACAGTGTTTTATACTAATTAAAAACAAAAATGACATCATGAATTAACCGCAATTGTGTATTGACCACAGTGCCCAATATCCCAATGAATCAGAACCAGGTTAGTGCTTTAATCCTGAAAAAGACTGAAAAAGAGAAATGCATTCCCTTGTATAGCCCACCTCTGTGTATAATTAACCTCATAACTCAATTATGCTAAATCAATGTGTAAACCTTGTTTAATAGGCGGGAAATTACGGTATGTTTGTTGGCATTTACCATTTACTTTACCATTTACTACTGTAGGTTTGGTTCTGATGTCTACCAACTCAAGATGTACAGTAAGCCCACACCTGCTATAGTTACAGATCATTTTAAATAATAATACAAAAATAAAAAATAAGAATATTATAATGGCACACTGGATGACTGTTGTCAGTTTTGTGATGAAACTGGATGGTAAATGGAGATATACTGTTATTCATTCATATCCATTGGGGCTTTTTGATAGTAATGGTTTTCAATTGATCTTCATATTCACAGTTTTAAAGCAACACCAAAGAGTTTTTTGTACCTTAAAATAATGTTTCCAAAATTGTTTCCGTGGTTCATCAACTCGTAACAGGGTGAACGGCATTTCTGCATTCGCTTCGCGGCCCTCTATCGGCTATAACCGCACTATGTAAGTTTGCCAGATCGGGTAGCGGATCTGTAGTTTGATGGAATGAGACATAAGAAACTACAAATTTGACTTGCATGATGTCGCAATACATCGTAGCCTACTTTCATTAAATCATGCAACATATTCTACCTTGTCTATGGACGTCGTTATTTACAAAGCCGTTGGATAAACAAATAGCGTGTGTGCGACAGAGGAAAAGTTATTTGGTGTTGCTTTAAAGGAGCAGTAATGCAGGTAAGTAACTGCAAATGTGGCAATAGTAGTATTGTTGCGCTTATCAGCTTCCCACATCTGCCAGCCACTGCCCTTTCCATGTACCCTGGAAATCAAGAGTTCTCGCGAGAGCACAATGGAATTGTCTCTGCGAGACACTCTGGCAAAGAGCAATGATGCACGTTACTTTTACCCCAACATTCCGGGGAACCAGCTAAACTGATGAAGACAGCTCAGCAACATTGGAGGACAGTACACATTGGTCGTAGTGTTATCCGATTGCGTCGAAGTCCGAAATCATTCAGGGTAAACATGGTCTAGTGTTATCCAATTGCGTGCAGTGAGATTTTTAAATGCATGCTTGTTGCCGCCCCTCGAGTTGGGCCATTACATTGTTCTTGGCCAGACCCTTAATCTTTCTAGATTATCAGGGTCTGGATTTTCCAGGCTACTTTCCATGATAACGTGGGCTATAATATCACATATTTAAACTACAGGAAGTGTCTACAACAGATTGTTGTCATTAGGAATTATTAAACTGCAGCCATATTGGAATTGTTTTTTGTTGTTGTTTTTTTAAACACTCTAATTACTATGGTGGTTGGCCAGTAACACTGTTGGGAAACTCCTCCATGGAAGTGGCAAGTAGTCTTAGGTCCAAATATTATACATTTTATTAGTCAGACACAAGTTACGAATCCTAATTCATACAAAACCAGTAAATGAATGAATACTTCCACTCTACAAAAAGACTATGAGATAACAAGAATACACAAGAGCAAGGAGATGGTCCATACAAAGGATGGTCCACCTACAAAGATGGCTACTCGTACTCGCACATGGTACGACAGAAGATCCGATGCTTCCAAGGTTAGCCTATAGTGCAGCAGATTAATGGCATATTTCAAGAGAATCGTTCAAATTGGTATAGAAGCATGACATTTGGCACAGATACTCTCTAAGGGTCACTTTTTGGGAAAAAAGGCACTGGCCACCCGAAAATTCAACATGGCGGCCATTTTTTCAAGATGGCCGCTATTTCTGTCAAATGTCATTAAGTCAATCGTTCAAACAGTGATGTAGGCATAACATTTTGTGAAAATACTCTCTTAAGAATGTTTTTTTTTGGAAAATGTCCTTGTCCCTCAAAAATTCAAGATGACAACCATTTTTCAAGATGGCCGCCATTTCTCTTGAATCCTTACATCAATTTTTCAAATGGTGATGCTAGATGTAGTTAGATAGCCGCACCTGAATTGACAGGTTGTGCCAGCACGGGAGAGCCGAGCCAAGGGTAAGCGGGGCAATAAATGACTTGGAAGGTGTACAGATCACACGGGACTTAAATGGCACTGGATGAATGATCTGGCTAGGTGTAGGTGACCCAAACCTAGTTGTATCCCATACTTGAATGTGTACTATGTCTATGATTGAGGTGGTAAAAGGATAACCCCTCGGCCTTAATCAGACAACAATCCCCCAAAATGGCAAATGAAAATCCCATGTCAGCCAAGAGTGAATGAAATGTTGGCCACAAAGGAACCCCTCCTATCACCACCTACCCATCATGTTTCTCAACATGATGGCTATAAAATGATTGCCACCAACATTCCACTCTTTCACAATAGTGACCTGGAGATCCTTGAGAAGTTTGTGGTCCTGCTGTATGATCGATCAAGCACAGCTGTCAGTGTAGATGACGCTAGACTTGACATGTTTGCCCGAAAGCAGAGGCCATATGAAGCCATTCCTCCAACAAGGGCAGCTCTGCTTCAACACACTAAATGTGCTGCATATCAGGCAGGCTGCATATGGGATCAAGCAACCCAGTGTCAGTCAGAAGCAGAGTCCTGCTGACTGGAGATGAAAAAAGCTTGGTGAACAATGGGGGGTCTTCTGGACAGCAAATGCACCAGTTGCACAAAGTTGTGAACAGCTAGCCAAGTGTGGCTGCAAATCAGAGTGCCGTGGAGGATGCAAATGTTTTAGATTGGGTTTCACTTGCACAGAACTGTGCAATTGCAAATGTGAATAAAAAAGTAAGTTTGCAGTGGGCGAGAGCCGATTTCCTGATTCTGGACCATGATGTATATGAACACCTTCCTGGATATGTTGCCCCCAATAAAACACAGCATTGGCTACCATTTTTAACATTCTTTATTATGACTCGACAGGGCACAACCTCTCAAGCTCAGGCTGGACACTCTAACCACAAGGCCTTTGAGCTGGTAAAAATGTGAATTTATGTTATTTTTTCAATCCTTCCTTTTAACTCAGTCCCAACAGAGTACACTATTAAAGCAACACTCACTTTGAAAAATGCCTTGAATTTTTGCAAAGGCCAGCGCCTTTTTCCAAAATAGTGGCCCTTAGAGAGTATCTGTGCCAAATTTCATGCTTCTATACCAAAGTGAACGATTTTTTTACTAATCTGCTGCACTACTACGAATCATGTAGCCTACTGGAGATGTGTCTACTCACTGGCAGCAAAGATTTTATAGTTAACTAAGATGAATCATAAGACGACTCACCAATGGAACGAAATGGCACTAGTGTCAAAACCCTTAAAGTGTATATGTCAGGTTAAAAAACATTTTTGACAAATGAAGGGACATGAAGCAAGATAGTAGTGAGTAGCCTAGTGATTTTTCTTGAAAAATCAACTTTAAATAGCCTACAATAGAACAATATTTACAGTTATTTTTATAACTGAATTTATGAACATTCCAGGAAACATTCCAGACACAATGATGACCTCATAAGAGGGAGTCCAGCAAAGTTGGTCAATTAAAACACATGGGATAAGGGATCATACAGTAGGTTTTTTTACACTGATGAGGCCAAAAACATGACTTCATTCCAGTATGTCATGCTAGAGTCTACTACCTGCCTGACATAAAATTATCCTGATACATTTTTTCTTCACTGGCAACCGTTATTCATCTTAAAATGTGATGAAGAGGATATGGGTAAGTAGCAATGCTTGAAAATGCCAGTTGTGTCACTAGCCATCACATATAGGCCATTATATAGCCTAAACTAAATATAATCAGTAAGCAACTTATTAGTCTGTGTTCAGCCAACCATGGGCATACATGCTTCCTGCTTTAGAGACCTGACTATAAAACCATCAGTGTATATGGGCTAGCCTACCACACATTTGCTCTTTATATATCCATCTGCTTATCAACTAATGTTAGCTATAGACAGACTATTCATTTGCTTACTGATTCTACTTAACTTGTTGTATATAAAAGCCTATGTGATGGAAAATGACACAACTGCCATTTTTAAGCCATGATACATAGCCTAATAGTGATCCGATCCTACTCACACCCCTAATCAATTTCTCACTGATGGCCATGATTTACTTAAATGTTGTAGCCTATTTGTCTTCACTTTGTCCCTGCCAGTCAGGCTCATGCTTATGAACCACTTGTATGTCATAGAGGACATTTTTGGCCTTATCAGCGTAAAATAAGCTCGTGAGCTCCAGAAATCGAAACTTAATCAGGCCAATGAAATCGTGTATAGAGTCTTAACATAATGATTGATGGCAGAGTTGCAACGGTTTGGCTTGAATTCCCTGCTACTTGAAAACAAACTAGATGTACCGCAGAGTGGTACAAAATATGACCGCCGCCCAGTCCAGCACATGTTTTCCACAAAAATAAGTCACGCTGAAAGGCATATATGATTCTAACTGTCTCACTGAATTGCATTATGCACATTAAATTCTCACTGGTATCTGCTAGACAACAAGTACCAAAACATGATTAGTTCACAGATTTCACATGTAATATACATTTTATACAACCCCTCCCCCATCTTGCCTGTTCATAATTCTGAGAAATTCTTGAATTGTGTGCATGTGTGCGTGTAACATGTTTATGTTTATGTGTGTGTGGGTGGGTGGGTGTGCGTGCATGTGTGTGTTTGCCTGTTTATGTTCCTGTGTGTGTGCATGTGCATGCATGCGTATATATGTCTACTGTGTGAGTATGTGTCATACGTAGGATTACTGTGAATGTATGTGTTTGCGTGTGTATCTGTTTATGCACATGTGTGCATATGGAATGGGTTTACATGACCCCTGGAGGCAAACATACGCAAAAAATTGGTCATCCTAGGCCCTAAGGTTCTCAAGATATTCACAGAAAACTGTGTCTGCCCTACCCTCCTTTCGGGGGGTCCAGTCCAGTGGGGGGGGCTACAGATCAAAACAAAAAGCGATGGTTCCATGCTATCAATGTGGGGTTACATGCCCACCAAGTTTCGTGTACCCCGGTCTTTCAGTGTCCCGGGAATCCTTGTTGGTGTACGGTCACTAAATGTACACATAAATTATTTTATTGTAAGGCCCCCCATGAACGAAAGTCCACGAAACTTGGCATGCATTCGGAGGGTGTCATAATGATCCTACACTTTCAATTTCGTGCAGTTTTGACCATGTCAGCCAGAGATATTGATGTGATGAAAACACCTAATGTTTTGCTTTTTAATTTTTAACTAGGTGGCGCTATACATGAAATAAGTGGTAATGGGATAGGTTGACATGCCCCCTTAAGACCAACATACAAAACAAAGGTGGACCTCCTAGGCCCTACGGTTCTCGAGATATTCACAGAAAACTGTCTCCGGCCAGTTGGGGTATAGTAACATAAATAAATTTATTGTGTGGCCCCCCATGAACGGAATTCCACGAAACTTGGCGTGCATTCAGAGGGTGTCATAATGATCCTACACTTCCAATTGGTCCTCCTAAACCCAACGGTTGTCGAGATATTCACAGAAAACTGTGTCTGCCCTACCCTCCTTTCGGGGGGTCCAGTCCAGCAGGGGGGGGGCTACAGATCAAAACGAAAACAGGAGGTTCCATGCTATCCATGTGGGGTTACATGCCCACCAAGTTTCATTTACACCGGTCTTACAGTGTCCCGGGAATCCTTGACGGAAATTTGGACATGCGAATCTAGCTAAAAGCCACCTCCGTCATATGCTACAATGTTACTATGTTCTGAACGTCTGCATTTTACAGCTCGGATGCAACGTGACGGTTCATTTAAACTTCACAACGAGTTCGGCGAATTAATATACAAGTGTGATAAGGCCAAAAAAATGGATTTACTTCATAGGTGTGCAAATAACATATGGTTAATGCTCGTTCTAAATTACGTAGGACAATGGGAAATTCAACCAAGCAGTGGAATAACTGTAAATATTGTTCTATTGTATTTAATTCAATACAATGAATCTTGCTTCATGTCCCCATTTGTCAAAAAAATATTTTTAATCTGACATATACACTTTAAGTAAGGGATAATAGACGACACTCGGGGGCAGCCGTGGCCTACTAGTTAGCGCTTCGGGCTTGTAACCGGAGGGTTGCCGGTTCGAACCCTGACCAGTAGGCACGGCTGAAGTGCCCTTGAGCAAGGCACCTAACCCCTCACTGCTCCCCGAGTGCCACTGTTGTTGCAGGTGCCGGGATTAGTGTGTGCTTTACCTGACTGTGTGTTCACTGTGTGCTGAGTGTGTTTCACTAATTCACGGATTGGGATAAATGCAGAGACCAAATTTCCCTCACGGGAACAAAAGAGTATATATACTTATACTTATATAACAGCTTCTCCATTGTGCTACGCAGTCGATGTAATCATGGGGTCAGGAGGTGATTGAGAGGACAATGAGAATGCTGAAACAGTTTCATGATGATGATTTCCAAGAGAGTCCTTTCTGTAGTGGTTCCTGATTAAAGGCCTCGTCCGCAAACTCATGGCCTCTGTTCCACACCTTTCTTTACACTGTTGAAACATGGGGGTTTAAGTGGGCGGAGTGGAAGGAGGGTGGGGTGTGGGCGGAGTCCTGCTGTGTCAGCTCTGTGGAGTTCGCTGCACTGACTACAAGGATGCTGTAATGTAGTGAGAGACTGATTTAGGTCATGTATGTTTACATGTTAGATACCTCTATGGATAAACAGGTTTGGTTGGTTGTCACTTGTTTCACAATAGTGTTTGACATCTTAAGAAGTCAGCTCAACATGCCGTAGACATTTTTGTACTCGGACAAAGAAGTACTTCCATTTCGCATTTCATCAGTGGCATCAGATGAAAGTGAGATGAAGATTTGCGGTATTATCACCCAACACTCATGAGTGGAGATTGCTGATTGGAACACATGGCAAAGGTGAGATAAGAAATTATTTTTTAGTATTCTTTTATGATGACGGTGTAACTCAACATCATCTGAATACTACAGAGTAAACAAGTGGGTAAGAAGGATTTTGATCACAGTTGTGTGTAGACACTGTAGACAAAGTTTAAAAACAAAGAGGCCCTAAACTAAAAGTGTCCTATTTAAAACAAGTTGGTGTAACTTATTCTCTCAGAGTTAGAGCACTGAGGTGACTTCAGATGAACATGTTGGCCACTGTGTGTTTGTCTTCACCCCCTGTAGTAACCATACAATTCTTTTGGCATACTTTCTATCAACAACATACCAATACTACATCATGCTGCAGACAGCTGTTTCACTATTTCACGGATTGGGAAATTTCCCTCAAGGGATCAAAGAGTATACTCATACTATACTTTATATTGGCATTTATAATTTGGTCATGTTTCCTGCAGACATGGTAACTCATACAGAAAAATCTGCAAGGATGAATGTTTGGACTTTCAGACTTGAGGAGTTAAACTATAAAGGCTGCCTCAAGGGATTTCCGTAGTGTGGGTGAACCGAGACAAACCTGTTCGCAAATTTAAATTGTGTTCTGCAGGTTTGTCTGGCTCACTGAGGATAGGATTTTATTGCTTTAATGGAATAGGTTATGTATGGTGAACTTTTTCAGACAAACATTTTTTTATGTAAACACAAGAGATAATTTCCTTTCCCTCTCATGTTGTGATTTGACTTCACAAATTCTGGTCTAAGAATTGTACGATACATTATTCATTGTGGTAAATAGTATTACTCTCTTGAGAGAAACAAGAAATACACGCTTGCTCGGATGCCAGGTCTTGACATGTTTTGTGATGCCTTGATGCGTAAGCCCCAAGACAAGACCACAGAAGCACTGCGAGCTCACAGCAGATCTTAAATCTGTGAGGCATTTTATCTGTGCTCTGCCACTAATTAGCCTAGAAATCTAGACGCACACTAGCGGCAGCAAATTACATTTGCTTCCAGGGCTAGTCTAGCAACTCTCCGTTGGTTTGTGATGGCAGAGTTTGGCTTGAATTCCCTGCTACTTGAAAACAAAGATGATGGATGTTGCTGTTGGCGAACAGTGTGACACGAGTTAAGCTTTTTTTAAGTTGGCAAAAGCTTGAACTAGCCCACTAGCTCCGCTGGTGGGAAAACGCATGGGACTCATAGCGCTGTCGGGTGAGGGGAACATTCGTCTACCTGGAGGGGGGAAGAAGAGAAAGGGGGAAAGAAAGGAGTGTGAATGAAGCAGGTGGATATATCCAGACATTTTAATCATCAAAAAAATGCATAGTATATTTTTTATTATTTTTCAGATATTTTGGATGTGTTTGCCGCCATACCACTAGGGGCAGCATGCATACTTTTTTTATCTTCATGCCCACATGAGCTATAACACTCAGATTCACAGAGTAAGCAGTTCTTAACAATGGGCTGTACCTGTAAAGAGTAGCCTACATATTATATATATATTATATATATAATTTAATAAAGTATAATACTTTAGATATTGCACATATTTTATCTGACTTAAACCACTATGCAGAATCTGTATAAGAATAACTGACATTGACAAAAATCAATGCAGAAGACACAATGAAAACCAATTAAAATGTATTTATTTGCACACACACGCATGAGCATGAGAACAACCCTACAAACTACACCAGTAGTGTACACATTTACAATTTACTTTTCATTTCTTTCAGCCACTCCTCTTTTGACTTAGGCTCTGTATTTGGGCTGTATATAGTGCCCTTATACTGTCTGTGGCCATTTGCCTTTGTCCGGAACTGTCCACATTTCTGGCATGAATTCACCTCCACTGTTCGTTTATTAAACTTGGCCTTGGAGGTGGGTTTCTGTGGGCCAGGTGAGGGCTGTTGTAGGATAGCAGGAGGTCTGGGATGCACAGAGGGAGCAGGTAAAGGGGAAAACAGTGCCTGTGGCTGGGCTCTGGGAGGGTAAAAACAACTGGCGTAGGGAAAGGCTGGAGTAGGCAATCCGCTGCAAAGTGGCACTCCTGGTGTGAA
Organism: Alosa pseudoharengus; assembly: GCF_046254945.1. NCBI lineage: Eukaryota > Metazoa > Chordata > Actinopteri > Clupeiformes > Clupeidae > Alosa > Alosa pseudoharengus. The sequence continues at coordinate 51,225,832 of NW_027468564.1, forward strand.
GTCCTTTTTCTTTTGAGGAGAACGGAACCGTCCTTGGTTGAGCCGTTCTTGGTCCCGTGCAGCAAAGGCCACACGTTGTTGGTCATATGGCAACAGGTTCTGCCACAGATTTACAATTCTGCCAGCCTGCTGGTTGGTAAGGGTCAAGGATGGCTCATGACGCAGATCCACCAGGAACTCAGCTGGGCTGTCCACCTTGTCCATGCCTGGCATGTTATGTTCGTCTACAGCCTAAACTAATATAGTAAATAAAAACATAATGAGTAAAAGTTATGAGGGAGACAATCATATTTATATGATTAATTACTATTTAGAAACATGTAGTTTGACATAGTTTAGTTATATGAGTAATTTAGGATAATTTCAGTCTTAAGTAATAGCTTACTTACCAGTTCTGATGGCTGGACCAACAGAGCAGGAGTTAGAGGTGACGGGGCCAGTGTACAAGGCGATGGAGGAGGTGGCGGGGCCAGTGGTGATGGAGGAGGAGACCAGGCCAGTGGTGATGGAGGAGGCGGTGAGGTCAGTGGTGATGGAGGAGGCGGTGAGGTCAGTGGTGATGGAGGAGGCGGTGAGGTCAGTGGTGATGGAGGAGGAGACCGGGCCAGTGGTGATGCAGGAGGTGGTGTCAATGTCCAAAAGCTTGGATGGAGGATGCAGCTGGGTCCTGACACATGACAGCAAGATGTCTGTTGGTGGGGGCCACACTAATGGAAGTCTGATTCACACACACAAAGAAAGTGAGTGACTGTATGTCTGTGTGGGCCAGTGTGAAAATAATACAATAAAATTGTTTGATAAAAGAATTGGCAGGACTTGACTCACCAGTTTATCAAGCACTTTCCAGGGCTTGAAAGGGGAGGTGCCTGATGGTCCAGGTGCAGCAGCGGGAGGAGCTCCTAGTGTGACACCTGTGGCATTATGAGCGGTCAGAACTGGACCTGATGGTGTGGCACCTGTGGCATTATGAGCGGTCAGAACTGGACCTGATGGTGTGGCACCTGTGGCATTATGAGCGGTCAGAACTGGACCTGATGGTGTGGCACCTGTGGCATTATGAGCGGTCAGAACTGGACCTGATGGTGTGACACCTGTGTCCTTGAGAGCTGGTGTTGCACTTTTAGGCTGAGGAATTAAAAATAATCACTTTAAATCGTCACCAAAGATATCAATACTGCTGTCAGAATAATAAGTGACACACACTACCTCAGCAGAGTGGAAACCACATGCACATGTCTGCTGACCCTGACCCATACAAAGTGATGTCTGGCCCCTAAGCTGCGCCGGACATTTCTCAATCTGTAACACAGACATGCATACTGTGCATACTAAGACACAAGACAGGTGAATTACACTGGTTTTCATTCATTGGTTATTAGCTCACTTGTCCTATTGATCCAGTGAGTCTGTTAACACAATAGCCTACAGAACACAGAGTAGGCCTACTGTAAAGTAACCTTTTAATAGAGTTCGTGCCACTTTTTCACCTTAGGGTCAGGTCCCTGTGTTGGCATACTTTTTTAAGTCTGGTATACCACTCCTTTCCCGATGTCTTCATTGATGCCATTACAATTATGATATGACTGTCAACATTGTAAACTATATCCTAACATGATAGATAGGCCTATAACGCTATCATAACAACTTCGCAATCGTAAATTGTGATATGATTCACTCAAACGTTGTTGAGCTAACGTTAAATATCTGACAGTCTGGCAAATTGTGAGAAAATGTGAGAAGGTGAGACAGAACAAAAAGAAGCTGTCTAACGTTAATGTTGGCTAGTTCTAACCATCCAGACTGGTTCTAACGTTAGCAAGCTAATGTCAACAACATAATTTACCTTACGTTAACAGTTATACTACCACTAATGCTAGTTAATGTCACAAATGCTGCAGCATACCACCACTGTCCCATAGTCTTAGTTAGAGAAATGTAACTAATTACTAAACTAAATAAACGTAATAATTCATTATTAATAGAAAAAATGTCCTAGCCTACCTGGGATCCGTGATTCGTAGAGATGACAGACAGCGCTGGATGACACGAGTGGCCAGAAATTGAAGAGCCGGTGCGGCGTTTGATTGGCAGGAAATGGAGCATGAATATTCCATTGGTAAGAAATGAGCAGTCGCTGTGCGGTGATTGGCGAAAAAAGGGAGGCAGAAATTAGAGCAAGCGCCACCATTGGCCCCGCAAAGCTGGACGCGTGTGCATCAGGCAGAGCCTGAGCACTGCGAACGGTGAGTGCCCAGACCCTACATTTTAATGTGGGTCTGGCTCGTCAGGCTACCCACTAATGTCTTCGTGACAAACTCTTGAAACACCAGTATCAAGATACACATTTTTGTATCCTCCCACAGATCATACAAAATATTGCCCTTTAGATGCAACCCTTTGAGGCAAACTGATTCGGTAGCCTTTTATTAATGCCTAGATCTGATTGGGTAGCCTTTTATTAATGCCTAGATCTGCTCAGTTGATCCTTAATGCTGATTTGTCTGTATCAGATGCATCTGTGCTGAGTAATTACATTAATACACAGGATTAGGTGTTATAATCCCTTGTGCCAAAAACACATTCAGAAGCCCCTGCCCAAATTAATTTTAAAAAGCACGCTAACCACCAATCTGCCAAACAATGGTCACAAACACAAGACAAATGGCCCATCTAACAGCAGTATACAGTATGCAGCATGTCATTGGGGTTATCAAGTGGGCACCCTCATTCACTGATGTTTCGTTAAGTTAGGCCCACGACATCTCATGAAGGCTTAACAGTGAAACCAGCATCCTGGATTCACTGTTAAGATTCTCTGGATTCACCACATTGAAATATCCAATATATATCCAAAATACTCTTAACCAACCTAGGCATGGTCTAGGTTGGTTAGGTTGGTCTGTCCTGTTGATGCGGACTGAACCATAACCCTAAAAACCCTAACCAACCACCATCGACCCAGGCACAGTCCGTCACAAACACAAACAAATGAGTCAGTTAGCTTACCTTAGCTTGCTCCCCAAGAACTGTAACTTCTCCTTACCCACAACCATTCACTTACTTGTTCTGCTGCCAAGGACATGTTACTAACCACCTGCCTTAGACTTCGTCCACAAACGCTCAATTCAGACAGCAAGCCAATAGCAGATCTGGCCACAAACCCTTGTGCGCCGATTTCAATAGTCCTTAGGGACCGTTCGTTATTTATAAACGGGGTCACCAGAGGAAAATAGGGGAGGGTCATGTCTTTTTATTCTTTGTTGAGGGGAGGGTCACCTAACTTTTTTTTGTCTAGGAGGGGGGTCACCCATCTTTTGTATTAATGAAAACACCAAAAAATCAAAGTGGCTTGTTTGATTGTTGATTTCTGTCGCCATATACAGTAACGTTCTCTTTCGTTCCATAGCTCTGTCAACATTGAACAATGAAAATAAGGGAGATTTCCCGGGTTTCTCACGAAAATGTCAACATCCGTCCCCATTAACGTTGGAAGGGTTGGAGCAACAAAGTAGCCTACTTTATTCACGCCTAACAGTGTATATCCATTTGGTCAACTTCATCCAGCCCTAAAAAAGCTAAATTTAACTTTGGTTTACTTGTAGTTTACCGTGTAGCCTAGCCTAACTTTAAACAGTGTGCATGCTTATAAAGCATACTTGTGCTTCATTCATCCACACATCCAGCTCTATAACGTTTTGACAAGCATTTCTACCAATTGACCTTGTTCCTGCCCATCTCTAGCTTTGCTGTCTCCATCCTTTCTGTTTTTGTTGTTTGCAAAAAAATATGTAGTAGGCCCTATTTATTAGTAACCAGCAACAAGTGCAATTTGTTAATCGCTGTCATTCTCTCCTGCCAACAAAAATGTGTTACGTTCCAAGTAGAAGTGCGTAATTCTGCTTCATAAAGTTGAACAAATACATTGGTCATATAAATAGCCAGTTTATGGTCTACAGTAGCCAATGAATCGTTCTCTCACGACAACCACGTCGTTAACTTAAATAAGCCTAGGTTTAACATCACTCTGAGTTCGCATTCAAGCAAGCAAAACAATGATTTGAATATCTGTTTCTCTGGAAGGGCAAGGGGTAACAACAGGACAACACAGAGACAGGCCAGAATGCAGGACTAATGTTATGAGAGTATTACAGTAATATGGGATATTCTACGGGAAAATATTAAAACGGCAAGACAGCGGGGAAAAGTTAAAATGATAGGCCTAAACCCGGAAAAAGTTGGCATGTTAGGTATTTTTCGGTCCCTGTGATTATTTGTGAAATTGTGCAAACGGCCTTTTCAAGTCATTTGAGAAGGAAGGAGTGTAGCAAGCTCCCAAATTGACGCTCGTTTGAGAAATTGAGTTTTGGATAATGTTCAGCTTCGGCAGCTTTACAATGACTGAGGAAGCCTAGAGACGAGTCAATAGCAACAAGTTCATGTGTTGAATTTGTTATTACCCAGTGTGCTTTGTTGAATGGTCTCAATGTTTTATTGTTTTATTTCATGTGAATACTTTTTCCATGCTTATTGTGTTTCCACAACAATGTTAGTGAGTAAATCTACTGAAATGGCCACCATCTTGGTGAAGTGTGATGTGTAAGATCAGAAAGCAGAGGGTGAATTTAGAACAATAGCGTAAGTCGATGTGTTTTCGTAGCGCTTTACAGCGTGGGTGGAAGGTATCGACAGTTGGCCGGGGAGGGTCATGTCTTTTTTGAAAAGACTGCATGAGGGTCGTTGAACAATTTCTTACAGGCAGGGGAGGGTCAAGCAACTTTTGATTGAAGCACTCAAAATCCCTCCTGTGACCCCGTTTATAAATAACGAATGGTCCCTTAGTCGCGCATTCCAACCTCGCTGGGCTGCCTCCTCTGCTATTTCAGTGTATTTCAGTAAGTTCAATGAAATAAACTATCTTCTCTGAATCCGACCACAGAAGTAGGTCCGGTCTTAATCTAGTGCTCACTATTATGTGGAGGTACCGCATCTGCTGGACAAGATCAACCTTCATTTCCAGGCCGCTCCATTTTCCAACTGACCGGTTTTACACCTGGCCTTTGTACGTCAGGGGGATAAACCTCGTTCCACAAAGTTAATTTGCCTAACCCCTTTACTAGTTGCTAATGAACTGACTCTCAATTTATCCTCAATTGCCGCTGCCAAACATTTCAATACCTGGTTGTGACGCCATGTATACCGCCCCTGGGTGAGACTGACCTTCAGTGTTGGGAATGTTACTTTAAAAAAGTTATTAATTATAGTTACTCACTACTTGTTCCAAAAAGTAACTGAGTTAGTAACTGAATTACTCTATGATAAGAGTAACTCGTTACCAGGGAAAGTAACTATTTGCGTTACTGTTACAAAAAAAAAGGTTGCTATATGTCATGCTATATGTTTGGATTTTTTTGAGCAGTTTTGAGTAGTCAGTTGAAATGAGTAGAACAGACAGGTGTTTGTAGGCTACATAACTTTCAATATTTATTAGATAGATAGATAGATATATAGATAGATAGATAGATACTTTATTGATCCCCAAGGGGAAATTCAAGATATTGCACATCGACAGACCTATGGTAGACTTCAGCCTGTGTCATAGGTTTTTGTTGTGAGGCAGAAAGATCTAGCTTTTGCTGCTTGGAGGACTTTGCTCCGAGTCTGTGGTGGAGGTATCGGTGTTTTTGGCCACTAGCTTTAGATGCGTGTGTGAGGCTTCATTAAATTAGAGTTGCTTACAACTGATGTCGACAAAGTCTTCGCTCCTGGACATAATGTACACATTACATGCACATTCTTGCCTTGATGAATTTGAAGTAGTGCTTACTGTATATCTCCACCTTGAAAAGGCCAACTTTTCGGATTGCTCCTGACCTCTGCTGTTTCGTCGAATCTCTATTTAGCGGTTGCGTGTGTGTGTGTGGCAAGTGTGCTGCCAAGTGTGTAAAAACACTGGCTCTGATTGGCTATCATGAAACATGACTCTGTCTTAGCCAATCATAATCGCTTACGTCGTTATTAACCCACCTCCTCACTAGCTGTGAGCCAGGGTGCGTTCGGATTACACAGTTTATTCAGTCAATGCATAGTAACGCACTGCATTTAACGTCCAGTAACATTAACGGCGTTGTAACGACGGGAAAAGTAATTAGTGTACTCCGTTAGTGAAAAAATAACGTCGTTACCTAACGCCGTTCTTTTAAACGGCGTTATTCCAAACACTGCTGACCTTGCACCCTGATAGGATATGGTGGAGGCTGCCCACACACAAACAAAGTGTGCATTTATCATCCTCACCAATTGACTTAAGTTCTTGGGAGATGGGAACACATCATACGTAGCACCTGACATAAATCTGATCCTACCAGCTTCCATGCCCCATAGATCTTTCCATCTAATCTGTCTTTTTTCCACCCCTTCCCAGTTCACCCACTGCCCTTGTTTTGCCTGCGACACTGCCTTAGTACATCTTACAGTCTCCTCCTGTCTATGCATTTCCTCCACTACCATTTTCCTCTTTTCTTTTGCAGAAGCCTTGCTCCACAAGGGTTTACTTGCACCTAACCCTAGACCTCCCCACCCATGCTGCACATGGCCCATTATATCCCTATGCCTCAATGCTGATTGAACTTGCTTAACAGCCTGTTCTGGGTTCCACTACATACTAATACTAATACTACATATCGAAAACTCAAGATGGCACCAGTGCATTCTGAAGTTTAATTTAATATATTCAGATTTTCATTCAATACTCTCAAGTTTAATCCAATATTCACAAGACAGGTTCCTTCCATATATTCAAGTTTCATTCAATTAATCTCATGTACCCAATAACAAGAACCTTAGAGAATCATAACTCTCAATGACTCCTACTGTCAAGACCGGTGAAACTGTTCTCTGACCATCGCATATCGCATCTGACCATTGCACACTATCAATCCCCAGCAGCACTACAGGCCTGAGCTGAAGGCCCATCTCAGCGGTGGGGTTCCACCCACTCCTCCAACCTCACCTCCACCACCCCGGCCTCCAACGTTTCCACCACCACAGTGCCACCCGCAGGACACCACAGGAACAGCCCTGAGTGCTCCGTCAACTAATAACAGACAAGCTGACTACCATGTGCAACCTCAGAAAACCTCTCAGGTGACATGAGCCTGTTCTATACACTTGTCTTCATGAAGCAAATTCTGTTAATGCTTCCTATTGTGAGAAAATATATTATCACAATGTAATGATCATTTCCCCAATTTGTCACTTAGACATGTGCTGATACACATGTTGGTATTTATTAAGCATGGCTGCAGTGTGGTCTTGGTGATAGGCTCAAAGGGACGCTGAAGCCCACAGCAGTCATACAGAGATCTTGTCACGAGCCCCATTCCGTTCATGAATATGTTTTGATGATTTTTTGTTCAGGGTTTGCGCCCTGTTCGACCTCCTCCCCCTCCACCCTCCAAAGCCAGGCATTTAACCAGGCAAAAAACTATTGATGAATACCAGGTGGGTAGGGAGTGCGTGTGTGTGTGTATGTATGTGTGGTTGGTGGAGGATGTGTGGTAGCCTATCGTACCCTCAACATTTTTCATTTAATAAATTGTTATTTATAGCCCTTTAAATATCTACCTCTCTACTCTTAGTCTACTGTGGAACCCATGTATGTTGAACCAGATGAGCTCCATATCCGTGCCAAGGTAAGTGTGTGTGTCATAGCTGTCAACATTATCCCTCTGCTGACCGCAAGAATTTAGACTACAAAACTGCTGCACTAACTAAAACAAGGTGTGAAGCTAGGTCTAACATGACTTTGTTTACAGATTAGCATCAAATTGTACTCTCACAACAACCACTGCGTTATCTTATCACCTTCGATGCTTTGAAAACATCACTGGAAGGGCAAGGGGGTACCAGCTTATGCTGGTAGTTGGCTTTAGCTAGTATTTGCTGGTTTTCTTCCAGCTCTTGCTGGTCTTTGCTGGTGTAGCTGGTTGGGCCACCAGGTGGACATGCTAGTGTGGCCAGCCTGTCATGTGGGGTCAGCTGGTGTAAGATGGTCATGCTGGTGACCAGCCTGCCAAGCTTGACATTGTTGGTGTAAGATGGTCATACTGGTTTGCTATAATGATCAACATAAGCTAGCATGGTGGTACGACAAACAAGCCAGCTGAATTACCATCATAAGCTGGGTAAACCAGTAGAAGGTGTTTATTTCTTTGCCTTTTTCTTGGCCTTTTTTGCCTTTATTTCGATAGGACAGTGAGGAGGCAGACAGGAGGCGAGTGGGAAAGAGAGATGGGGTGGGATCGGGAAATGACCCGGGTCGGACTCGAACTTGGGTCCCCGTGGGCACTTGGACCCGTGTGGCATGAGCACTGTAGTCAGTTGTGCCACAGCGCCCCCTGAAGGTATGTTTTTGCTGGTCTAGCTGATCAACCTAGCCCAGGGGTCGGGAACCTATGGCTCGCGAGCCACATGTGGCTCTTTTGGGAACTGCATCTGGCTCTCGGACAAACCTGCCATTTGTTTACTCAATAAGTCATGAATAAATTTGGTACTGTATTAAATTAAAAATGGACCTACTGAAATCAAAATGTTAAAATAGTGTTCGAAATATAATATATGTTCATGTAGTTTAATCCATTCCATTGGACAATGCTGTGCCGAGATAACATTCCATCCGCTGATGATTTACTTAAAAATTCAGCTAGCTAACGGTTGTATCAGAGAATGTCTAATAGACGGGCTCTGGTTGTATCCAAAACAAAGAAAATGTGTTCCCCTTTAATTTTTATGTGTGCGCTTGCTGTAGGGTAGATAAGGAAAATGTCCAAAAGGAAACGTCAGTGACCACAGCTTGCGAGCGCGACCACAAGCGCCTGAAATGGGGAAGTTTCCATAACGCGAATTGAACTGCCCATTATATATCGCACACTGCAACGTTCGGTTCCACTTGCATATGAGAAATCTTTCTCACATATGAAAAATATAAAGACAAACCTGCGCTCACGTTTAAGGGCAATTCCGCGCAAAACTGTCACATCTGTAACGCCAACACAATTAGTTGGCATTATGGATATATGACAGTTTTGCGTGGAGTTGCCCTTAAATGATGACAGCCTCAATTCTTGCATGAAACTTCACCTCACTGAATATGAGCCAGCCATGCAGACTCCAAGGCCATCACCAAATCTAATCTCTGGTACAGTAGGCCTAATGTTCAATTTCGCCAATGACTTGTCATGTCATGAAAATTGAGTGTTGTGTTGTTAACTATGATGTTACTTTGCATACCAAAAGAACACTGGGAAAATAGGGGGTGGTGTTTAGCCTACATGGGAAGCCTAAGGCCTATACTTCTGTCATTCCACTTTACATTTCAAGTTACTTGCACATTACTTTTAAAACTAGTAGAAAATGTATTAAAAAATCCTCTGTTGAATGAAAGTTAATGTACGTTAAATATCTAAACTTTTTCTTGTAACCGTCTTTATGTGGCTCTTCTGAGATTAAAAAAAAAAAAAATTGGTAAAAGTGGCTCTCCAGGCAAAAAAGGTTCCCGACCCCTGACCTAGCCTGACGAGCCAGAGCCACATCAAGATGTAGGGTCTGAGAAGTCACAATAGACCTCTGAAGTTCGCCTACAAAAAAGATCCAAAACGGCCATCTTTGCCCATATAAGGAGATCCGGTTGTTAATTGAAGCTAACTACCTATGGCAAATTGCATTGCAAGTTAGCTCTGGAGTAGCAAACATCTAAGTGTGCCGCCTTCACTTACCGGAGATCACAGTATCCACTCGAAGGCAGAGGACAAAAGTGTGTTCAGGAAAACGTCTGCATTTCAGACTTTTTCATCCCCACGAAACTTGTGCGATTATTCAAAATCCCCATGTTATTTTCCCATAGGAAAAATCGCCAGATACCAGATGTCAAAGATGGCAGCTTTTTTGTAGGCGAACTTCAGAGGTCTATTGGCAGCGCTCAATCCGAGGGGCGGGATAAACGGTTATCTTTCAAATTTCCTCTGCACGCAATAGGATAGTGCTACAACTCATCAGTCCCATGTATTTTCCCACCAGCAGAGCTAGTTGGCTAGTTGATCAAACTTTTGCCAATTGAAATAAAGTTTAACTCGAGTTCAAAGACCGTTTGTTTTCAAGTAGCAGGGAATTCACGCGGAACCGTCGCCATACACGATGTGATTGGCCTGGTCTAAGTTTCATGTTTTCAGCTCAAAAGCCAAAGGAGAGTTGCTAGACCTATTACATTTGCTGCCACTAGGGTGTCTAGATTTCTAGGCTATGGTCAACCATCATAGAGTGGTCAAACAAGATGGTTAATAAGCTGGTCAACCAGCAAACCACGTTAAGCTGGTCAGGCTTTTTTATTCAGCAGGGAGGTCCGATGGTAGGGCTAATGTTATGAGAGTAGGCCTAATAAAATATGGTATATTTTACAGGAAAATATTAAAACGGGAAGACAGCAGGAAAACAGTTAAAATACGTGAGAACCCTGGAAAAAATGGGAGGGTTGACAGGTCTGGTGTGTGTGTGTGTGTATGAGTTTGTGTCTGTCTGTCTGACTATGTATATACATTAAACTCATTCATAATTGTTTTCTTATAGGCCTATGTAATTCTATTCTATGTAATATTGATTGATTGATTTCTAGATCAAGACAATAAGACAATAATCCAAAGGATGACATGCTAAAGTAAAATACTTATTACACACAGGAAACAGAATAGATGTAATACAATCTGTCCACACTCATTCTTCTTCTCTTTATATGCCAACCTTTTCAACTCCAGACTGAGCCTGCTGAAGAGCCGCTGTACATCACTGTTTTGCCTGATCCCCCATTTAACACTCAGGTAACTCTCTCGCTCTCTCTCTCTCTCTCTGTCTTTGTGTACTTGAGTGTGTGTGACCCATCATGCTCATACTCTCCCATAAACCTCTCCAGAGAGATTCAGATACATTAATAAATAAACCTAACATGTACAGTAACTTGTGCCGGCTGTATGAATGTGTCCATGAAATAAAAAAAGGGGGAAAAATGGGCTGTTCTTGGGCACTATAGTATAAGAATTATACACCCACAACCTATTTGAGATTTGAGATAAGATTTCTGTTCCCTATCTACTCGAGCAGCCCCAAAGACTGCACCACTCTGTGTCTGAGAGTCCCGGTGGTCCCTGGAGCAACCGCATCTCTCCCAGTCCACCTGTCCCGGTAAACAAAGAGCTTTTTCCCTCAATGACTCAATAAGAACTTGGTCTGTTTTGGATGTTCGAGGACATTGTCTTTATTTACTTATCATTACTCACAGGCCGAAAGACAGAAGTTCCAGCACCAGCTCTCTCTCCCAGCCAGACTTCCACGAGGGCTGGAGACCTCTCGCCATATATCAAAGGTCTGTTATGGCCAGGACTGTGTATTATTTTATGAGTAATAACCACAACTCTCTATTGAATATTTGAGTGATAGTATAAAGGATACTCATTGAATATGCCAACACAACAAACTCTGACATATTACTGTACAAGGGCTATTCTTCCCAGAGCAACTCGGGTTTAAGTGCCTTGCTCAAGGGCAAGTATAAAGTATAAGTATATATACTCTTTTGATCCCGTGAGGGAAATTTGGTCTCTGCATTTATCCCAATCCGTGAATTAGTGAAACATACACAGCACACAGTGTACACACAGTGAGGTGAAGCACACACTAATCCTGGCGCAGTGAGCTGCCTGCATCAACAGCGGCGCTCAGGGAGCAGTGAGGGGTTAGGTGCCTTGCTCAAGGGCACTTCAGCCGTGCCTACTGGTCGGGGTTCGAACCGGCAACCCTCCGGTTACAGGTCCGAAGTGCTAACCAGTAGGCCACGGCTGCCCAAATGGGCACAATGGTGAAAGCTGGGAATTGAACCCACAACTTTTCTGGCTACCACATGCTAGCCCAGCCCCTACACCCCTACACTACCACCACCCATATATGCTGCTATGTCTCCCTACTCTCTCACAGGAAGAGCTGGAGATACTTCTGGAGTGGTGGAACACAGCCAAAGGTGAGACGTTGATGGATTAAGGTAACATATCCAAGTACATGGATGAGGAGTGGTGTTCTCTGGATTCTGAATGCCTTTTATTTCTATATCTGCCATTCATGTTCATGATTCATTGCCCATGTCAAACACTCACCTATTCGGCTGCCTTGTGTGTGTTTCAGAGACAGAGCGCATATATCACCAATTCGATGAAAACAATTTGACGTATGTGGTTTCCTAAGACAGTCGAAAACAGCTCATTCTAGCATGTTTTGTCTCATATTCACTGTATTTAAAGCCTTTTTAGTCAGTGTGTTTGCTTGTCTGCTCTACCTTGCACCATGTAGGATGATCTCTAATGAGGCTCATCGGGTAAGACTGGCGCTGCACCTGTTTGAGGGTCTCCTGTTCTTCCGCGGTCAGATCTTCAATGACCACATCACCCAGCTCTACTGCATGGCCGACAAACTGGACGAGCTGCACAAAAAAACAAGGATCGCTGGCATTGCAGGGGGCACCTCGGGGGCAGTCGGCGGGGTGGCAGCGGTCGCAGGTTTGGCCCTGGCACCTTTTACCTTTGGGGCGTCTTTAGCGGTGGCCGCTGTTGGCATCGGAGTAGCCGCAGCGGGGGGCGTGACCGGGGCATCGATGGCCATCAAGAACAAAATGTCCAACACCAAGGAGAGGAAGAGAGTAGAGGAGATCATGCAGAACTACAAGATTCAGATGGAGGATGTGGAGGCCTGTCTGAACTTCGTCAGCACGGGGATGGAGTGCTTGATGAAGTGCAACCTTGGCATCCTACGGGGCATAGACAAGGACGCCATGAGAGTGTTGAGGTTGGCACAGGTGGTCGGCAGCCAATCTATTTCTGTGAGAGCGAACGGAAGGTCCTCCGGCGTTCTGGACGGATTCGCAATGAGCATGGACATCTACTTCTCCAAGGAGGACAAGGAGCAGCTCAAGAAGGGCTCGGAGACCAAGTTCGCCAGAAAGATCCGGGAACTGGCCAAGCAGCTGAAAAGTGGCCTGGACCAGCTGATGCAAGTCAGGGACACAGTTCGCTCTGCTGTCCAGCAGGTGGCGATGTGGTAGACTGGACCAGCTGATGCAGTTCAGGGACACAGTTCGCTCTGATGTCCAGCAGGTGGTGATGTGGTAGACTGTTGTGTTGTGATCTCAGGGTCAATGTACTTTAGAACACTACAAAATGTATAAATCCAAAAGTCAAGACTATCTTTCTTTACATGCTATCTTCCTTTACATAGCTCCCACATCACTCTAAGATTTGTATGTTTCAGTGGAGCACACATCTTCCATATCAGATTCTCCAGTTTTGTGTAAAATAAAAGTATCAGTCTTATCTACATTATGTATTTTAATTCAATTTGAGTAATATTTCATTGAGAATTCTGCTTTCTACGAAGCTTTGACTACTGCTAACATACAGGGAAACAGAAATGTACTTTTGGAATGTGCATGCTGTATTAAAAAGAGCAATTCTATAAGCCGCAGATCTCTCAAGTCTCACGCATTGAGCGTGAGACACACGCATTTCAATGACTTCACACGCTCACACGCCACACATGGCATTTCTCACTCCGAGAAATTATTAACTTGCCCGCACAGACATTTCTAAGGGCTATATTTTACAAACGTGTCACAAAACGTTGCTGTCTGTGCGCTCATTCAGCTCAGAGAGCTGCTGTTCAGTTACTAACCTATCGGCCAATCAGAAAATAGGATTTCTCAACCAATCAGGAAATAGTTATGTTTTGATGTGGGTCCGCAACGTGGAGACTGCTGGTCCGCGGAGTCGTGGAGTGAAATTAGGCCCGGTGCTTCGTCTGATAATTTGCTGCACAGTTGATCAAGATACCGCGGACCGACAAAAAAGAAACTAAAACGTTTCTGCTATCGATGTCATTAAACATGGAGCCATACAATAAAGTGGTGGTATGAGCATTCATTCAATGCAGGCGTCTGCGCGAGAGAAACTGAAACTAATCGATAACGTTGGTACACTGTAAAAAATAATAAGTAATGGTTACTTGAAAAAAGGGTGGAAACTCGTTGCCTTAAATAAGTTAAGTAAACAAAACTTTTCTCTTCCAAGTTATGTTTACTTGATGTCTACAAGTAATGCTTACTTAGAAGAAGTTATCCTTACTTAAGACTTTAAAGTTCTGGTTACTTACTTCCAACTAGTAAAGTTTACTTCATGCCCTCGAGTAAAGCTTACTTAAAAACAAAGTTGTATTTACTACTGTTAAATGAGTTACCCTTACTTTGAGTTGTAAAGGGTACTTTATGTTGGATAGTAAAGTTTACTTGCAGAATGTACACAAATAGTTGTCACTATTAGATTAGATAACTTTATTGTCTTTTTGCAGAGTACAAGTACAAAGACAACAAAATGCAGTTTGCGTCTAAATAGAAGTGCAAAAAAAGCAGAAAAATGCAATGTGATTTACAAAGACAGGTGGTGCATAGACAGGATAAGAAATATGCGGTGTAAACAGTAGTATACAGTTGGTTTACAGAAGGTGGTTTAGAGTAATATAAATTAGGTATAAATATGTGCAGTGAATTAGCAGAATAAATATGGATATTCGGTATGAACCATATAGACATATATGTACAGTATACAGCTATGTGCAGTGTGGTAACAGTACTGTAGTGCAGAAACAGTAACATTATAACAGTAGTAAAAATACGTGTATGTGCAGGATAAATAGTATGAAGAGCAGTAGAAAATGCCATGTATAAGTGTAATTACAGTATGTACATTTGTAAATAAATAGAACACTATGGGTGGGATAGAGTAGTGCAATTGTCTGCGGGGGTGGGTTTCCCCAGTCAAGGTTTCCATGGTCATGGTGGACACCTCAACAGGCACAGGCAAGGAGGCATCGGGCGGGTGCTTAGTTGGTTGGTTGTCACCAGGATGCAGAGCTAGAGTTCAGTAGGGTGACAGCCGCAGGGAAGAAGCTTCCTCTGAACCTGCTGGTTCGGGTGCAGAGAGACCTGTAACGCCTCCCAGAGGGGAGTGGGGTGAACAGTCTGTGGTTGAGGTGAGAACAGTCTTTGATGATGCTGCGCGCCTTACGCAAGCATCACTTGCCCTGGATGGCCTTGATGGAGGGGAGTGAGGAACCGGTGATGCGTTGGCCAGTTTTCACCACCCTCTGCAGTTTTTTTCGGTCGTATTCTGGTGTAACCTCCATGTTTCAATCTGTAGTGTTTGAGCAACTGACCTCTGACTTCACATCCAAACAAGCACAACTTACATGTCCAGTTCATTGCTCTGCATTTTCAGTTTTCCAACTGCAAAAAGAAAAAAGAGGGCAAAATTATTATCAATATGCATCTATTGGCCATGTTTAACTAAAACAGCTGATTAAATGTATCACTTTAACTCTTTCCCGACAGCCCATAGAGAAATCAGTACGTACGTACTGATGACGGAAATTAATAAAAGTATCATTTTTCTTCACTGAAACCCCGTGAAAACGTCTTTGTATGTCAATGAGTGTCTAAGCCAATCAAATAAATAGGTTTTCCTTGGATATGTGTTGTATTTTTGCTATTGGTTAGATTTTATATTTTGTGATTGGTTGTCAAGCGCCAATCGCGATATTTCAACATGGCGAGTAATGACAATCGACCGAGGTTCAGTGGTAGTAATGACATACTGTTCATCTGTTTTTAAAAGTACATATGCCCATGTTGTCTAGTGATATGAAACTGTGTGGTGTGAGAGGGTAGGGGCCAAATCTGTAGTGTAACTCCGTGTGGGAGGTATCTGAATCTGTTGGGTCATTTTCAGCAACACTGACTCTGTTGGGTAATTTTAACTGTTCATCTGTTTTAACAGTCTAAACTGTTGATGATTATTACACATTGACAAAAAAAAAAACATGATTATTAACCAAAATAATATGTATGAGATGAAATTGTAAGTTATTTTTTTTGATACAAATGTGATATTGCAACTAATTGATAATAAAACTATATAATGGTTATTTAGGCTCGTCTGTATACATAATTTCAAAATTAGTTATTTAGAGTTCCTTTCACCCAATTGCTACCAAACTTGGTATTTATTTAGCCAACAGGTAAATGCAACTTTCTGCTATTTCAGTTTTTTTATAACATGCTGTGTTGAAGCTGAGGAGCTTCACAAACTCAAAAAATGTGCCCGAAATATGCAAATGGTATGCTAATTTATGCTAATTAGTATATATAAATAATACATAATTGTCATGTCAAACATATATTTGTGTAGCCTAACTATCTGGCTTCAAGAGAAAATGGATGGTTTCTTTGAGATATGCTTAGGTCACCCACAGCAGAATGAAATATCAAAGGAGTCATTTTTGGCCTGTTTTGGCCCTGTCGGGAAAGAGTTAAATGTTCATTTAAATTATTTCTCCAGAGACCTAATTAATACTGTTAAGCTAAAAATATTATGATTTGGCAACTGAATTTTCTCTATTGCTTCAGGCCTAGTACATTTATCACAATAGAATTTAAAATGTCAATCATACGTTGGAATTATATGACGCCATTTTGCACCTTCATTTAAATTCCACACACTGCAACCGAAGTCCTCTTGCTAAATCACAACGAAAGATTTTAGATAAAAGACCATGGCTTTCTCGGTCAGTAAGGTTATGAGTTCAATTATCCTAATTGTTTTATCAATACAGTAGGAATATCGACGTAAACCATACACAGTTTAATCTTTACATGTTTTGAATCAACTTAGCATGCTAGCAAGCGTTTCTCATGAGAAACGTTAGAACTAAACTTCATTAAGAGCTCATGAAGACAACTGCTATTGGCAAATTTATACAGCCTAGCTGCTAGTTCTAGACCCCAGGCGCCACCACTTCCTCATAACTTCGATAACAAAAAATATCAAAGGGCTTGAATACCTAGAATATTTGTTTTCTGCTCTGCATGGTCTGAGGCAATGTTAACTCGCATAGCTGCTATCAGTTAGCTGCAAACAGTTAGCAGCTAGCGCATATATCGGCCACTTAGCAAGTTGAACTTAACATTACCCCAGCTGTTAATGAAACCGAATGTACAGTTTTGCACACATGCTGTTAGTTCAACCTATACTGTAAACATTTGACACATTAATACATACTGTAAACTTACCGGACAGAGCAAGTCACTGGTGAAGCTGCGTTACACTCCCATCCCAAAAGTCAGCCACACCGTAACGTTAACACTGCCGACCGTTGGCTGTGGAATCCAGAATGTTCCCTCTGCTGACGGTGCGCGTGTGCACTGCGTGAGTCCAGTTTACTCAGGTCTGAGTTGTGAAGCTTACTCGTGTATCTCAAGTTTTAGACCCCATTGATGCAAGTTCAGCACATTACTAATGTTACTCTAGTAAGAACACTAGGTCAGCCTATAGTAAGTAAAGTATACTTGTGTTACTGCAGTAAGATGTAATGTTATTTTTTACAGTGTATCAAAGCTCCGCTTCAACCTGTTGAATGCTATTTAATTGTTTAACGACACTAAATAGAACAACGTTGATTTTTGGAACTTCCATAGAAACAGAGAAGACACTGTATAATACACTGTATAGCACTGAGTATTGTATAGTCAAATTTGAATATAACGTGGCCCAAAGCTATTGTAGCCTTCTTTCTATCTGTTAAAGATCAACAGATCAGTGATTTACGCCTATCTGCTCGCCAAAAAAGCTGGTATTGTGTTTCCTGAATCCGGCATTTAAATTAAACTTCATTAAAAAACATGTATTTTTTTCCTCCATTTCCTACCAATGTATGATGCTTGCATGAGGGAAACATCCCAAAACAATAGCACCCATATAATTGTTGCTGTTTTGAGAAGTATTTCTTTTCTTATGCAAGCATCATGCAACCATGCAAAAGCAATGAAACTAATTATATCTTACATTAGTAAAGCAGTCCTCTGATGTGCATGTCACAAAACATTTAAGTAAGAAGTGCATGTATAACAATATAGGCATAATAATGATTGTGATAATGATAATGACAATTTGATTTGGAGGGAGTGGGGTTTGGTACGTGTAGATGAGCCCTATGACCCCAAAGTCTGCCATGACTGGGCCTCAGGTCAAAGAAGTTTGAGAAAGGCTGGTCTACATAACCTGCATCAGATTGAGGTTTGCAGTGATGCGCCTGAAGGCACGGGTTGAGGACCCAGTCAGTTACGTCACAATATGCACATTTGTTTAAATTCATACCTACGTAATCACCATGACCAAAATTGTACTTTTTTTTTTACTTTGAATCTTGAAAAAAAAAATATTGACCTACCTACTGACCCATTTTTTTAATTTTTTTGGCTGTTACTGCAAACAAGAATATTTTTAAGTATGGCCTCATGACTGAAAATAGCTGACATTGAACCACAGTGCTTTAAATGGGAGCCCCCAGTATCAGTCATCAAGGCATCAAAATCTGCCACAAACACTTACAACACACAACATTACTCATAAACACACACACACACACACGGACAGAACCACCACTGTTCAAGAGACCATTTTGGGGCTAAATGTGCTTTTTCTCATTTTGTTGTTTTCTGTTTGTTTATAGAGCAGAATGAGCCACTGCTGTTCAAAGGGCCCATTTGGGTGAAATTATTATCATAATTTATGTTATTATTATTTACTATAGGGTTCTAGAATAAATAAAACAGTGTGTTTGAAATAATGGAATTTGTGCTCTCTCATGAAGCTGGGTCGATGGGACATGGGGAGGGTGGGTCTGTTGATCGGGGGAGGGGGCGTGGCGCCACGAGTAGTTCAAGCAGACGTAGGACTTTCATGTACTTCGATCAGGGGGGAAGGGGGCGTGGCACTGTGCCAATGCCACGCCCCCTACCCCCTGAGAAACAAAGTCTCACTCCTTGCAAACTTCAAAACTTGAGAGCCCTGGTTGCTAGACTGTTCATACACATTTTAACGGGCCAAGTTGAAGAGCTACTGTCCGTTATTGTTTGTGCAAATAATATGCTGATTCATGTTCCCTTGCATTTTGCAACTATGAGGTCCATGGTTAGTCTGGCTTTCGCCAGACCAAGCACAATCTTTTAAGAAATCAAAAAGGAATCGCCGGCAGATCAGGCTTCAGTTCACCCAGCCTAGTCCATGGTAGGCGCCCGATAGAAATATTGTTTAATTTTGCAATTGAGATATCCACGCACTGGCGCCCCCCCTGCGACGTGTTCACCCACGGTTTCAGAGCTATTCTAAATGCAAAAATGCATAGAGGGAGTTATGACAAAACCGTGACTGTGCAGCTCTATAGCTTATAGTTTGTTAACAGTCTCGCCCACAGCCGATGCCGGATGTAAAAATTCAATGCAATTTCTCCATTGACAATTGCGGTGTAAGCCATAAAAACTTAACTGCACGTGGTAGACTTAAAACCAACTACGGTTGTACTAAGCGATTGTATATGCTCCTATAGACACCAAGAGTTCGTGGGGCACTAACCTTGTTTTGAGATAAATGCCTTTTATTCGCGATCTCTTGGATAAGTACTTCATTACCCACAATCCTGAACAATCCCACAAATTGACAAAGATGGCGGAGTTTTTTACTGCCTATGGCGAAAATCTTAATGTGATTAAAAACTTTCTTGACGAATATTCGTACTTGTATCAACAAGGATTGGGGTTTATACATCACACGAACTTAGTCAGGGCCAATACACTATCAAATAGACTACTCAAACTTTTCAGGTAGGCTAGCACTAGCCGACAGGCTAACCTTTAGCATTTCCGACATTGTATGTCATTACATAATGCAGCTAACATTAGCCTACATGCTGCAACACAGGTATGCATAGGTGCCAACTCTCACGCATTGGCCGTGAGACACACGCATTTGATTAGTTTCACACGCTCACACGCCACACCCCCGATTTCTCACGCTGAAGTGTCAACCCGGTCGGTCAGATGCCTGAAAAATGAGTTTAGCCTATAGATCTACCTGTTGAGCCACGATTATGCTTTCAGAGACGGTGAGAGGGTTCAAGAGCACCCCCTGTCTGGAATTTTCTAAATTTTCTCTCATTTGCGATGCTACTTCAGAAGCCATCCCAGGCGCATCCCCCCCCCCCCCCGCATTTCCCCGGCTTCAGGTATGCTTTGAGTATTATTGAGTATTTTTCACGCTGAAGTGTCAACCTGGTAGGTCAAATACCTGGCAGATGTGGTTCAACTAAACTAAACCTATACATATGATATCACACATCATGTGAACGTGCAGAATCTAAGCTTTCCAATGATACTAGCGCCAAGTTGCTGTTATAAATGGTTCCCGAGAGAATTAACATTGAACCGACGTGCAATTTAGGCTAATCATATTTGCATTTACCCATTACTCTCGGTTTAATATTTCACTAACCCTTCACACAACACGTGGAAAACCCTATTTCACAATAAACAGCAAACCTACCGAATACGAGGATGCTTTATGCATGCCTCTGTGCAATAAGTGGTTCCTGAGTAATCCGGTTTTGAAATTGCAACACATTTCTACATAGCCTCATTGGGGCGAAATTATAATGTATTCTAATGTTAACTATTTGTCAGTAGGCCTACATACATTTTTGTAAATTGCTCAGCCATAGATTATCCCACTATCATGGTTCTTATATTGTCAGGTTCCAGCCAATCCCATTACAGATAAATGAATATATTTATATTGGCATGCTTCCTAGTGACATTAATGCAAAAATATGAAGAAAATCAAATAACGAGACACAAATATTGATATAAAGCCTGACATAAGCCATATGCAAACATTCACATCATGCAGATATGGGTACATCCTGAAAAAGGAATATCATGTAGGCTATAGGCTATGGCCATTACAATGACCAATATATTATCTTAAATAAACTAGCTGAATAACACAGGTGACCACTTCTGCATAATTTCATGGAGTGCTGAAATGTACACACATTTCTGAACTGTGAAATGTAGCATATGTTTTTGTGGTTGTGAACTTATTGCAATATCACCATAACTATTCCACCTGTGTGTGCATGGTTATAATTCTGAAGTGCAAAATAGCTTCAAAGTCAAAGTCAAAGTCAAAGTCAGCTTTATTGTCAATTTCTTCACATGTTCCAGACATACAAAGAGATCGAAATTACGTTTCTCACTATCCCACGGTGGAGACAAGACATATTTTACCAATTTTAAGTCCACAGACAAACATAACATTCAAGTAAACAAAAAGTAAGTAAATAAGTAAATAAGAGGGCACATATAATGAAAAAATAAGAGCAGCAAAAAAATGGTTGAAATTGTGCATAGACAGTCAATAAAATAAAATACTAGTGCAAAGTCAGGCCAATAAGAGGCTGAGGTAGTTCTGTTTGACCTAAGTAAGAAATAAAGTGGCATAGTGGTGCAAGTTATGTAAGAGCAGCAGAAGTGTTGTGTTTTCAGGACAACAACAACAAGTTGCAAAGTGTACAAGTGTGCAAGTGGAGTGGTGCAGGCGGCCATTGTGGGTCCAATGTCCAGGATGTTATGTAGCTGAGGGTGGAGGGGGGAGAGGAGGGAGAGAGTTCAGCATCCTAACAGCTTGGTGTATGAAGCTGTTGGTGAGTCTGGTAGTGCGGGAGCGCAGGCTTCTGTACCTCTTCCCAGAGGGCAGTAGATCAAACAGATTGTGAGCGGGGTGACTTGCATCACTCACAATTTTGGTCGCCTTGCGGGTGAGGTGGGTGGTGTAAATGTCCTTCAGGGAGGGGAGTGAAGCACCAATAATCCTTCCAGCTGTGTTCACTATGCGCTGCAGGGCTTTCCTGTTGTATTCAGTGCAGCTTCCGCCCCACACAGCGATACAGCTGGAGAGGATGCTCTCAATGGTGCCTCGGTAGAATGTGGTCATGATGGCTGGTGGAGCACTTGCTCGCCTGAGTTTCCGCAGGAAGTACAGGCGGCGCTGAGCTCTCTTCGCCAGTGATGCTGTGTTGGTGGTCCAGGAGAGGTCTTCACTGATATGCACCCCCAGGAATTTGGTGCTGCTCGCTCTCTCCACCACAGCACCGTCGATGGTCAGTGGCAGGTGTTGGGTGTGACATCTCCGGAAGTCAACAACAATCTCTTTGGTCTTGCTGACGTTCAGCAGGAGGTTGTTGTCCCTGCACCACGTGGTCAGATGGTCGACCTCCAACCTGTATTGAGTCTCGTCGCCCTTGGTGATGAGACCCACCAGAGTTGTGTCGTCAGCAAATTTCACTATGCTTAGGCTACAGCACAAATATTTCCATAAAAATAAGCAAGTCTGACCTCTGAATTTATTTTGAAAGTGCATCTGATTGATGCAAAATATACAAACATTTCTTAAATTCTTACAAAACACCCACCCACTCTTTAAAATTGTTAGTTTGGACCCCCCACCCCCACTTTTGCCGTGTGAAATACCAGTGCTGTTTTCAGCATCTGTTTAGTGCTTCATTGTCATTGGGGGCCAAGCAGCGAAGCTGCGAAGGCACCCATTGTGTTTCTATTTTTAGGGGTCCGAGCAGCGTAGCTGCAGGAACCCTATTGTTTCTGTACCGTTCATTTTTTGGCCAAAATTCTGTAAAAATCATACTGCAGCCTAAACCGTAACTCCAAAACTCTTGAAATTTTCAGGTATGGTTACCAGTACCCCCCTCTACCCATAACCCAAAATTTGGGGTACTGCACCCAAAGGTGGCGCTATTGGAAAAAAAAGTTAATTATGCTTAATTCTCCTTACCAGATTCACCTAGACTCAAAATTCTTTCAGAATATTAATCTCTAAACTCAGATGCATCTTTTTGGCCCTGGTCTTATGGTCTACAAATGTTTACTTTTTCCACAATTTCATGGAAAAGCCAAACATTATAAAAAGTTTCACACTCTTCAAAAATAATCGAATCTTCACCAAAATTCTCACAGACAATGTTTAGACCAAGCCTCACAAAAGTTATCGCTCAGAATTTTGATATTTTGTTCCATTTCAGAGATATAGGCCAATAAAGTTAGACCACTTAGGCCTTTTTTCCTAGATCACCTATATTCCTATAAACCGTAAGTCCTAGAAACTTGACATTTTCAAGTATTGTTACCAGTACCCCCCACTACCCATAACCCAAATTTGGGGTACTGCACCCAAAGGTGGCGCTCTTGTCAAAAATGCTTATTTCTCCTTACCAGATTCACCTAGACTCAAAATTCTTTCATCATATTAATCTCTACATTCAGATGCATCTTTTTCACCCTGGTCTTATGCTCTAAAAATGTTTACTTTTGCCACAATTTCAGAGAAAAGCCAAACATCATAAAAAGTTTCACAGGCTTCAAAAATTATCAAATCTTCACCAAAATTCTCACAGACAATGTTTAGACAAAGCCTCACAAAAGTTATCAAAAGAATTTGGATACGTTGTTCCATTTCAGAGATATAGGCCAATAAAGTTCGACCACTCAGCCCATTTCTCCTATATCACCTATATTCCTATATGAGTAATTTTTTTTTCTTGGATAACAACCATACAACCATCATTAGGTGGATACCATTAACAGTGCACATTTTCAGATATGTACTCTTTTTTATAAAGCCCTTAATTCTATTGTCAAATGTATGCTAGGAATTTTCTTGATGTTGTGTGTTTGCCAACACACATTTTCACCATTTGAATGTGACTGCTCAATGTGTATGATTGTCAGTGGCTGAGTGGGATAATGCCTAGTGCTGGTGTTTGTTAGGTTGAGAGTTCGAATCCTGCTAGAGCTTTAGGCTCAAGATGCACATGCTATTGGTTATTGAAGATTCACACTATTGAACAGCACCTGAATGACATCAGACAATTAACATTCACACTCATTAGTTGCCAAGAATCAGAATGCCGACACACTCTATGACATATAGGGGAACTTCTTTGTTTACTATTTTTCCTTCATCATTAAGTCTATCATATTTATATTTCATCCATTACTGTTCTTCTCTATAAATGTCTAATTGCCCCAGAATATCCAAAAGTTTTCAGGTGTACTCTTTCAGGAAAGCCCTTCATTTTATTGTCAAATGTGTACTTGGAGTTTTTCTTGTGTGTTTACCAACACACATTTTCACCATTTGAATGTGACTGCTGAATGTGTATGATTGTCAGTGGCAGAGTGGGATAATGCCTAGTGCTGGTGTTTGTTAGGTTGAGAGTTCGAATCCTCCTAGAGCTTTAGGCTCAAGATGCACATGATATTGGTTATTGAAGATTCACACTATTGAACAGCACCTGAATGACATCAGACAATTAACATTCACACTCATTAGTTGCCAAGAATCAGAATGCCGACACACTCTATGACATATAGGGGAACTTCTTTGTTTACTATTTTTCCTTCATCATTAAGTCTATCATATTTATATTTCATCCATTACTGTTCTTCTCTATAAATGTCTAATTGCCCCAGAATATCTAAAAGTTTTCAGGTGTATTTTTTCAGGAAAGCCCTTCATTTTATTGTCAAATGTGGACTTGGAGTTTTTCTTGTGTGTTTACCAACACACATTTTCACCATTTGAATGTGACTGCTGAATGTGTATGATTGTCAGTGGCAGAGTGGGATAATGCCTAGTGCTGGTGTTTGTTAGGTTGAGAGTTCGAATCCTCCTAGAGCTTTAGGCTCAAGATGCACATGATATTGGTTATTGAAGATTCACACTATTGAACAGCATCTGAATGACATCAGACAATTAACATTCACACTCATTAGTTGCCAAGAATCAGAATGCCGACACACTCTATGACATATAGGGGAACTTCTTTGTTTACTATTTTTCCTTCATCATTAAGTCTATCATATTTATATTTCATCCATTACTGTTCTTCTCTATAAATGTCTAATCGCCCCTCCATGCTTGGAGTTTTTCTTGTGTGTTTACCAATACACATTTTCACCATGTGAATGTGACTGGCCAACATGTAGGATTGACAGTGGCTCAGTGGGATAATGCCTTGTACTGGTAATCCTTAGGTTGAGAGTTCAAATCCCACTTGAACCATTAGTGGGTTGTGGATGTTAGCATACTACAATAGAATGCTGTTGGGTTGTGGAGGATAACACACTATAACATTACAGCTACTTGTCAATATGGACTTGTAGTGCAAGGCAAGTATTACTGTATAATTATAAGCTGTAGCCTATAATTATTTGTTATTCTTATAATATTTGTCATTTCTTATACATATTTAGTCGGCTCTTCCACTTGACAGAACAACTCTATATCGGTTAAGGATGTCACGCATGAAACAATGCTGCAGAAACATGAAAATACGACTTTGAGTTTAGTAGGCTATAATTTTCAGTTCCTGCTTATCTATTGCACAATGGTTAATAATTTAAAGGAATCATGTTGCAGTCTTGTAAATAGTGACCCTGCAAGATCCCTAGTCATTGCAAAATCATAGTCTGTGACTTAAAACTCTACTACTTGTCTTTAGATGTGAGAGGGTCTGAGACTGTAGTCTTTCAAAAATCTTTTCCAAATCTTTGCAAATCTTTCCAAAGTTTACCCGCTGGGAAACCCTGTAGCTCCGGAGCAGGGGCTCAGACCAGGATAAATTGTTTGCTCGCCCTCAGTTCGCTCTTTTGTTCATCTCAACCCAGCACTCCAGTGTGTCCTGCTCTGTGTGCGTCTTTGAGTTAACGTAAGTCATCACTTTAATCACCCTCACTATGACTTTTGTGATGTTTATCAGTTTGTAGAGTAGCTCTGCCATCATGTGTAAAGTTAAGGTCTTTGTTTGTTGGTTTGGTGTGTTGGAGTCCCATGTGAGAGATGATTAGGTGATGTTGGTTGACTTGGGATGTCAAGTATTGTTTAGTTGTACCTTATATAGCCTTATGATTTCAGTTTATTGTTCAAATGTCAATTGGTTTGTTTGTGAGTTGGGATCTGTACTGATTTACCCCATTTCACTGATTACTCCATTTTCTGTTTGTTTCCTCTTTGATGCAGCACACATACAAGTAAAGAACAAAAGAACAGATGAATTGAAACTCAAATAAAGTTAACTTGTGTTGCACCGAAACCTGCCATCTTCGTGTCATCACTCCATACCATTGAGCCTTCTGAGTCACACCATTGAACAGCACCTGAATGACATCAGGCAATTAACATTCACACTCATTACACACTGCTGGTGTTTGTTAGGTTGAGAGTTCGAATCCTGCTAGAGCTTGAAGCTCAAGATGCACATGCTATTGGTTATTGAAGATTGACACCATTGAACAGCACCTGAATGACATCAGGCAATTAACATTCACACTCATTAGTTGCCAAGAATCAGAATGCCGACACACTCTATGACATATAGGGGAACTTCTTTGTTTACTATTTTTCCTTCATCATTAAGTCTATCATATTTATATTTCATCCATTACTGTTCTTCTCTATAAATGTCTAATTGCCCCAGAATATCCAAAAGTTTTCAGGTGTACTCTTTCAGGAAAGCCCTTCATTTTATTGTCAAATGTATACTTGGAGTTTTTCTTGTGTGTTTACCAACACACATTTTCACCATGTGAATGTGACTGCCTAATATGTCGGATTGTTAGTGGCTCAGAGGGATAATGCCTAGTGCTGGTGTTTGTTAGGTTGAGAGTTCGAATCCTGCTAGAGCTTTAGGCTCAAGATGCACATGCTATTGGTTATTGAAGAGTCACACCATTGAACAGCACCTGAATGACATCAGGCAATCAACATTCACACTCATTAGTTGCCAAGAATCAGAATGCCGACACACTCGAAGACATATAGGGGAACTTCTTTGTTTACTATTTTTCCTTCATCATTAAGTCTATCATATTTATATTTCATCCATTACTGTTCTTCTCTACAAATGTCTAATTGTCCCAGAATTTCCAAACGTTTTCAGGTGTTCTCTTTCAGGAAAGCCCTTCATTTTATTGTCAAATGTATACTTGGAGTTTTTCTTGTGTGTTTACCAATACACATTTTCAGCATGTGAATGTGACTGGCAAAGATGTAGGATTGACAGTGGCTTAGTGGGATAATGCCTTGTACTGGTCATCCTTATGTTGAGTGTTCAAATCCCACCTGAAGCATTAGTGTTAAAATACTGTTGGGTTGTGGAGGTTAGCATACTAGAATATAATGCTGTTGGGTTGTGGAGGTTAGCACACTATAACATTACAGCATTACAGCTACTTGTCAATATGGACTTGTAGTGCAAGGCAAGTATAACTGTATAATTATACGCTGTTTATCTTATTGACTCCGACACAGAACCCACCACCACAAATACAATTCAATTCTGTGGGAAACACTGCCTTCCATTATCAAACCCTTCATCTTATCCACAACAAATAAATAGTCCTGTAGAATCAAGTATTGTTAGAATACTGTTGGGTTGTGGAGGTTAGCACACTATAATGTTACAGCACAGGGTAATCCTAATTTTATGCATCAAATTTATTCCAATCAAACTCAAAAGTGTTGAACGACACAAAGTGAAGGTTTTATCCAGATCAAAACCAAGAATAGATTATGTGATCTAATCCAATTTCAGGATCCTTGTTTCCCTTTGAACAACCCATTTTCAAGATTTGATCCAATCCGATAGCTGAAATCCGATAACCGAAATCCGATCACGTTTCTTTTGAACAATTGTGCCCAAACAATCAAAGCATATGTAAAACTAAAAAGCTATGCCATCATGTTCATTTTGCTCGGACCCCGTAAATCACCGCTTGCGGTTATATTTGGGGGCCAAGCAGTGAAGCTGCGAAGGCACCCATTGTGTTTCTATTTGTTCTTATTGGGGGCCAAGCAGCGAAGCTGCGAAGGCACCCATTGTGTTTCTATTTGTTCTTATTATTATTATTATTATTATTATTATTATTATTATTATTCCGCCATTGAAGTCAATGGCAGCCCATAGAACCGTCTGGTGAAAAGTTGTGAAATTTGGCACACTGATTAGGGACAGTCCCATGATTAATGTCACCAAGTTTCATGATGGCACCTCAAGCACTCTAGCGCCAACAACAGGCCAAAGTTGGACTTGCGTTCACGCACGTAACTTTTGACCCGTATGGCCGATTGTCAAAAATGAGGTATCGTTGGAATCCTTGGACCAAGCCGAGTTCAACGCACCCTATGACGTCATTTTCCGCCATGATGGATTTTCCGCCATTTTGGATTTCATCAAAAACACTTAAAAGTCTTCACAGGTCACAAATTTTGTCTGATCGAGACCAAAACTGACACACTTGATCTTCAGATGAAGCCGCACAAAAGTTATTCCTTTTCGTCTTCGGAACTCAAACCGTTTGCCCGTAACAGCCAATCGAAATATGCGGCGAAGCCGCTAAACAGGAAGTGAGCTCATATCTCAGCAACCCATTCACCTATCATAACCAAACTTAGTACATGGACTCAGGACCCAATCAGGGGGACGCTCAAGAAATCTGGTGACCTTTGACCTCTAGGGGGCGCTGTAATTAAGAAACATGCCTTTTGGCCTGTAGCTGCAGTTGTGCTTAGAATTAAAACGCACTAGTGGTGTCTGGTAATACTGTTGGAGGTCCTTAGGCCGACCCAAGTCAACTTGTGATGTCATCGTAATTGATTCGGCCGCCATATTGGATTTAATCAAAAACACGTACAAATTTTCGCAGGTCACAAATTTCAGCAGATCCTCACCAAAATTGGCACAGACCATCTTCAGACCATAACCTATTAATATATTGCTCTCTGGAACAATTGACAAAAGCATTCGGCTGTAACAGCCAATCGAAATATGCGGCGAAGCCGCCAAACAGGAAGTGAGCTCATATCTCAGCAACCCATTCACCTATCATAACCAAACTTAGTACATGGACTCAGGACCCAATCAGGGGGACGCTCAAGAAATCTGGTGACCTTTGACCTGTAGGGGGCGCTGTAATTAAGATGTTTCTTAATTACAGCGCCCCCTACAGGTCAAAGGTCACCAAACCCCAAAACACGTACAAATTTTCGCAGGTCACAAATTTCAGCGGATCCTCACCAAAATTGGCACAGACCATCTTCAGACGATAACCTATTAATATATTGCTCTCTGGAACAATTGACAAAAGCATTCGGCTGTAACAGCCAATCGAAACTTGCGGTGAAGCCGCCAAACAGGAAGTGAGCTCATATCTCAGCAACCCTGCCCCTACTAGATATATTCATGACCCCATTAGGAGGACGCTCAAAAAATTTGGTGACCTTTGACCTGTAGGGGGTGCTGCAATTAGCAATATTGCATTTTGATGTGTAGTTGCTGATGTGTTTTATCAGTCTTTTATTTTTTGATGTGAAACTGATGACAACATGTTCCATCGAGTTAATTCTAATGCGTGCGTACAAGAGCAGGGCAGGGCAGGACGGGGTGGGACGGGCTGGGGTGATTAGGTGGGGGGGGATGGCTGGCGGAGGCGGTGGCGGTGGCAATACTCAGCCCTGTTTCAGCCCTGTTGATCCCGGGTGTCTGCTGAGTTCTATCTTGTCACCGTGGCTACTCCGGCCTATACTGCTTGGCCCCCTCATTGCTGCTTGCAGCTATATTTATTATTATTATTATTGGGGGCCAAGCAGCGAAGCTGCGAAGGCACCCATTGTGTTTCTATGATTTCTTATTATTGGGGGCCAAGCAGCGAAGCTGCGAAGGCACCCATTGTGTTTCTATGATTTCTTATTATTAGGGGTCCGAGCAGCGTAGCTGCAGGAACCCTATTGTTTCTGTACCGTTCATTTTTTGGCCAAAATTCTGTAAAAGTCATACTGCAGCCTAAACCGTAACTCCAAAACTCTTGAAATTTTCAGGTATGGTTACCAGTACCCCCCTCTACCCATAACCCAAAATTTGGGGTACTGCACCCAAAGGTGGCGCTATTGAAAAAAAAAGTTAATTATGCTTATTTCTCCTTACCAGATTAACCTAGACTCAAAATTCTTTCAGAATATTAATCTCTAAACTCAGATGCATCTTTTTGGCCCTGGTCTTATGGTCTACAAATGTTTACTTTTTCCACAATTTCATGGAAAAGCCAAACATTATAAAAAGTTTCACACTCTTCAAAAATAATCGAATCTTCACCAAAATTCTCACAGACAATGTTTAGACCAAGCCTCACAAAAGTTATCGCTCAGAATTTTGATATTTTGTTCC
Source organism: Alosa pseudoharengus (assembly GCF_046254945.1). Lineage (NCBI taxonomy): Eukaryota > Metazoa > Chordata > Actinopteri > Clupeiformes > Clupeidae > Alosa > Alosa pseudoharengus. The sequence continues at coordinate 51,256,099 of NW_027468564.1, forward strand.
ATTTCAGAGATATAGGCCAATAAAGTTAGACCACTTAGGCCTTTTTTCCTAGATCACCTATATTCCTATAAACCGTAAGTCCTAGAAACTTGACATTTTCAAGTATTGTTACCAGTACCCCCCACTACCCATAACCCAAATTTGGTGTACTGCACCCAAAGGTGGCGCTCTTGTCAAAAACGCTTATTTCTCCTTACCAGATTCACCTAGACTCAAAATTCTTTCATCATATTAATCTCTACATTCAGATGCATCTTTTTCACCCTGGTCTTATGCTCTAAAAATGTTTACTTTTGCCACAATTTCAGAGAAAAGCCAAACATCATAAAAAGTTTCACAGGCTTCAAAAATTATCAAATCTTCACCAAAATTCTCACAGACAATGTTTAGACAAAGCCTCACAAAAGTTATCAAAATAATTTGGATACGTTGTTCCATTTCAGAGATATAGGCCAATAAAGTTCGACCACTCAGCCCATTTCTCCTATATCACCTATATTCCTATATGAGTAATTTTTTTTTCTTGGATAACAACCATACAACCATCATTAGGTGGATACCATTAACAGTGCACATTTTCAGATATGTACTCTTTTTTATAAAGCCCTTAATTCTATTGTCAAATGTATGCTAGGAATTTTCTTGATGTTGTGTGTTTGCCAACACACATTTTCACCATTTGAATCTGCTCAATGTGTATGATTGTCAGTGGCTGAGTGGGATAATGCCTAGTGCTGGTGTTTGTTAGGTTGAGAGTTCGAATCCTGCTAGAGCTTTAGGCTCAAGATGCACATGCTATTGGTTATTGAAGATTCACACTATTGAACAGCACCTGAATGACATCAGACAATTAACATTCACACTCATTAGTTGCCAAGAATCAGAATGCCGACACACTCTATGACATATAGGGGAACTTCTTTGTTTACTATTTTTCCTTCATCATTAAGTCTATCATATTTATATTTCATCCATTACTTTTCTTCTCTATAAATGTCTAATTGCCCCAGAATATCCAAAAGTTTTCAGGTGTACTTTTTCAGGAAAGCCCTTCATTTTATTGTCAAATATATACTTGGAGTTTTTCTTGTGTGTTTACCAACACACATTTTCACCATGTGAATGTGACTACCCAATATGTAGGATTGTCAGTGGCTCAGTGGGATAATGCCTAGTGCTGGTGTTTGTTAGGTTGAGGGTTCGAATCCCCGGTAGTGCTTTAGGCTCTAGCTCGAATACTATTGGTTATTGAAGATTCACACCATTGAACAGCACCTGAATGACATCAGGCAATCAACATTCACACTCATCAGTTGCCAAGAATCAGAATGCCGAGACACTCTATGACATTCAGGGGAACTTCTTTGTTTACTATTTTTCCTTCATCATTAAGTCTATCATATTTATATTTAATCTATTAGTGTTCATCTCTACAAATGTCTAATTGCCCCTCCATGCTTGGAGTTTTTCTTGTGTGTTTACCAATACACATTTTCACCATGTGAAAATCCAGAAACATGTAGGATTGACAGTGGCTCAGTGGGATAATGCCTTGTACTGGTGATCCTTTGGTTGAGAGTTCAAATCCCACTTGAAGCATTAGTGAGTTGTGGATGTTAGCATACTACAATAGAATGCTGTTGGGTTGTGGAGGATAACACACTATAACATTACAGCTACTTGTCAATATGGACTTGTAGTGCAGGGCAAGTATTACTGTATAATTATAAGCTGTAGCCTATAATTATTTGTTATTCTTATAATATTTGTCATTTCTTATACATATTTAGTCGGCTCTTCCACTTGACAGAACAACTCTATATCGGTTAAGGATGTCACGCATGAAACAATGCTGCAGAAACATGAAAATACGACTTTGAGTTTAGTAGGCTATAATTTTCAGTTCCTGTTTATCTATTGCACAATGGGTAATAATTTAAAGGAATCATGTTGCAGTCTTGTAAATAGTGACCCTGCAAGATCCCTAGTCATTGCAAAATCATAGTCTGTGACTTAAAACTCTACTACTTGTCTTTAGATGTGAGAGGGTCTGAGACTGTAGTCTTTCAAAAATCTTTTCCAAATCTTTGCAAATCTTTCCAAAGTTTACCCGCTGGGAAACCCTGTAGCTCCGGAGCAGGGGCTCAGACCAGGATAAATTGTTTGCTCGCCCTCAGTTCGCTCTTTTGTTCATCTCAACCCAGCATTCCAGTGTGTCCTGCTCTGTGTGCATCTTTGAGTTAACGAAAGTCATCACTTTAATCACCCTCACTATGACTTTTGTGATGTTTATCAGTTTGTAGAGTAGCTCTGCCATCATGTGTAAAGTTAAGGTCTTTGTTTGTTGGTTTGGTGTGTTGGAGTCCCATGTGAGAGATGATTAGGTGATGTTGGTTGACTTGGGATGTCAAGTATTGTTTAGTTGTACCTTATATAGCCATATGATTTCAGTTTATTGTTCAAATGTCAATTGGTTTGTTTGTGAGTTGGGATCTGTACTGATTTACCCCATTTCACTGATTACTCCATTTTCTGTTTGTTTCCTCTTTGATGCAGCACACATACAAGTAAAGAACAAAAGAACAGATGAATTGAAACTCAAATAAAGTTAACTTGTGTTGCACCGAAACCTGCCATCTCCGTGTCATCACTCCATACCATTGAGCCTTCTGAGTCACACCATTGAACAGCACCTGAATGACATCAGGCAATTAACATTCACACTCATTACACACTGCTGGTGTTTGTTAGGTTGAGAGTTCGAATCCTGCTAGAGCTTGAAGCTCAAGATGCACATGCTATTGGTTATTGAAGATTGACACCATTGAACAGCACCTGAATGACATCAGGCAATTAACATTCACACTCATTAGTTGCCAAGAATCAGAATGCCGACACACTCTATGACATATAGGGGAACTTCTTTGTTTACTATTTTTCCTTCATCATTAAGTCTATCATATTTATATTTCATCCATTACTGTTCTTCTCTATAAATGTCTAATTGCCCCAGAATATCCAAAAGTTTTCAGGTGTACTCTTTCAGGAAAGCCCTTCATTTTATTGTCAAATGTATACTTGGAGTTTTTCTTGTGTGTTTACCAACACACATTTTCACCATGTGAATGTGACTGCCTAATATGTCGGATTGTTAGTGGCTCAGAGGGATAATGCCTAGTGCTGGTGTTTGTTAGGTTAAGAGTTTGAATCCTGCTAGAGCTTTAGGCTCAAGATGCACATGCTATTGGTTATTGAAGAGTCACACCATTGAACAGCACCTGAATGACATCAGGCAATCAACATTCACACTCATTAGTTGCCAAGAATCAGAATGCCGACACACTCGAAGACATATAGGGGAACTTCTTTGTTTACTATTTTTCCTTCATCATTAAGTCTATCATATTTATATTTCATCCATTACTGTTCTTCTCTACAAATGTCTAATTGTCCCAGAATTTCCAAACGTTTTCAGGTGTTCTCTTTCAGGAAAGCCCTTCATTTTATTGTCAAATGTATACTTGGAGTTTTTCTTGTGTGTTTACCAATACACATTTTCACCATGTGAATGTGACTGGCAAAGATGTAGGATTGACAGTGGCTTAGTGGGATAATGCCTTGTACTGGTCATCCTTATGTTGAGTGTTCAAATCCCACCTGAAGCATTAGTGTTAAAATACTGTTGGGTTGTGGAGGTTAGCACACTAGAATAGAATGCTGTTGGGTTGTGGAGGTTAGCACACTATAACATTACAGCATTACAGCTACTTGTCAATATGGACTTGTAGTGCAAGGCAAGTATAACTGTATAATTATACGCTGTTTATCTTATTGACTCCGACACAGAACCCACCACCACAAATACAATTCAATTCTGTGGGAAACACTGCCTTCCATTATCAAACCCTTCATCTTATCCACAACAAATAAATAGTCCTGTAGAATCAAGTATTGTTAGAATACTGTTGGGTTGTGGAGGTTAGCACACTATAATGTTACAGCACAGGGTAATCCTAATTTTATGCATCAAATTTATTCCAATCCAACTCAAAAGTTTTGAACGACACAAAGTGAAGGTTTTATCCAGATCAAAACCAAGAATAGATTATGTGATCTAATCCAATTTCAGGATCCTTGTTTCCCTTTGAACAACCCATTTTCAAGATTTGATTCAATCCGATAGCTGAAATCCGGTAACTGAAATCCGATCACGTTTCTTTTGAACAATTGTGCCCAAACAATCAAAGCATATGTAAAACTAAAAAGCTATGCTATCATGTTCGTTTTGCTCGGACCCCGTAAATCACCGCTTGCGGTTATATTTAGGGGTCCGAGCAGCGTAGCTGCAGGAACCCTATTGTTTCTGTACCGTTCATTTTTTGGCCAAAATTCTGTAAAAGTCATACTGCAGCCTAAACCGTAACTCCAAAACTCTTGAAATTTTCAGGTATGGTTACCAGTACCCCCCTCTACCCATAACCCAAAATTTGGGGTACTGCACCCAAAGGTGGCGCTATTGGAAAAAAAAGTTAATTATGCTTATTTCTCCTTACCAGATTCACCTAGACTCAAAATTCTTTCAGAATATTAATCTCTAAACTCAGATGCATATTTTTGGCCCTGGTCTTATGGTCTACAAATGTTTACTTTTTCCACAATTTCATGGAAAAGCCAAACATTATAAAAAGTTTCACACTCTTCAAAAATAATCGAATCTTCACCAAAATTCTCACAGACAATGTTTAGACCAAGCCTCACAAAAGTTATCGCTCAGAATTTTGATATTTTGTTCCATTTCAGAGATATAGGCCAATAAAGTTAGACCACTTAGGCCTTTTTCCTAGATCACCTATATTCCTATAAACCGTAAGTCCTAGAAACTTGACATTTTCAAGTATTGTTACCAGTACCCCCCACTACCCATAACCCAAATTTGGGGTACTGCACCCAAAGGTGGCGCTCTTGTCAAAAACGCTTATTTCTCCTTACCAGATTCACCTAGACTCAAAATTCTTTCATCATATTAATCTCTACATTCAGATGCATCTTTTTCACCCTGGTCTTATGCTCTAAAAATGTTTACTTTTGCCACAATTTCAGAGAAAAGCCAAACATCATAAAAAGTTTCACAGGCTTCAAAAATTATCAAATCTTCACCAAAATTCTCACAGACAATGTTTAGACAAAGCCTCACAAAAGTTATCAAAAGAATTTGGATACGTTGTTCCATTTCAGAGATATAGGCCAATAAAGTTCGACCACTCAGCCCATTTCTCCTATATCACCTATATTCCTATATGAGTAATTTTTTTTTCTTGGATAACAACCATACAACCATCATTAGGTGGATACCATTAACAGTGCACATTTTCAGATATGTACTCTTTTTTATAAAGCCCTTAATTCTATTGTCAAATGTATGCTAGGAATTTTCTTGATGTTGTGTGTTTGCCAACACACATTTTCACCATTTGAATGTGACTGCTCAATGTGTATCATTGTCAGTGGCTGAGTGGGATAATGCCTAGTGCTGGTGTTTGTTAGGTTGAGAGTTCGAATCCTGCTAGAGCTTTAGGCTCAAGATGCACATGCTATTGGTTATTGAAGATTCACACTATTGAACAGCACCTGAATGACATCAGACAATTAACATTCACACTCATTAGTTGCCAAGAATCAGAATGCCGACACACTCTATGACATATAGGGGAACTTCTTTGTTTACTATTTTTCCTTCATCATTAAGTCTATCATATTTATATTTCATCCATTACTGTTCTTCTCTATAAATGTCTAATTGCCCCAGAATATCCAAAAGTTTTCAGGTGTACTCTTTCAGGAAAGCCCTTCATTTTATTGTCAAATGTATACTTGGAGTTTTTCTTGTGTGTTTACCAACACACATTTTCACCATTTGAATGTGACTGCTGAATGTGTATGATTGTCAGTGGCTGAGTGGGATAATGCCTAGTGCTGGTGTTTGTTAGGTTGAGAGTTCGAATCCTGCTAGAGCTTTAGGCTCAAGATGCACATGCTATTGGTTATTGAAGATTCACACTATTGAACAGCACCTGAATGACATCAGACAATTAACATTCACACTCATTAGTTGGCAAGAATCAGAATGCCGACACACTCTATGACATATAGGGGAACTTCTTTGTTTACTATTTTTCCTTCATCATTAAGTCTATCATATTTATATTTCATCCATTACTGTTCTTCTCTATAAATGTCTAATTGCCCCAGAATATCCAAACGTTTTCAGGTGTATTTTTTCAGGAAAGCCCTTCATTTTATTGTCAAATATATACTTGGAGTTTTTCTTGTGTGTTTACCAACACACATTTTCACCATGTGAATGTGACTACCCAATATGTAGGATTGTCAGTGGCTCAGTGGGATAATGCCTAGTGCTGGTGTTTGTTAGGTTGAGGGTTCGAATCCCCGGTAGTGCTTTAGGCTCTAGCTCGAATACTATTGGTTATTGAAGATTCACACCATTGAACAGCACCTGAATGACATCAGGCAATCAACATTCACACTCATCAGTTGCCAAGAATCAGAATGCCGAGACACTCTATGACATTCAGGGGAACTTCTTTGTTTACTATTTTTCCTTCATCATTAAGTCTATCATATTTATATTTAATCTATTAGTGTTCATCTCTACAAATGTCTAATCGCCCCTCCATGCTTGGAGTTTTTCTTGTGTGTTTACCAATACACATTTTCACCATGTGAATGTGACTGGCCAACATGTAGGATTGACAGTGGCTCAGTGGGATAATGCCTTGTACTGGTGATCCTTAGGTTGAGAGTTCAAATCCCACTTGAAGCATTAGTGAGTTGTGGATGTTAGCATACTACAATAGAATGCTGTTGGGTTGTGGAGGATAACACACTATAACATTACAGCTACTTGTCAATATGGACTTCTAGTGCAAGGCAAGTATTACTGTATAAGCTGTAGCCTATAATTATTTGTTATTCTTATAATATTTGTCATTTCTTATACATATTTAGTCGGCTCTTCCACTTGACAGAACAACTCTATATCGGTTAAGGATGTCACGCATGAAACAATGCTGCAGAAACATGAAAATACGACTTTGAGTTTAGTAGGCTATAATTTTCAGTTCCTGTTTATCTATTGCACAATGGGTAATAATTTAAAGGAATCATGTTGCAGTCTTGTAAATAGTGACCCTGCAAGATCCCTAGTCATTGCAAAATCATAGTCTGTGACTTAAAACTCTACTACTTGTCTTTAGATGTGAGAGGGTCTGAGACTGTAGTCTTTCAAAAATCTTTTCCAAATCTTTGCAAATCTTTCCAAAGTTTACCCGCTGGGAAACCCTGTAGCTCCGGAGCAGGGGCTCAGACCAGGATAAATTGTTTGCTCGCCCTCAGTTCGCTCTTTTGTTCATCTCAACCCAGCATTCCAGTGTGTCCTGCTCTGTGTGCATCTTTGAGTTAACGAAAGTCATCACTTTAATCACCCTCACTATGACTTTTGTGATGTTTATCAGTTTGTAGAGTAGCTCTGCCATCATGTGTAAAGTTAAGGTCTTTGTTTGTTGGTTTGGTGTGTTGGAGTCCCATGTGAGAGATGATTAGGTGATGTTGGTTGACTTGGGATGTCAAGTATTGTTTAGTTGTACCTTATATAGCCATATGATTTCAGTTTATTGTTCAAATGTCAATTGGTTTGTTTGTGAGTTGGGATCTGTACTGATTTACCCCATTTCACTGATTACTCCATTTTCTGTTTGTTTCCTCTTTGATGCAGCACACATACAAGTAAAGAACAAAAGAACAGATGAATTGAAACTCAAATAAAGTTAACTTGTGTTGCACCGAAACCTGCCATCTCCGTGTCATCACTCCATACCATTGAGCCTTCTGAGTCACACCATTGAACAGCACCTGAATGACATCAGGCAATTAACATTCACACTCATTACACACTGCTGGTGTTTGTTAGGTTGAGAGTTCGAATCCTGCTAGAGCTTGAAGCTCAAGATGCACATGCTATTGGTTATTGAAGATTGACACCATTGAACAGCACCTGAATGACATCAGGCAATTAACATTCACACTCATTAGTTGCCAAGAATCAGAATGCCGACACACTCTATGACATATAGGGGAACTTCTTTGTTTACTATTTTTCCTTCATCATTAAGTCTATCATATTTATATTTCATCCATTACTGTTCTTCTCTATAAATGTCTAATTGCCCCAGAATATCCAAAAGTTTTCAGGTGTACTCTTTCAGGAAAGCCCTTCATTTTATTGTCAAATGTATACTTGGAGTTTTTCTTGTGTGTTTACCAACACACATTTTCACCATGTGAATGTGACTGCCTAATATGTCGGATTGTTAGTGGCTCAGAGGGATAATGCCTAGTGCTGGTGTTTGTTAGGTTAAGAGTTTGAATCCTGCTAGAGCTTTAGGCTCAAGATGCACATGCTATTGGTTATTGAAGAGTCACACCATTGAACAGCACCTGAATGACATCAGGCAATCAACATTCACACTCATTAGTTGCCAAGAATCAGAATGCCGACACACTCGAAGACATATAGGGGAACTTCTTTGTTTACTATTTTTCCTTCATCATTAAGTCTATCATATTTATATTTCATCCATTACTGTTCTTCTCTACAAATGTCTAATTGTCCCAGAATTTCCAAACGTTTTCAGGTGTTCTCTTTCAGGAAAGCCCTTCATTTTATTGTCAAATGTATACTTGGAGTTTTTCTTGTGTGTTTACCAATACACATTTTCACCATGTGAATGTGACTGGCAAAGATGTAGGATTGACAGTGGCTTAGTGGGATAATGCCTTGTACTGGTCATCCTTATGTTGAGTGTTCAAATCCCACCTGAAGCATTAGTGTTAAAATACTGTTGGGTTGTGGAGGTTAGCACACTAGAATAGAATGCTGTTGGGTTGTGGAGGTTAGCACACTATAACATTACAGCATTACAGCTACTTGTCAATATGGACTTGTAGTGCAAGGCAAGTATAACTGTATAATTATACGCTGTTTATCTTATTGACTCCGACACAGAACCCACCACCACAAATACAATTCAATTCTGTGGGAAACACTGCCTTCCATTATCAAACCCTTCATCTTATCCACAACAAATAAATAGTCCTGTAGAATCAAGTATTGTTAGAATACTGTTGGGTTGTGGAGGTTAGCACACTATAATGTTACAGCACAGGGTAATCCTAATTTTATGCATCAAATTTATTCCAATCCAACTCAAAAGTTTTGAACGACACAAAGTGAAGGTTTTATCCAGATCAAAACCAAGAATAGATTATGTGATCTAATCCAATTTCAGGATCCTTGTTTCCCTTTGAACAACCCATTTTCAAGATTTGATCCAATCCGATAGCTGAAATCCGGTAACTGAAATCCGATAACCGAAATCCGATCACGTTTCTATTGAACAATTGTGCCCAAACAATCAAAGCATATGTAAAACTAAAAAGCTATGCCATCATGTTCGTTTTGCTCGGACCCCGTAAATCACCGCTTGCGGTTATATTTATTATTATTATTATTAAACATCTTTCCTCTGCCATTGGAGTCTATGGCAGCCCATAGAACCGTCTGGTAAAAAGTTGTGAAATTTGGCACACTGATTGGGGACAGTCCCATGATTAATTTCACCAAGTTTCATGTTGGCACCTTGACCACTCTAGCGCCACCAACAGGTCAAAGTTGGACTTGCGTTCACGCACGTAACTTTTGACCCGTATGCCCGATTGTCACAAATGAGGTATCGTTGGAATCCTTGGACCAAGCCGAGTTCAACGCACCCTATGACGTCATTTTCCGCCATGATGGATTTTCCGCCATTTTGGATTTCATCAAAATCACTTAAAATGTATCAGGGGTCACATATTTTGTCCAATCGACACCAAACTTCACAGATATCATCTACAGACCATGCCTCATTAATGCATTGCTTTTTGTCTCCGGAACTAAAACCGTTCGCGCGTAACAGCCAATCGAAATTTGTGGCGAAGCCGCCAAACAGGAAGTGAGCTCATATCTCAGCAACGCATTCACCTATCATAACCAATCTTAGTCCATGGACTCAGGACCCAATCAGGGGGACGCTCAAGAAATCTGGTGACCTTTGACCTCTAGGGGGCGCTGTAATTAAGAAACATGCCTTTTGGCCTGTAGCTGCAGTTGTGGTTAGAATTAGAACGCACTAGTGGTGTCTGGTAATATTGTTGAAAGTCCTTAGGCCGACCCAAGCCAACTTGTGATGTCATCGTAATTGATTCGGCCGCCATATTGGATTTAATCAAAAACACGTACAAATTTTCGCAGGTCACAAATTTCATCTGTTCTTCACCAAAATTGGCAGAGACCATCTTCAGACCATGCCTGATGAGTGCAATGCTTTCTGGAACAATTGACAGAAGCATTGACCTGTACCAGCCAATCGAAATTTGCGGCGAAGCCGCCAAACAGGAAGTGATTTTATATCTCAGCAACGCTTTCATGTATCAAAACCAAATTTAGTACATGTACCTCAGACCCCATCGGGAGGACGCTCAAGAAATTTGGTGACATTTGACCTCTAGGGGGCACCGTAATTGACAAAAATGCATTTTGGCCAGTAGTTGATGATGCGCATTATTTTGCAATGGAAGTCAATGGCAGCCCATAGAACCGTCTGGTAAAAAGTTATAAAATTTTGCACACTAATTGGGGAAAGTCCAGTAATTCATTTCACCAAGTTTCATGCCGGCACCTCAAGCGCTCTAGCGCCACCAACAGGCCAAAGTTGGATGTGCGTTCACGCACGTAACTTTTGACCCGTATGGCCGATTGTCAAAAATGATGTATCGTTGGAATCCTTGGACCAAGCCGAGTTCAACACACCCTATGACGTCAATTTCCGCTATGATGGATTTTCCGCCATATTGGATTTCATCAGAAAAACTTAAATGTCTTCACAGGTCACACATTTTGTCCAATTGATACCAAACTTCACAGATATCATCTACAGACCATGCCTCATTAATGCATTGCTTTTTGTCTTCGGAACTATAACCATTCGCGCATAAACAGCCAATCGAATTTTGCGGCGAAGCCACCAAACAGGAAGTGAGCTCATATCTCAGCAACCCATTAATCTATCATAACCAAACTTAGTATATGGACTCAGAACCCAATCAGGGGGACGCTCAAGAAATCTGGTGACCTTTGACCTCTAGGGGGCGTTGTAATTAAGAAACATGCCTTTTGGCCTGTAGCTGCAGTTGTGCTTAGAATTAAAACACACTAGTGGTGTCTGGTAATACTGTTGGAGGTCCTTAGGCCGACCCAAGTTAACTTGTGATGTCATCGTAATTGATTCGGCCGCCATATTGGATTTAATCAAAAACACGTACAAGTTTTCGCAGGTTACAAATTTCAGCGGATCCTCACCAAAATTGGCACAAACCATCTTCAGACCATAACCTATCAATATATTGCTCTCTATAACAATTGACAAAAGCATTCGCCCATAACAGCCAATCGAAATTGGTGGCGAAGCCGCCAAACAGGAAGTGAGCTCATATCTCAGCAACCCTGCCATGTATCAACCAAAGTTACTACATATATTCATGACCCCATTAGGAGGACGCTCAAAACATTTGGTGACATTTGACCTGTAGGGGGTGCTGCCATTAGCAATATTGCATTATGATGTGTAGTTGCTGATGTGTTTTATCAATCTTTTATTTTTTGATGTGAAACTGATGACAACATGTTCCATCCAGTTAATTCTAATGCGTGCGTGCAAAGGCAGGGCAGGGCAGGACGGGGTGGGACGGGCTGGGGTGATTAGGTGGGGGGGGGGGGCTGGCTGGCGGAGGCGGTGGCAATACTCAGCCCTGTTGATCCCGGGTGTCTGCTGAGTTCTATCTTGTCGCCGTGGCTACTTCGGCCTATTCTGCTTGGCCCCCTCATTGCTGCTTGCAGCTATATTTATTGGGGGCCAAGCAGCGAAGCTGCGAGGCAACCATTGTGTTTCTATGATTTCTTATTATTATTATTATTTAACATCTTTCTTCCGCCATTGGAGTCTATGGCAGCCCATAGAACCGTCTGGTGAAAAGTTGTGAAATTTGGCACACTGATTGAGGACAGTCTCATGGTCAATTTCACCAAGTTTCATGTTGGCACCTTGACCGCTCTAGCGCCACCAACAGGCCAAAGTTGGACGTGCGTTCACGCACGTAACTTCTGACCCGTATGACCGATTGTCAAAAATGAGGTATCGTTGGATTCCTTGGGCCAAGACGAGTTCAACGCACCCTATGACGTCATTTTCCGCCATGATGGATTTTCCGCCATTTTGGATTTTATCAAAAACACTAAAACGGCTTCTCTGGTCACAAATTTTGTCCAATCGACACCAAACTTCACACACATCATCTACAGAACACGCTACTTTAGCGCATTACTTTTTGTCTTCGGAAATAAAACCGTTCGCCCGTAACAGCCAATCAAATTTTGTGGCGAAGCCGCCAAACAGGAAGTGAACTCATATCTCAGCAACCCTTTCATGTATCATAACCAAACGTAGTATATAGACTACTGACCCCATCAAGAGGACGCTCAAAAATTTTGGTAACCTTTGACCTCTAGGGGGCGCTGCAATTAAGACACATGCCTTTTGGCCTTTAGCTGCTGTTGTGCTTAGAATTAAAATGCACTAGTGGTATCTGACAATACTGTGGAAGGTCCTTAGGTCAACAGAGGACAACTTGTGACATCAACATAATTGATTTGGCCGCCATATTGGATTTAATCAAAAACATGAATAAGTATTCGCAAGTCACAAATTTCAGCTGATCCTCGCCAAAATTGGCAGAGACCATCTTCAGACCATGCCTTATCAGTGTATTTTTTTCTGGAACAATTGACTGAAGCGTTCGCCTGTAACAGCCAATCGAAATTTGCGGCGAAGCCGCCAAACAGGAAGTGAGCTCATATCTCAGCAACGCTTTCATGTATCAAAAACAAAACTTAGTACATGGTCCTCAGGACCCACCAGGAGGACGCTCAAGAAATTTGGTGACCTTTGACCTCTAGGGGGCTCTGTAATTTTATTTTTGATGTGAAACTGATGACACCGAGTTCCATCAAGTTCATTCTAATGCGTGCGTGCAAGGGTGGGGCGGGGTGGGACGGGCAGTGGCGGTGGGTTGGCTGGGTGAGGGGGCGGCGACTCTCAGCCCTGGTTCAGCCCCACAAAATCAGTTATGTTTTGATGTGAAACTTGACCTTGTAACTCAGCCATTCTTGGGTTGTTTGACATGGAACTTGCTGTGACTGCTTAATGCTATATGCCTGATGCCACGGCATTGAGTTGCATGGCAAATCTGGCCTGCTGAACAGTCTGCTTGGCCCCCACATTGCTGCTTGCAGCTATATTTGGGGGCCAAGCAGCGAAGCTGCGAAGGCACCCATTGTGTTTCTATGATTTCTTATTATTGGGGGCCAAGCAGCGAAGCTGCGCGGCAACCCTTAGTGATTCTACCTTTTCTTATTATTATTATTATTATTACACATCTTTCCGCTGCCATTGAAGTCTATGGCAGCCCATAGAACCGTACAGTAAAAAGTTGTGAAATTTGGCACATTGATTCGGGACAGTATAAAAATGAGTTTGAGCTAGTTTTATGCCTGAACCACAGACAGTCTAGCGCCACCAATGTGTCAAAGTTGACATTGCATCCATGCAATTAACTTTTGAACCGTATGCCCGATTTTGAATGTCGTAACATATTTGGAAGCCTTGGATGAGGCTGAACTCAACGCACCCAATGACGTCAATTTCCGCCATGTTGGATCTTCCGCCATATTGTATTTCATCAAAAACACTTAAAAGTCATGAAAGTTCGCAAAGTTTGTCCGATTTTCACGAAACTTGACGCAGATGATCTACAGACCATGACTCATAAATGCATTGCTTTTTGGAACAATATTCAAAACCCGTTGCCTGTGACGACCAATCAAGTTTGGCGGCGAAGCCGCCAAACAGGAAGTGAAGTAATATCTCAGCAATACTTTCACGTATCAAAATCAAACTCAGTATAGGGTATCAAGACCCAATTAGGAGGAGGCTCAATAAATTTGGTGACTTTTGACCTATAGGTGGCGCTATAATTACCAAAATTACGTTTTAGCCTGTAACGGGTCATGTGTTTGGAATTAAAGCATATTAGTGATATCTGTTAATACCTTGAGAGGTCCTTAGGCCGCCATATGCCAACATGTGATGTCAACATAAATGATCCAACCGCCATATTGGATGTCATCAAAAACACTTAAAAGGCATCAAAGGTCACAAAGTTTCTCCGATTTTCACGAAACTTGACGCAGATGATCGTCAGACCATGACTCATAAACGCATTGCTTTTTAGAGACATATTCAAAACCGGTTGCCTGTGACGACCAATCACGTTTGGCGGCGAAGCCGCCAAACAGGAAGTGAAGTGATCTCAGCAAGGCTTTCGCGTATCAACACCAAACTCAGTACAGGGTCTCAGGACCCAATTAGGAGGAGGCTCAATAAATTTGATGACTTTTGACATATCGTGGCGCTATAATCACAAGAAGTGGGCTCATATTTCAGCAATGCTTTCACATATTGAAACCAAACTTAGTATATGGACTTGGGACCTCATCCTGAGGACAGACATTAATTTTAGCAACCTTTGACCAGTAGGGGTGCTATAATTTGCAAAACTTTCTCGTATCAACACCAAACTTGGTATGTGGACTCGTGACTACAACCTGAGGATGCACAATACATTTGGTGACTTTTGACCACTAGGGGTGCTATAATTAGAAAAACTTTATCGTATCGACACCAAACTTGGTACATGGACTCGGGAACACATCCTGAAGACGCACAATATATTTAGTGAGCTTTGACCACTAGGGGTGCTACAATTATCAACACTTTCTTGTATCGACACCAAACTTGGTATGTGGACTTGTGACTACAACCTGACTACGCACAATAAATTTGGTGATGTTTGAGGTATGCATATGTGTGGGGGGTTATTGGGGTGTGTGGGGGAAGAAGTTTATCTGTGTATATGTGTGTGTGTGGGACAGGGGGGGTTAATTGGGTGTGTGTATAATGTAGCAACATTGGGTTGCCATGACAACTCCTGCTCAACTGCTTGGCCCCCTCATTGCTGCTTGCAGCTATATTTATTATTATTATTATTAAACATCTTTCCTCTGCCATTGGAGTCTATGGCAGCCCATAGAACCGTCTGGTAAAAAGTTGTGAAATTTGGCACACTGATTGGGGACAGTCCCATGATTAATTTCACCAAGTTTCATGTTGGCACCTTGACCACTCTAGCGCCACCAACAGGTCAAAGTTGGACTTGCGTTCACGCACGTAACTTTTGACCCGTATGCCCGATTGTCACAAATGAGGTATCGTTGGAATCCTTGGACCAAGCCGAGTTCAACGCACCCTATGACGTCATTTTCCGCCATGATGGATTTTCCGCCATTTTGGATTTCATCAAAATCACTTAAAATGTATCAGGGGTCACATATTTTGTCCAATCGACACCAAACTTCACAGATATCATCTACAGACCATGCCTCATTAATGCATTGCTTTTTGTCTCCGGAACTAAAACCGTTCGCGCGTAACAGCCAATCGAAATTTGTGGCGAAGCCGCCAAACAGGAAGTGAGCTCATATCTCAGCAACGCATTCACCTATCATAACCAATCTTAGTCCATGGACTCAGGACCCAATCAGGGGGACGCTCAAGAAATCTGGTGACCTTTGACCTCTAGGGGGCGCTGTAATTAAGAAACATGCCTTTTGGCCTGTAGCTGCAGTTGTGGTTAGAATTAGAACGCACTAGTGGTGTCTGGTAATATTGTTGAAAGTCCTTAGGCCGACCCAAGCCAACTTGTGATGTCATCGTAATTGATTCGGCCGCCATATTGGATTTAATCAAAAACACGTACAAATTTTCGCAGGTCACAAATTTCATCTGTTCTTCACCAAAATTGGCAGAGACCATCTTCAGACCATGCCTGATGAGTGCAATGCTTTCTGGAACAATTGACAGAAGCATTGACCTGTACCAGCCAATCGAAATTTGCGGCGAAGCCGCCAAACAGGAAGTGATTTTATATCTCAGCAACGCTTTCATGTATCAAAACCAAATTTAGTACATGTACCTCAGACCCCATCGGGAGGACGCTCAAGAAATTTGGTGACATTTGACCTCTAGGGGGCACCGTAATTGACAAAAATGCATTTTGGCCAGTAGTTGATGATGCGCATTATTTTGCAATGGAAGTCAATGGCAGCCCATAGAACCGTCTGGTAAAAAGTTATAAAATTTTGCACACTAATTGGGGAAAGTCCAGTAATTCATTTCACCAAGTTTCATGCCGGCACCTCAAGCGCTCTAGCGCCACCAACAGGCCAAAGTTGGATGTGCGTTCACGCACGTAACTTTTGACCCGTATGGCCGATTGTCAAAAATGATGTATCGTTGGAATCCTTGGACCAAGCCGAGTTCAACACACCCTATGACGTCAATTTCCGCTATGATGGATTTTCCGCCATATTGGATTTCATCAGAAAAACTTAAATGTCTTCACAGGTCACACATTTTGTCCAATTGATACCAAACTTCACAGATATCATCTACAGACCATGCCTCATTAATGCATTGCTTTTTGTCTTCGGAACTATAACCATTCGCGCATAAACAGCCAATCGAATTTTGCGGCGAAGCCACCAAACAGGAAGTGAGCTCATATCTCAGCAACCCATTAATCTATCATAACCAAACTTAGTATATGGACTCAGAACCCAATCAGGGGGACGCTCAAGAAATCTGGTGACCTTTGACCTCTAGGGGGCGTTGTAATTAAGAAACATGCCTTTTGGCCTGTAGCTGCAGTTGTGCTTAGAATTAAAACACACTAGTGGTGTCTGGTAATACTGTTGGAGGTCCTTAGGCCGACCCAAGTTAACTTGTGATGTCATCGTAATTGATTCGGCCGCCATATTGGATTTAATCAAAAACACGTACAAGTTTTCGCAGGTTACAAATTTCAGCGGATCCTCACCAAAATTGGCACAAACCATCTTCAGACCATAACCTATCAATATATTGCTCTCTATAACAATTGACAAAAGCATTCGCCCATAACAGCCAATCGAAATTGGTGGCGAAGCCGCCAAACAGGAAGTGAGCTCATATCTCAGCAACCCTGCCATGTATCAACCAAAGTTACTACATATATTCATGACCCCATTAGGAGGACGCTCAAAACATTTGGTGACATTTGACCTGTAGGGGGTGCTGCCATTAGCAATATTGCATTATGATGTGTAGTTGCTGATGTGTTTTATCAATCTTTTATTTTTTGATGTGAAACTGATGACAACATGTTCCATCCAGTTAATTCTAATGCGTGCGTGCAAAGGCAGGGCAGGGCAGGACGGGGTGGGACGGGCTGGGGTGATTAGGTGGGGGGGGGGGGCTGGCTGGCGGAGGCGGTGGCAATACTCAGCCCTGTTGATCCCGGGTGTCTGCTGAGTTCTATCTTGTCGCCGTGGCTACTTCGGCCTATTCTGCTTGGCCCCCTCATTGCTGCTTGCAGCTATATTTATTATTATTATTAAACATCTTTCCTCTGCCATTGGAGTCTATGGCAGCCCATAGAACCGTCTGGTAAAAAGTTGTGAAATTTGGCACACTGATTGGGGACAGTCCCATGATTAATTTCACCAAGTTTCATGTTGGCACCTTGACCACTCTAGCGCCACCAACAGGCCAAAGTTGGACTTGCGTTCACGCACGTAACTTTTGACCCGTATGCCCGATTGTCACAAATAAGGTATCGTTGGAATCCTTGGACCAAGCCGAGTTCAACGCACCCTATGACGTCGTTTTCCGCCATGATGGATTTTCCGCCATTTTGGATTTCATCAAAATCACTTAAAATGTATCAGGGGTCACATATTTTGTCCAATCGACACCAAACTTCACAGATATCATCTACAGACCATGCCTCATTAATGCATTGCTTTTTGTCTCCGGAACTAAAACCGTTCGCGCGTAACAGCCAATCGAAATTTGTGGCGAAGCCGCCAAACAGGAAGTGAGCTCATATCTCAGCAACGCATTCACCTATCATAACCAAACTTAGTCCATGGACTCAGGACCCAATCAGGGGGACGCTCAAGAAATCTGGTGACCTTTGACCTCTAGGGGGCGCTGTAATTAAGAAACATGCCTTTTGGCCTGTAGCTGCAGTTGTGGTTAGAATTAGAACGCACTAGTGGTGTCTGGTAATATTGTTGAAAGTCCTTAGGCCGACCCAAGCCAACTTGTGATGTCATCGTAATTGATTCGGCCGCCATATTGGATTTAATCAAAAACACGTACAAATTTTCGCAGGTCACAAATTTCATCTGTTCTTCACCAAAATTGGCAGAGACCATCTTCAGACCATGCCTGATGAGTGCAATGCTTTCTGGAACAATTGACAGAAGCATTGACCTGTACCAGCCAATCGAAATTTGCGGCGAAGCCGCCAAACAGGAAGTGATTTTATATCTCAGCAACGCTTTCATGTATCAAAACCAAATTTAGTACATGTACCTCAGACCCCATCGGGAGGACTCTCAAGAAATTTGGTGACATTTGACCTCTAGGGGGCACCGTAATTGACAAAAATGCATTTTGGCCAGTAGTTGATGATGCGCATTATTTTGCAATGGAAGTCAATGGCAGCCCATAGAACCGTCTGGTAAAAAGTTATAAAATTTTGCACACTAATTGGGGAAAGTCCAGTAATTCATTTCACCAAGTTTCATGCCGGCACCTCAAGCGCTCTAGCGCCACCAACAGGCCAAAGTTGGATGTGCGTTCACGCACGTAACTTTTGACCCGTATGGCCGATTGTCAAAAATGATGTATCGTTGGAATCCTTGGACCAAGCCGAGTTCAACACACCCTATGACGTCAATTTCCGCTATGATGGATTTTCCGCCATATTGGATTTCATCAGAAAAACTTAAATGTCTTCACAGGTCACACATTTTGTCCAATTGATACCAAACTTCACAGATATCATCTACAGACCATGCCTCATTAATGCATTGCTTTTTGTCTTCGGAACTATAACCATTCGCGCATAAACAGCCAATCGAATTTTGCGGCGAAGCCACCAAACAGGAAGTGAGCTCATATCTCAGCAACCCATTAATCTATCATAACCAAACTTAGTACATGGACTCAGGACCCAATCAGGGGGACGCTCAAGAAATCTGGTGACCTTTGACCTTTAGGGGGCGCTGTAATTAAGAAACATGCCTTTTGGCCTGTAGCTGCTGTTGTGCTTAGAATTAAAACGCACTAGTGGTGTCTGGTAATACTGTTGGAGGTCCTTAGGCCGACCCATGTAGACTTGTGATGTCATCGTAATTGATTCGGCCGCCATATTGGATTTAATCAAAAACACGTTCAAGTTTTCGCAGGTCACAAATTTCAGCGGATTCTCACCAAAATTGGCAGAGACCATCCTCAGACCATGCCTTATCAGTGCATTCCTTTTTGGAACAATTGACAGTAGCATGCGGCTGTAACAGCCAATCGAAACTTGCGGCGAAGCCGCCAAACAGGAAGTGAGCTAATATCTCAGCAACCCATTAATCTATCATAACCAAACTTAGTATATGGACTCAGGACCCAATCAGGGGGACGCTCAAGGAATTTGGTGACCTTTGACCTCTAGGGGGCGCTGTAATTAAGAAACATGCCTTTTGGCCTGTAGCTGCTCTTGTGCTTAGAATTAAAATGTACTAGTGGTGTCTGGTAATACTGTTGGAGGTCCTTAGGCCAACCCACGCCAACTTGTGATGTCATCGTAATTGATTCGGCCACCATGTTAGATTTAATCAAAAACATCAAAAAGTTATCACAGGTCACAAATTTCATCTGATCTTCACCAACATTGGCACAGACCATTTTCAGACCATACCCTATCAATATATTGCTCTCTGGAACAATTGACAAAAGCATTCACCCATAACAGCCAATCGAAATTGGTGGCGAAGCCGCCAAACAGGAAGTGAGCTCATATCTCAGCAACCCTGCCATGTATCATAACCAAACTTACTACATATATTCATGACCCCATTAGGAGGACACTCAAAACATTTGGTGACCTTTGACCTGTAGGGGGTGCTGCAATTAACAATATTGCATTTTGATGTGTAGTTGCTGATGTGTTTTATCAATCTTTTATTTTTTGATGTGAAACTGATGACAACATGTTCCATCCAGATAATTCTAATGCGTGCGTGCAAGGGCAGGGCAGGGCAGGACGGGGTGGGACCGGCTGGGGTGATTAGGTGGGGGGGGGGCTGGCTGGCGGAGGCGGTGGCAATACTCAGCCCTATTTCAGCCCTGTTGATCCCGGGTGTCTGCTGAGTTCTATTTTGTCACCGTGGCTACTCCGGCCTATACTGCTTGGCCCCCTCATTGCTGCTTGCAGCTATATTTGGGGGCCAAGCAGCGAAGCTGCGAAGGCACCCATTGTTTTTCTATTTGTTCTTATTATTATTATTATTATTATTATTATTCCGCCATTGAAGTCAATGGCAGCCCATAGAACCGTCTGGTGAAAAGTTGTGAAATTTGGCACACTGATTAGGGACAGTCCCATGATTAATGTCACCAAGTTTCATGATGGCTCCTAGAGCACTCTAGCGCCACCAACAGGCCAAAGTTGGACGTGCGTTCACGCACGTAACTTTTGACCCGTATTGCCGATTGTCAAAAATGAGGTATCGTTGGAATCCTTGGACCAAGCCGAGTTCAACGCACCCTATGACGTCAATTTCCGCCATGATGGATTTTCCGCCATATTGGATTTCATCAAAAACACTAAAAAGTCCTCTCAGGTCACATATTTTGTCCGATCGACACCAAACTTCACAGATATCATTTACAGACCATGCCTCATTAATGCATTGCTTTTTGTCTTAGGAACTAAAACCGTTCGCGCGTAACAGCCAATCGAAGTTTGCGGCGAAGCCGCCAAACAGGAAGTGAGCTCATATCTCAGCAACCCATTCACCTATCATAACCAATCTTAGTACATGGACTCAGGACCCAATCAGGGGGACGCCCAAGAAATCTGGTGACCTTTGACCTGTAGGGGGCGCTGTAATTAAGAAACATGCCTTTTGGCCTGTAGCTGCAGTTGTGCTTAGAATTAAAACGCACTAGTGGTGTCTGGTAATACTGTTGGAGGTCCTTAGGCCGACCCAAGTCAACTTGTGATGTCATCGTAATTAATTCGGCCGCTATATTGGATTTAATCAAAAACACGTACAAATTTTCGCAGGTCACAAATTTCAGCGGATCCTCACCAAAATTGGCAGAGACCATCTTCAGACCATGCCTTATCAGTGCGTTGCTTTTTGGAACAATTGACAGTAGCATTCGGCTGTAACAGCCAATCGAAACTTGCGGCGAAGCCGCCAAACAGGAAGTGAGCTCATATCTCAGCAACCCTTGCATGTATCATAACCAAACTTACTACATATATTCATGACCCCATTAGGAGGACGCTCAAAAAATTTGGTGACCTTTGACCTGTAGGGGGTGCTGCAATTAGCAATATTGCATTTTGATGTGTAGTTGCTGATGTGTTTTATCAATCTTTTATTTTTTGATGTGAAACTGATGACAACATGTTCCATCCAGTTAATTCTAATGCGTGCGTGCAAGAGCAGGGCAGGGCAGAACGGGGTGGGACGGGCTGGGGTGATTAGGTGGGGGGGGGGCTGGCTGGCAGAGGCGGTGGCAATACTCAGCCCTGTTTCAGCCCTGTTGATCCCGGGTGTCTGCTGAGTTCTATCTTGTCACCGTGGCTACTCCGGCCTATCCTGCTTGGCCCCCTCATTGCTGCTTGCAGCTATATTTAGGGGTCCGAGCAGCGTAGCTGCAGGAACCCTATTGTTTCTGTACCGTTCATTTTTTGGCCAAAATTCTGTAAAAGTCATACTGCAGCCTAAACCGTAACTCCAAAACTCTTGAAATTTTCAGGTATGGTTACCAGTACCCCCCTCTACCCATAACCCAAAATTTGGGGTACTGCACCCAAAGGTGGCGCTATTGAAAAAAAAAGTTAATTATGCTTATTTCTCCTTACCAGATTCACCTAGACTCAAAATTATTTCAGAATATTAATCTCTAAACTCAGATGCATCTTTTTGGCCCTGGTCTTATGGTCTACAAATGTTTACTTTTTCCACAATTTCATGGAAAAGCCAAACATTATAAAAAGTTTCACACTCTTCAAAAATAATCGAATCTTCACCAAAATTCTCACAGACAATGTTTAGACCAAGCCTCACAAAAGTTATCGCTCAGAATTTTGATATTTTGTTCCATTTCAGAGATATAGGCCAATAAAGTTAGACCACTTAGGCCTTTTTTCCTAGATCACCTATATTCCTATAAACCGTAAGTCCTAGAAACTTGACATTTTCAAGTATTGTTACCAGTACCCCCCACTACCCATAACCCAAATTTGGGGTACTGCACCCAAAGGTGGCGCTCTTGTCAAAAACGCTTATTTCTCCTTACCAGATTCACCTAGACTCAAAATTATTTCATCATATTAATCTCTACATTCAGATGCATCTTTTTCACCCTGGTCTTATGCTCTAAAAATGTTTACTTTTGCCACAATTTCAGAGAAAAGCCAAACATCATAAAAAGTTTCACAGGCTTCAAAAATTATCAAATCTTCAACAAAATTCTCACAGACAATGTTTAGACAAAGCCTCACAAAAGTTATCAAAAGAATTTGGATACGTTGTTCCATTTCAGAGATATAGGCCAATAAAGTTCGACCACTCAGCCCATTTCTCCTATATCACCTATATTCCTATATGAGTAATTTTTTTTTCTTGGATAACAACCATACAAACATCATTAGGTGGATACCATTAACAGTGCACATTTTCAGATATGTACTCTTTTTTATAAAGCCCTTAATTCTATTGTCAAATGTATGCTAGGAATTTTCTTGATGTTGTGTGTTTGCCAACACACATTTTCACCATTTGAATGTGACTGCTCAATGTGTATGATTGTCAGTGGCTGAGTGGGATAATGCCTAGTGCTGGTGTTTGTTAGGTTGAGAGTTCGAATCCTGCTAGAGCTTTAGGCTCAAGATGCACATGCTATTGGTTATTGAAGATTCACACTATTGAACAGCACCTGAATGACATCAGACAATTAACATTCACACTCATTAGTTGCCAAGAATCAGAATGCCGACACACTCTATGACATATAGGGGAACTTCTTTGTTTACTATTTTTCCTTCATCATTAAGTCTATCATATTTATATTTCATCCATTACTGTTCTTCTCTATAAATGTCGAATTGCCCCAGAATATCCAAAAGTTTTCAGGTGTACTCTTTCAGGAAAGCCCTTCATTTTATTGTCAAATGTATACTTGGAGTTTTTCTTGTGTGTTTACCAACACACATTTTCACCATTTGAATGTGACTGCTGAATGTGTATGATTGTCAGTGGCAGAGTGGGATAATGCCTAGTGCTGGTGTTTGTTAGGTTGAGAGTTCGAATCCTGCTAGAGCTTTAGGCTCAAGATGCACATGCTATTGGTTATTGAAGATTCACACTATTGAACAGCACCTGAATGACATCAGACAATTAACATTCACACTCATTAGTTGCCAAGAATCAGAATGCCGACACACTCTATGACATATAGGGGAACTTCTTTGTTTACTATTTTTCCTTCATCATTAAGTCTATCATATTTATATTTCATCCATTACTGTTCTTCTCTATAAATGTCTAATTGCCCCAGAATATCCAAAAGTTTTCAGTTTTCAGTTTACCAACACACATTTTCACCATGTGAATGTGACTACCCAGTATGTAGGATTGTCAGTGGCTCAGTGGGATAATGCCTAGTGCTGGTGTTTGTTAGGTTGAGGGTTCGAATCCCCGGTAGTGCTTTAGGCTCTAGCTCGAATACTATTGGTTATTGAAGATTCACACCATTGAACAGCACCTGAATGACATCAGGCAATCAACATTCACACTCATCAGTTGCCAAGAATCAGAATGCCGAGACACTCTATGACATTCAGGGGAACTTCTTTGTTTACTATTTTTCCTTCATCATTAAGTCTATCATATTTATATTTAATCTATTAGTGTTCATCTCTACAAATGTCTAATCGCCCCTCCATGCTTGGAGTTTTTCTTGTGTGTTTACCAATACACATTTTCACCATGTGAATGTGACTGGCCAACATGTAGGATTGACAGTGGCTCAGTGGGATAATGCCTTGTACTGGTGATCCTTAGGTTGAGAGTTCAAATCCCACTTGAAGCATTAGTGAGTTGTGGATGTTAGCATACTACAATAGAATGCTGTTGGGTTGTGGAGGATAACACACTATAACATTACAGCTACTTGTCAATATGGACTTGTAGTGCAAGGCAAGTATTACTGTATAATTATAAGCTGTAGCCTATAATTATTTGTTATTCTTATAATATTTGTCATTTCTTATACATATTTAGTCGGCTCTTCCACTTGACAGAACAACTCCATATCGGTTAAGGATGTCACGCATGAAACAATGCTGCAGAAACATGAAAATACGACTTTGAGTTTAGTAGGCTATAATTTTCAGTTCCTGTTTATCTATTGCACAATGGGTAATAATTTAAAGGAATCATGTTGCAGTCTTGTAAATAGTGACCCTGCAAGATCCCTAGTCATTGCAAAATCATAGTCTGTGACTTAAAACTCTACTACTTGTCTTTAGATGTGAGAGGGTCTGAGACTGTAGTCTTTCAAAAATCTTTTCCAAATCTTTGCAAATCTTTCCAAAGTTTACCCGCTGGGAAACCCTGTAGCTCCGGAGCAGGGGCTCAGACCAGGATAAATTGTTTGCTCGCCCTCAGTTCGCTCTTTTGTTCATCTCAACCCAGCACTCCAGTGTGTCCTGCTCTGTGTGCGTCTTTGAGTTAACGTAAGTCATCACTTTAATCACCCTCACTATGACTTTTGTGATGTTTATCAGTTTGTAGAGTAGCTCTGCCATCATGTGTAAAGTTAAGGTCTTTGTTTGTTGGTTTGGTGTGTTGGAGTCCCATGTGAGAGATGATTAGGTGATGTTGGTTGACTTGGGATGTCAAGTATTGTTTAGTTGTACCTTATATAGCCATATGATTTCAGTTTATTGTTCAAATGTCAATTGGTTTGTTTGTGAGTTGGGATCTGTACTGATTTACCCCATTTCACTGATTACTCCATTTTCTGTTTGTTTCCTCTTTGATGCAGCACACATACAAGTAAAGAACAAAAGAACAGATGAATTGAAACTCAAATAAAGTTAACTTGTGTTGCACCGAAACCTGCCATCTCCGTGTCATCACTCCATACCATTGAGCCTTCTGAGTCACACCATTGAACAGCACCTGAATGACATCAGGCAATTAACATTCACACTCATTACACACTGCTGGTGTTTGTTAGGTTGAGAGTTCGAATCCTGCTAGAGCTTGAAGCTCAAGATGCACATGCTATTGGTTATTGAAGATTGACACCATTGAACAGCACCTGAATGACATCAGGCAATTAACATTCACACTCATTAGTTGCCAAGAATCAGACACACTCTATGACATATAGGGGAACTTCTTTGTTTACTATTTTTCCTTCATCATTAAGTCTATCATATTTATATTTCATCCATTACTGTTCTTCTCTATAAATGTCTAATTGCCCCAGAATATCCAAAAGTTTTCAGGTGTACTCTTTCAGGAAAGCCCTTCATTTTATTGTCAAATGTATACTTGGAGTTTTTCTTGTGTGTTTACCAACACACATTTTCACCATTTGAATGTGACTGCTGAATGTGTATGATTGCCAGTGGCAGAGTGGGATAATGTCTAGTGCTGGTGTTTGTTAGGTTGAGAGTTCGAATCCTGCTAGAGCTTTAGGCTCAAGATGCACATGCTATTGGTTATTGAAGAGTCACACCATTGAACAGCACCTGAATGACATCAGGCAATCAACATTCACACTCATTAGTTGCCAAGAATCAGAATGCCGACACATTCGAAGACATATAGGGGAACTTCTTTGTTTACTATTTTTCCTTCATCATTAAGTCTATCATATTTATATTTCATCCATTACTGTTCTTCTCTACAAATGTCTAATTGTCACAGAATTTCCAAACGTTTTCAGGTGTTCTCTTTCAGGAAAGCCCTTCATTTTATTGTCAAATGTATACTTGGAGTTTTTCTTGTGTGTTTACCAATACACATTTTCACCATGTGAATGTGACTGGCAAAGATGTAGGATTGACAGTGGCTTAGTGGGATAATGCCGTGTACTGGTCATCCTTATGTTGAGTGTTCAAATCCCACCTGAAGCATTAGTGTTAAAATACTGTTGGGTTGTGGAGGTTAGCATACTAGAATAGAATGCTGTTGGGTTGTGGAGGTTAGCACACTATAACATTACAGCATTACAGCTACTTGTCAATATGGACTTGTAGTGCAAGGCAAGTATAACTGTATAATTATACGCTGTTTATCTTATTGACTCCGACACAGAACCCACCACCACAAATACAATTCAATTCTGTGGGAAACACTGCCTTCCATTATCAAACCCTTCATCTTATCCACAACAAATAAATAGTCCTGTAGAATCAAGTATTGTTAGAATACTGTTGGGTTGTGGAGGTTAGCACACTATAATTTTACAGCACAGGGTAATCCTAATTTTATGCATCAAATTTATTCCAATCCAACTCAAAAGTTTTGAACGACACAAAGTGAAGGTTTTATCCAGATCAAAACCAAGAATAGATTGTGATCTAATCCAATTTCAGGATCCTTGTTTCCCTTTGAACAACCCATTTTCAAGATTTGATCCAATCCGATAGCTGAAATCCGGTAACTGAAATCCGATAACCGAAATCCGATCACGTTTCTTTTGAACAATTGTGCCCAAACAATCAAAGCATATGTAAAACTAAAAAGCTATGCCATCATGTTCGTTTTGCTCGGACCCCGTAAATCACCGCTTGCGGTTATATTTTCTTATTATTATTATTAGGGGTCCGAGCAGCGTAGCTGCAGGAACCCTATTGTTTCTGTACCGTTCATTTTTTGGCCAAAATTCTGTAAAAGTCATACTGCAGCCTAAACCGTAACTCCAAAACTCTTGAAATTTTCAGGTATGGTTACCAGTACCCCCCTCTACCCATAACCCAAAATTTGGGGTACTGCACCCAAAGGTGGCGCTATTGAAAAAAAAAGTTAATTATGCTTATTTCTCCATACCAGATTCACCTAGACTCAAAATTCTTTCTGAATATTAATCTCTAAACTCAGATGCATCTTTTTGGCCCTGGTCTTATGGTCTACAAATGTTTACTTTTTCCACAATTTCATGGAAAAGCCAAACATTATAAAAAGTTTCACACTCTTCAAAAATAATCGAATCTTCACCAAAATTCTCACAGACAATGTTTAGACCAAGCCTCACAAAAGTTATCGCTCAGAATTTTGATATTTTGTTCCATTTCAGAGATATAGGCCAATAAAGTTAGACCACTTAGGCCTTTTTTCCTAGATCACCTATATTCCTATAAACCGTAAGTCCTAGAAACTTGACATTTTCAAGTATTGTTACCAGTACCCCCCACTACCCATAACCCAAATTTGGGGTACTGCACCCAAAGGTGGCGCTCTTGTCAAAAACGCTTATTTCTCCTTACCAGATTCACCTAGACTCAAAATTCTTTCATCATATTAATCTCTACATTCAGATGCATCTTTTTCACCCTGGTCTTATGCTCTAAAAATGTTTACTTTTGCCACAATTTCAGAGAAAAGCCAAACATCATAAAAAGTTTCACAGGCTTCAAAAATTATCAAATCTTCACCAAAATTCTCACAGACAATGTTTAGACAAAGCCTCACAAAAGTTATCAAAAGAATTTGGATACGTTGTTCCATTTCAGAGATATAGGCCAATAAAGTTCGACCACTCAGCCCATTTCTCCTATATCACCTATATTCCTATATGAGTAATTTTTTTTTCTTGGATAACAACCATACAACCATCATTAAGTGGATACCATTAACAGTGCACATTTTCAGATATGTACTCTTTTTTATAAAGCCCTTAATTCTATTGTCAAATGTATGCTAGGATTTTTCTTGATGTTGTGTGTTTGCCAACACAGATTTTCACCATTTGAATGTGACTGCTCAATGTGTATGATTGTCAGTGGCTGAGTGGGATAATGCCTAGTGCTGGTGTTTGTTAGGTTGAGAGTTCGAATCCTGCTAGAGCTTTAGGCTCAAGATGCACATGCTATTGGTTATTGAAGATTCACACTATTGAACAGCACCTGAATGACATCAGACAATTAACATTCACACTCATTAGTTGCCAAGAGTCAGAATGCCGACACACTCTATGACATATAGGGGAACTTCTTTGTTTACTATTTTTCCTTCATCATTAAGTCTATCATATTTATATTTCATCCATTACTGTTCTTCTCTATAAATGTCTAATTGCCCCAGAATATCCAAAAGTTTTCAGGTGTACTCTTTCAGCAAAGCCCTTCATTTTATTGTCAAATGTATACTTGGAGTTTTTCTTGTGTGTTTACCAACACACATTTTCACCATGTGAATGTGACTGCTCAATGTGTATGATTGTCAGTGGCTGAGTGGGATAATGCCTAGTGCTGGTGTTTGTTAGGTTGAGAGTTCGAATCCTGCTAGAGCTTTAGGCTCAAGATGCACATGCTATTGGTTATTGAAGATTCACACTATTGAACAGCACCTGAATGACATCAGACAATTAACATTCACACTCATTAGTTGCCAAGAATCAGAATGCCGACACACTCTATGACATATAGGGGAACTTCTTTGTTTACTATTTTTCCTTCATCATTAAGTCTATCATATTTATATTTCATCCATTACTGTTCTTCTCTATAAATGTCTAATTGCCCCAGAATATCCAAAAGTTTTCAGGTGTTCTCTTTCAGGAAAGCCCTTCATTTTATTGTCAAATGTATACTTGGAGTTTTTCTTGTGTGTTTACCAACACACATTTTCACCATTTGAATGTGACTGCTGAATGTGTATGATTGTCAGTGGCAGAGTGGGATAATGCCTAGTGCTGGTGTTTGTTAGGGTTGAGAGTTCGAATCCTGCTAGAGCTTTAGGCTCAAGATGCACATGCTATTGGTTATTGAAGATTCACACTATTGAACAGCACCTGAATGACATCAGACAATT
Source organism: Alosa pseudoharengus (assembly GCF_046254945.1). Classification (NCBI taxonomy): domain Eukaryota; kingdom Metazoa; phylum Chordata; class Actinopteri; order Clupeiformes; family Clupeidae; genus Alosa; species Alosa pseudoharengus. The sequence goes on from NW_027468564.1 coordinate 51,285,557, forward strand.
AACATTCACACTCATTAGTTGCCAAGAATCAGAATGCCGACACACTCTGTGACATATAGGGGAACTTCTTTGTTTACTATTTTTCCTTCATCATTAAGTCTATCATATTTATATTTCATCCATTACTGTTCTTCTCTATAAATGTCTAATTGCCCCAGAATATCCAAAAGTTTTCAGGTGTACTCTTTCAGGAAAGCCCTTCATTTTATTGTCAAATGTATACTTGGAGTTTTTCTTGTGTGTTTACCAACACACATTTTCACCATTTGAATGTGACTGCTCAATGTGTATGATTGTCAGTGGCAGAGTGGGATAATGCCTAGTGCTGGTGTTTGTTAGGTTGAGAGTTCAAATCCAGCTAGAGCTTTAGGCTCAAGATGCACATGCTATTGGTTATTGAAGATTCACACTATTGAACAGCACCTGAATGACATCAGACAATTAACATTCACACTCATTAGTTGCCAAGAATCAGAATGCCGACACACTCTATGACATATAGGGGAACTTCTTTGTTTACTATTTTTCCTTCATCATTAAGTCTATCATATTTATATTTCATCCATTACTGTTCTTCTCTATAAATGTCTAATTGCCCCAGAATATCCAAAAGTTTTCAGGTGTACTCTTTCAGGAAAGCCCTTCATTTTATTGTCAAATGTATACTTGGAGTTTTTCTTGTGTGTTTACCAACACACATTTTCACCATTTGAATGTGACTGCTGAATGTGTATGATTGTCAGTGGCAGAGTGGGATAATGCCTAGTGCTGGTGTTTGTTAGGTTGAGAGTTCGAATCCTGCTAGAGCTTTAGGCTCAAGATGCACATGCTATTGGTTATTGAAGATTCACACTATTGAACAGCACCTGAATGACATCAGACAATTAACATTCACACTCATTAGTTGCCAAGAATCAGAATGCCGACACACTCTATGACATATAGGGGAACTTCTTTGTTTACTATTTTTCCTTCATCATTAAGTCTATCATATTTATATTTCATCCATTACTGTTCTTCTCTATAAATGTCTAATTGCCCCAGAATATCCAAAAGTTTTCAGGTGTAGTCTTTCAGGAAAGCCCTTCATTTTATTGTCAAATGTATACTTGGAGTTTTTCTTGTGTGTTTACCAACACACATTTTCACCATTTGAATGTGACTGCTGAATGTGTATGATTGTCAGTGGCAGAGTGGGATAATGTCTAGTGCTGGTGTTTGTTAGGTTGAGAGTTCGAATCCTGCTAGAGCTTTAGGCTCAAGATGCACATGCTATTGGTTATTGAAGATTCACACTATTGAACAGAACCTGAATGACATCAGACAATTAACATTCACACTCATTAGTTGCCAAGAATCAGAATGCCGACACACTCTATGACATATAGGGGAACTTCTTTGTTTACTATTTTTCCTTCATCATTAAGTCTATCATATTTATATTTCATCCATTACTGTTCTTCTCTATAAATGTCTAATTGCCCCAGAATATCCAAAAGTTTTCAGGTGTATTTTTTCAGGAAAGCCCTTCATTTTATTGTCAAATATATACTTGGAGTTTTTCTTGTGTGTTTACCAACACACATTTTCACCATGTGAATGTGACTACCCAATATGTAGGATTGTCAGTGGCTCAGTGGGATAATGCCTAGTGCTGGTGTTTGTTAGGTTGAGGTTGAGGGTTCGAATCCCCGGTAGTGCTTTAGGCTCTAGCTCGAATACTATTGGTTATTGAAGATTCACACCATTGAACAGCACCTGAATGACATCAGGCAATCAACATTCACACTCATCAGTTGCCAAGAATCAGAATGCCGAGACACTCTATGACATTCAGGGGAACTTCTTTGTTTACTATTTTTCCTTCATCATTAAGTCTATCATATTTATATTTAATCTATTAGTGTTCATCTCTACAAATGTCTAATCGCCCCTCCATGCTTGGAGTTTTTCTTGTGTGTTTACCAATACACATTTTCACCATGTGAATGTGACTGGCCAACATGTAGGATTGACAGTGGCTCAGTGGGATAATGCCTTGTACTGGTGATCCGTAGGTTGAGAGTTCAAATCCCACTTGAAGCATTAGTGGGTTGTGGATGTTAGCATACTACAATAGAATGCTGTTGGGTTGTGGAGGATAACACACTATAACATTACAGCTACATGTCAATATGGACTTGTAGTGCAAGGCAAGTATTACTGTATAATTATTAGCTGTAGCCTATAATTATTTGTTATTCTTATAATATTTGTCATTTCTTATACATATTTAGTCGGCTCTTCCACTTGACAGAACAACTCTATATCGGTTAAGGATGTCACGCATGAAACAATGCTGCAGAAACATGAAAATACGACTTTGAGTTTAGTAGGCTATAATTTTCAGTTCCTGTTTATCTATTGCACAATGGGTAATAATTTAAAGGAATCATGTTGCAGTCTTGTAAATAGTGACCCTGCAAGATCCCTAGTCATTGCAAAATCATAGTCTGTGACTTAAAACTCTACTACTTGTCTTTAGATGTGAGAGGGTCTGAGACTGTAGTCTTTCAAAAATCTTTTCCAAATCTTTGCAAATCTTTCCAAAGTTTACCCGCTGGGAAACCCTGTAGCTCCGGAGCAGGGGCTCAGACCAGGATAAATTGTTTGCTCGCCCTCAGTTCGCTCTTTTGTTCATCTCAACCCAGCACTCCAGTGTGTCCTGCTCTGTGTGCGTCTTTGAGTTAACGTAAGTCATCACTTTAATCACCCTCACTATGACTTTTGTGATGTTTATCAGTTTGTAGAGTAGCTCTGCTATCATGTGTAAAGTTAAGGTCTTTGTTTGTTGGTTTGGTGTGTTGGAGTCCCATGTGAGAGATGATTAGGTGATGTTGGTTGACTTGGGATGTCAAGTATTGTTTAGTTGTACCTTATAGCCATATGATTTCAGTTTATTGTTCAAATGTCAATTGGTTTGTTTGTGAGTTGGGATCTGTACTGATTTACCCCATTTCACTGATTACTCCATTTTCTGTTTGTTTCCTCTTTGATGCAGCACACATACAAGTAAAGAACAAAAGAACAGATGAATTGAAACTCAAATAAAGTTAACTTGTGTTGCACCGAAACCTGCCATCTCCGTGTCATCACTCCATACCATTGAGCCTTCTGAGTCACACCATTGAACAGCACCTGAATGACATCAGGCAATTAACATTCACACTCATTACACACTGCTGGTGTTTGTTAGGTTGAGAGTTCGAATCCTGCTAGAGCTTGAAGCTCAAGATGCACATGTTATTGGTTATTGAAGATTGACACCATTGAACAGCACCTGAATGACATCAGGCAATTAACATTCACACTCATTAGTTGCCAAGAATCAGAATGCCGACACACTCTATGACATATAGGGGAACTTCTTTGTTTACTATTTTTCCTTCATCATTAAGTCTATCATATTTATATTTCATCCATTACTGTTCTTCTCTATAAATTGCCCCAGAATATCCAAAAGTTTTCAGGTGTACTCTTTCAGGAAAGCCCTTCATTTTATTGTCAAATGTATACTTGGAGTTTTTCTTGTGTGTTTACCAACACACATTTTCACCATGTGAATGTGACTGCCTAATATGTCGGATTGTTAGTGGCTCAGATGGATAATGCCTAGTGCTGGTGTTTGTTAGGTTGAGAGTTCAAATCCTGCTAGAGCTTTAGGCTCAAGATGCACATGCTATTGGTTATTGAAGAGTCACACCATTGAACAGCACCTGAATGACATCAGGCAATCAACATTCACACTCATTAGTTGCCAAGAATCAGAATGCCGACACACTCGAAGACATATAGGGGAACTTCTTTGTTTACTATTTTTCCTTCATCATTAAGTCTATCATATTTATATTTCATCCATTACTGTTCTTCTCTACAAATGTCTAATTGTCCCAGAATTTCCAAACGTTTTCAGGTGTTCTCTTTCAGGAAAGCCCTTCATTTTATTGTCAAATGTATACTTGGAGTTTTTCTTGTGTGTTTACCAATACACATTTTCACCATGTGAATGTGACTGGCAAAGATGTAGGATTGACAGTGGCTTAGTGGGATAATGCCTTGTACTGGTCATCCTTATGTTGAGTGTTCAAATCCCACCTGAAGCATTAGTGTTAAAATACTGTTGGGTTGTGGAGGTTAGTATACTAGAATAGAATGCTGTTGGGTTGTGGAGGTTAGCACACTATAACATTACAGCATTACAGCTACTTGTCAATATGGACTTGTAGTGCAAGGCAAGTATAACTGTATAATTATACGCTTTTTATCTTATTGACTCCGACACAGAACCCACCGCCACAAATACAATTCAATTCTGTGGGAAACACTGCCTTCCATTATCAAACCCTTCATCTTATCCACAACAAATAAATAGTCCTGTAGAATCAAGTATTGTTAGAATACTGTTGGGTTGTGGAGGTTAGCACACTATAATGTTACAGCACAGGGTAATCCTAATTTTATGCATCAAATTTATTCCAATCCAACTCAAAAGTTTGGAACGACACAAAGTGAAGGTTTTATCCAGATCAAAACCAAGAATAGATTATGTGATCTAATCCAATTTCAGGATCCTTGTTTCCCTTTGAACAACCCATTTTCAAGATTTGATCCAATCCGATAGCTGAAATCCGGTAACTGAAATCCGATAACCGAAATCCGATCACGTTTCTTTTGAACAATTGTGCCCAAACAATCAAAGCATATGTAAAACTAAAAAGCTATGCCATCATGTTCGTTTTGCTCGGACCCCGTAAATCACCGCTTGCGGTTATATTTGGGGGCCAAGCAGCGAAGCTGCGAAGGCACCCATTGTGTTTCTTAGTTTTCTTATTATTATAAATCCTCTGCCATTGAAGTCTATGGCAGCCCATAGAACCGTCTGGTGAAAAGTTGTGAAATTTGGCACACTAATTAGGCAGTACCCCATGATTAATTTCACCAAGTTTCAAGTCCGCAACCCGAGCGCTCTAGCGCCACCAACAGGCCAAAGTTGGACATGCTTTCACGCACGTAACTTCTGACCCGTTGGCTCGATTTTGAAAAATGAGCTATCCTTGGAATCCTTGGACCAAGCCGAGTTCAACGCACCCTATGACGTCATTTTCCGCCATGATGGATTTTCCGCCATTTTGGATTTTAGTGAAAGTGAAACTAACTTTTCACAGGTCACAAATTTTGTCCGATCGTCACCAAACTTGACACACATGATCTTCAGACCATGCCTCATTAATGCATTGCTTTTTGTCTTCGGAACTAAAACCGTTCGCGCGTAACAGCCAATCGAAGTTTGCGGCGAAGCCGCCAAACAGGAAGTAAGCTCATATCTCAGCAACCCATTCATGTATCATAACCAAACTTAGTACATGGACTCAGGACTCAATCAGAGGGACGCTCAATAAATCTGGTGACCTTTGACCTCTAGGGGGCGCTGTAATTAAGAAACATGCCTTTTGGCCTGTAGCTGCAGTTGTGGTTAGAATTAAAATGTACTAGTGGTGTCTGGTAATACTGTTGGAGGTCCTTAGGCCGACCCAAGCCAACTTGTGATGTCATCGTAATTGATTCGGCCGCCATATTGGATTTAATCAAAAACACGTACAAGTTTTCGCAGGTCACAAATTTCAGCGGATCCTGACCAAAATTGGCAGAGACCATCTTCAGACCATGCCTGATGAGTGCATTGATTTCTGGAACAATTGAAAGAAGCATTGGCCTGTACCAGCCAATCGAAATTTGCGGCGAAGCCGCCAAACAGGAAGTGATTTCATATCTCAGCAACGCTTTCATGTATCAAAACCAAACTTAGTACATGTACCTCTGACCCCATCAGGAGGACGCTCAAGAAATGTGGTGACATTTGACCTCTAGGGGGCTCCGTAATTGACAAAAATCCATTTTGGCCAGTAGTTGCTGCTGTGCATTATTTTGCAATGGAAGTCAATGGCAGCCCATAGAACCGTCTGGTAAAAAGTTATACAATTTTGCACACTAATTGGGGACAGTCCAATAATTCATTTCACCAAGTTTCATGCCGGCACCTCAAGCGCTCTAGCGCCACGAACAGGCCAAAGTTGGATTTGTGTTCACGGACGTAACTTTTGACCTGTTGACCCGAATGGCAAAATGAGGTATCATTGGAATCCTTGGGCCAAGCCGAGTTCAACACACCCTATGACGTCAATTTTTGACCTCTCTGTTTAAATCACAGCAAGTGTGATCATATCTCAGTAAATCTTTTATTTTTGATGTGAAACTGATGACAGCAAGTTCCATCCAGTTCATTCTAAAGCGTGCGTGCAAGGGTGGGGCGGGGTGGGATGGGCAGGGGCGGTTGCGGTGGTGGGCTGGCTGGGGGAGGGAGTGGCGACACTCAGCCCTGGTTCAGCTCCACAAAATCAGTTATGTCTTGATGTGAAACTTGACCTTGTAACTCAGCCAATCTTGGGTTGTATGGCATGGAACTTGCTGTGACTGCTTAAGGCTATATGTCTGATGCAACGGCATTGACTTACATGGCAAATCTGGCCTGCTGAATTGACTGCTTGGCCCCCACATTGCTGCTTGCAGCTATATTTGGGGGCCAAGCAGCGAAGCTGCGAAGGCACCCATTGTGTTTCTATTTGTTCTTATTATTATTATTATTGGGGGCCAAGCAGCGAAGCTGCGAAGGCACCCATTGTGTTTCTATTTGTTCTTATTATTATTATTATTATTATTATTATTCCGCCATTGAAGTCAATGGCAGCCCATAGAACCGTCTGGTGAAAAGTTGTGAAATTTGGCACACTGATTAGGGACAGTCCCATGATTAATGTCACCAAGTTTCATGATGGCACCTCAAGCACTCTAGCGCCACCAACAGGCCAAAGTTGGACTTGCGTTCACGCACGTAACTTTTGACCCGTATGGCCGATTGTCAAAAATGAGGTATCGTTGGAATCCTTGGACCAAGCCGAGTTCAACGCACCCTATGACGTCATTTTCCGCCATGATGGATTTTCCGCCATTTTGGATTTCATCAAAAACACTTAAAAGTCTTCACAGGTCACAAATTTTGTCTGATCGACACCAAAACTGACACACTTGATCTTCAGATGAAACCGCACAAAAGTTATTCCTTTTCGTCTTCGGAACTCAAACCGTTTGCCCGTAACAGCCAATCAAAATATGCGGCGAAGCCGCCAAACAGGAAGTGAGCTCATATCTCAGCAACCCATTCACCTATCATAACCAAACTTAGTACATGGACTCAGGACCCAATCAGGGGGACGCTCAAGAAATCTGGTGACCTTTGACCTCTAGGGGGCGCTGTAATTAAGAAACATGCCTTTTGGCCTGTAGCTGCAGTTGTGCTTAGAATTAAAACGCACTAGTGGTGTCTGGTAATACTGTTGGAGGTCCTTAGGCCGACCCAAGTCAACTTGTGATGTCATCGTAATTGATTCGGCCGCCATATTGGATTTAATCAAAAACACGTACAAATTTTCGCAGGTCACAAATTTCAGCAGATCCTCACCAAAATTGGCACAGACCATCTTCAGACCATAACCTATTAATATATTGCTCTCTGGAACAATTGACAAAAGCATTCGGCTGTAACAGCCAATCGAAATATGCGGCGAAGCCGCCAAACAGGAAGTGAGCTCATATCTCAGCAACCCATTCACCTATCATAACCAAACTTAGTACATGGACTCAGGACCCAATCAGGGGGACGCTCAAGAAATCTGGTGACCTTTGACCTGTAGGGGGTGCTGCAATTAGCAATATTGCATTTAGATGTGTAGTTGCTGATGTGTTTTATCAATCTTTTATTTTTTGATGTGAAACTGATGACAACATGTTCCATCGAGTTAATTCTAATGCGTGCGTACAAGAGCAGGGCAGGGCAGGACGGGGTGGGACGGGCTGGGGTGATTAGGTGGGGGGGGATGGCTGGCGGAGACGGTGGCGGTGGCAATACTCAGCCCTGTTTCAGCCCTGTTGATCCCGGGTGTCTGCTGAGTTCTATCTTGTCACCGTGGCTACTCCGGCCTATACTGCTTGGCCCCCTCATTGCTGCTTGCAGCTATATTTGGGGGCCAAGCAGCGAAGCTGCGAAGGCACCCATTGTGTTTCTTAGTTTTCTTATTATTATAAATCCTCTGCCATTGAAGTCTATGGCAGCCCATAGAACCGTCTGGTGAAAAGTTGTGAAATTTGGCACACTAATTAGGCAGTACTCCATGATTAATTTCACCAAGTTTCAAGTCCGCACCCCGAGCACTCTAGCGCCACCAACAGGCCCAAGTTGGACATGCTTTCACGCACGTAACTTCTGACCCGTTGGCTCGATTTTGAAAAATGACCTATCCTTGGAATCCTTGGACCAAGCCGAGTTCAACGCACCCTATGACGTCATTTTCCGCCATGATGGATTTTCCGCCATATTGGATTTTAGTGAAAGTGAAACTAATCTTTCACAGGTCACAAATTTTGTCCGATCGTCACCAAACTTGACACACATGATCTTCAGGCCATGCCCCATTAATGCATTGCTTTTTGTCTTCGGAACTAAAACCGTTCGCGCGTAACAGCCAATCGAAAATTGCGGCGATGCCGCCAAACAGGAAGTGAGCTCATATCTCAGCAACCCATAAATCTATCATAACCAAACTTAGTACAAGGACTCAGGACCCAATCAGGGGGACGCTCAAGAAATCTGGTGACCATTGGCCTCTAGGGGGCGCTGTAATTAAAAAACATGCCTTTTGGCCTGTAGCTGCAGTTGTGCTTAGAATTAAAACGCACTAGTGGTATCTGGTAATGCTGTTGGAGGCCCTTAGGCCGACCCAAGCCAACTTGTGATGTCATCGTAATTGATTCGGCCGCCATATTGGATTTAATCAAAAACACGTACAAGTTTTCGCAGGTCACAAACTTCAGCGGATCCTCACCAAAATTGTCAGAGACCATTTTCAGACCATGCCTGATGAGTGCATCGCTTTCTGGAACAATTGACAAAAGCATTGGTCTGTAACAGCCTATCGAAATTTGTGGCAAAGCCGCCAAACAGGAAGTGAGCTCATATCTCAGCAACGTTTTCATGTATCAAAACCAAACTTAGTACATATACCTCAGACCCCATCGGGAGGACGCTCAAGAAATTTGGTGACCTTTGACCTCCAGGGGGCTCTGTAATTGGCAAAAATGCATTTTGGCCAGTAGTTGCAAATGTGCATTATTCTGCAATGGAAGTCAATGGCAGCCCATAGAACAGTCTGGTAAAAAGTTATACAATTTTGCACACTGATTGGGGACAGTCCAATAATTTATTTCACCAAGTTTCATGACGGCACCTCAAGCGATATAGCGCCACCAACAGGCCAAAGTTAACTTTTGACCCGAATGTCAAAATGAGGCATCATTGGAATCCTTGGGCCAAGCAGAGTTCAACACACCCTATGACGTAAATGTTTGACCTCTATGTTTAAATCACAGCAAGAGTGATCATATTTCAGTCGATCTTTTATTTTTGATGTGAAACTGATGACAGCAAGTTCCATCCAGTTCATTCTAATGCGTGGGTGGGGCGGGGTGGGACGGGCAGGGGCGATTGCGGCGGTGGGTTGGTTGGGGGAGGGGGCGGCAACACTCAGCCCTGGTTCAGCCCCACAAATTCAGTTATGTTTTGATGTGAAACTTGACCTTTTAACTCAGCCAATCTTGGGTTGTATGGCATGGAACTTGTTGTGACTGCTTAAGGCTACATGTCTGATGCAAGGGCATTGACTAACATGGCAAATCTGGCCTGCTGAACCTGCTGCTTGGCCCCCTCATTGCTGCTTGCAGCTATATTTATTATTATTATTATTATTATTCCGCCATTGAAGTCAATGGCAGCCCATAGAACCGTCTGGTGAAAAGTTGTGAAATTTGGCACACTGATTAGGGACAGTCCCATGGTTAATGTCACCAAGTTTCATGATGGCACCTCAAGCACTCTAGCGCCACCAACAGGCCAAAGATGGACATGCGTTCACGCACGTAACTTTTGACCCGTATGGCCGATTGTCAAAAATGAGGTATCATTGGAATCCTTGGACCAATCCGAGTTAAACGCACAGTATGAAGTCATTTTCCGCCATGATGGATTTCATCAAAAACACTAAAAAGTCCTCTCAGGTCACATATTTTGTCCGATTGACACCAAACTTCACAGATATCATTTACAGACCATGCCTCATTAATGCATTGCTTTTTGTCTCCGGAACTAAAACCGTTCGCGCGTAACAGCCAATCGAAATTTGTGGCGAAGCCGCCACACAGGAAGTGAGCTCATATCTCAGCAACCCATTGATCTATCATAACCAAACTAAGTACATGGACTCAGGACCCAATCAGGGGGACGCTCAAGAAATCTGGTGACCTTTGACCTCTAGGGGGCGCTGTAATTAAGAAACATACCTTTTGGCCTGTAGCTGCAGTTGTGCTTAGAATTAAAATGCACTAGTGGTGTCTGGTAATACTGTTGGAGGTCCTTAGGCCGACCCAACCCAACTTGTGATGTCATCGTAATTGATTCGGCCGCCATATTGGATTTAATCAAAAACACGTACAAGCTTTCGCAGGTCACAAATTTCAGCGGATCCTCAACAAAATTGGCAGAGACCATCTTCAGACCATGCCTTATCAGTGCATTGCTTTCTGGAGCAATTGACAGAAGCATTCGGCTGTAACAGCCAATCGAAATTTGCGGCGAAGCCGCCAAACAGGAAGTGAGCTCATATCTCAGCAACCCTTGCATGTATCAAAGCCAAACTAGGTGCATGGACTCAGGACCCAATCAGGGGGACACTCAATAAATCTGGTGACCTTTGACCTCTAGGGGGCGCTGTAATTAAAAAAACATGCCTTTTGGCCTGTAGCTGCTGTTGTATTTGGAATTAAAATGTACTAGTGGTGTCTGGTAATACTGTTGGAGGTCCTTATGCCGACCCAGGCCAACTTGTGATGTCATCGTAATTGATTCGGCCGCCATGTTAGACTTAATCAAAAACATCAAAAAGTTTTCACAGGTCGCAAATTTCATATGATTTTCACCAACATTGGCACAGACCATCTTCAGATCATAACCTATCAATATGTTGCTCTCTGGAACAATTGACAAAAGCATTCGCCCCTACCAGCCAATCGACATTGGTGGCGAAGCCGCCAAACAGGAAGTGAGCTCATATCTCAGCAACCCTATAATGTATCATAACCAAACTTACTACATATATTCATGACCCCATTAGGAGGACGCTCAAAAAATGTGGTGACATTTGACCTGTAGGGGGTGCTGCAATTAGCAATATTGCATTTTGATGTGTAGTTGTTGATGTGTTTTATCAATCTTTTATTTTTTGATGTGAAACTGATGACAACATGTTCCATCCAGTTAATTCTAATGCGTGCGTGCAGGGGCAGGGCAGGGCAGGACGGGGTGGGACGGGCTGGGGTGATTAGGTGGGGGGGGCTGGCTGGTGGAGGCGGTGGCAATACTCAGCCCTGTTTCAGCCCTGTTCATCCCGGGTGTCTGCTGGGTGTCTGCTGAGTTCTATCTTGTCACCGTGGCTACTCCGGCCTATTCTGCTTGGCCCCCTCATTGCTGCTTGCAGCTATATTTGGGGGCCAAGCAGCGAAGCTGCGAAGGCACCCATTGTGTTTCTATGTTTTCTTATTATTATTATTATTATTATTACGCTTCCGTCATTGAAGTCAATGGCAGCCCATAGAACCGTCTGGTGAAAAGTTCTGAAATTTGGCACACTGATTAAGGACAGTCTCATGATTAATTTCACCAAGTTTCATACCGGCACCTTGAGCGCTCTAGCGCCACCAACAGGCCAAAGTTGGATGTGCGTTCACGCACGTAACTTTTGACCCGTTGATCTGATTGTCAAAAATTAGGTATTGTTAGAATCCTTGGACCAAGCCGAGTTCAACGCACCCTGTGACGTCATTTTCCGCCATGATGGATTTTCCGCCATTTTGGATTTCATCAAAAACACTTAAAAGTCTTCACAGGTCACAAATTTTGTCCGATCAAAACCAAACCTGACACACATAATCTTCAGACCAAGCCTCACAAAAGTTATTCCTTTTTGTTTTCGGAACTAAACCCGTTCTCCCGTAACAGCCAATCGAATCTTGCGGCGAAGCCACCAAACAGGAAGTGAGCTCATATCTCAGCAACCCTTGCATGTATCAAAGCCAAACTTGGTGCATGGCCTCAGTACCCAATCAGGGAGACACTCAAGAAATCTGGTGACCTTTGACCTCTAGGGGGCGCTCTAATTAAGAAACATGCCTTTTGGCCTGTAGCTGAAGTTGTGCTTAGAATTAAAACGCACTAGTGGTGTCTGGTAATACTGTTGGAGGTCCTTAGGCTGACCCAAGCCAACTTGTGATGTCATCGTAATTGATTCGGCCGCCATATTGGATTTAATCAAAAATACATACAAGTGTTCGCAGGTCACAAATTTCAGCGGATCCTCACCAAAATTGGCAGAGACCATCTTCACAACATAACCTTTCAATATATTGCTCTCTGGAACAATTGACAAAAGCATTCACCCGTAACAGCCAATCGAAATTGGTGGCGAAGCCGCCAAACAGGAAGTGAGCTCATATCTCAGCAACCCTGCCATGAATCATAACCAAACTTACTACATATATTTGTGACCCCATTAGGAGGACGCTCAAAAAATTCGGTGACCTTTGACCTGTAGGGGGTGCTGCAATTAGCAAAATTGTATTTTGATCTGTAGTTGCTGATGTTTTAGCAATCTTTTATTTTTTGATGTGAAACTGATGACAACATGTTCCATCCAGTTAATTCTAATGCGTGCGTGCAAGGGCAGGGCAGGGCAGGATGTGGTGGGACGGGCTGGGGTGATTAGGTGGGGGGGGCTGGCTGGCGGAGGCGGTGGCAATTCTCAGCCCTGTTTCAGCCCTGTTGATCCCGAGTGTCTGCTGAGTTCTATCTTGTCACCGTGGCTACTCCGGCCTGTTCTGCTTGGCCCCCTCATTGCTGCTTGCAGCTATATTTGGGGGCCAAGCAGCGAAGCTGCGAAGGCACCCATTGTGTTTCTATTTTTTCTTATTATTATTGGGGGCCTAGCAGCGAAGCTGCGAAGGCACCCATTGAGTTAGTAGTTTTTCCTATTATTATTATTATTATTGGGGGCCAAGCAGCGAAGCTGCGAAGGCACCCATTGTGTTTCTATGATTTCTTACTATTATTATTATTATTATTAAACATCTTTCCTCTGCCATTGGAGTCTATGGCAGCCCATAGAACCGTCTGGTAAAAAGTTGTGAAATTTGGCACACCGATTGGGGACAGTCCCATGATTAATTTCACCAAGTTTCATGTTGGCACCTTGACCACTCTAGCGCCACCAACAGGCCAAAGTTGGACTTGCGTTCACGCACGTAACTTTTGACCCGTATGCCCGATTGTCACAAATGCGGTATCGTTGGAATCCTTGGACCAAGCCGAGTTCAACGCACCCTATGACGTCATTTTCCGCCATGATGGATTTTCCGCCATTTTGGATTTCATCAAAATCACTTAAAATGTATCAGGGGTCACATATTTTGTCCAATCGACACCAAACTTCACAGATAGCATCTACAGACCATGCCTCATTAATGCATTGCTTTTTGTCTCCGGAACTAAAACCGTTCGCGCGTAACAGCCAATCGAAATTTGTGGCGAAGCCGCCAAACAGGAAGTGAGCTCATATCTCAGCAACCCATTGATCTATCATAACCAAACTAAGTACATGGACTCAGGACCCAATCAGGGGGACGCTCAAGAAATCTGGTGACCTTTGACCTCTAGGGGGCGCTGTAATTAAAAAACATGCCTTTTGGCCTGTAACTGCAGTTGTGCTTAGAATTAAAACACACTAGTGGTGTCTGATAGTACTGTTGGAGGTCGTTAGGCCGACCCAAGCCAATTTGTGATGTCATCATAATTGATTCGGCCGCCATATTGGATTTAATCGAAAACACGTACAAGTTTTCGCAGGTAACAAATTTCAGCGGATCCTCACCAAAATTGGCAGACACCATCTTCAGACCATGCCTTATCAGTGTATTTTTTTCTGGAACAATTGACAGAAGCTTTCGGCTGTAACAGCCAATCGAAATTTGCGGCGAAGCCACCAAACAGGAAGTGAGCTCATATCTCAGCAACCCTTGCATGTATCAAAGCCAAACTGGGTGCATGGACTCAGGACCCAATCAGGGGGACGCTCAAGAAATCTGGTGACCTTTGACCTCTAGGGGGCGCTGTAATTAAAAAACATGCCTTTTGGCCTGTAACTGCAGTTGTGCTTAGAATTAAAACACACTAGTGGTGTCTGATAGTACTGTTGGAGGTCGTTAGGCCGACCCAAGCCAATTTGTGATGTAATCATAATTGATTCGGCCGCCATATTGGATTAAATCGAAAACACGTACAAGTTTTCGCAGGTAACAAATTTCAGCGGATCGATCCTCACCAAAATTGGCAGACACCATCTTCAGACCATGCCTTATCAGTGTATTTTTTTCTGGAACAATTGACAGAAGCTTTCGGCTGTAACAGCCAATCGAAATTTGCGGCGAAGCCACCAAACAGGAAGTGAGCTCATATCTCAGCAACCCTTGCATGTATCAAAGCCAAACTGGGTGCATGGACTCAGGACCCAATCAGGGGGACACTCAATAAATCTGGTGACCTTTGACCTCTAGGGGGCGCTGTAATTGAGAAACATGCCTTTTGGCCTGTAGCTGCTGATGCGCATTATTTTGCAATGGAAGTCAATGGCAGCCCATAGAACCGTCTGGCAAAATGTTCTGACATTTGGCACACTGATTTAAGACAGTCCATTGATTCATGTCACCAAGTTTCATGTCGGCACCTCCCGCACTCTAGCGCCACCAACAGGCCAAAGTTGGACTTGCATTCACGCACGTAACTTCTGACCTGTTGACCCGATTGTCAAAAATGAGGTATCATTGGAATCCTTGGACCAAGCCGAGTTCAACATACCCTATGTCGTCGTTTTCCGCCATGATGGATTTTCCGCCATTTTGGATTTCATCAAAATCACTTTAAACGTATCAGAGGTCACAAATTTTGTCCGATCGACATCAATCTTTACATATATCATCTACAGACCATGCCTCATTAATGCATTGCTTTTTGTCTTCGGAACTAAAACCGTCCGCGCGTAACAGCCAATAGAAATTTGTGGCGAAGCCGCCAAACAGGAAGTGAGCTCATATCTCAGCAACCCATTCACCTATCATAACCAAACTTAGTCCATGGACTCAGGACCCAATCAGGGGGACGCTCAAGAAATCTGGTGACCTTTGACCTCTAGGGGGGGCTGTAATTAAGAAACATGCCTTTTGGCCTGTAACTGAAGTTGTGCTTAGAATTAAAACACACTAGTGGTGTCTGGTAGTACTGTTGGAGGTCCTTAGGCCGACCCAAGCCAATTTGTGGTGTAATCGTAATTGATTCGGCAGCCATATTGGATTTAATCAAAAACACGTACAATTTTTCGCAGGTCACAAATTTCAGCGTATCCTCACCAAAATTGTCCGAGACCATCTTCAGACCATGCCTGATGAGTGCATTGCTTTCTGGAACAATTGACAAAAGCATTGGTCTGTAACAGCCTATCGAAATTCGCGGCGAAGCCGCCAAACAGGAAGTGAGCTTATATCTCAGCAACGTTTTCATGTATCAAAACCAAACTTAGTACATGTACCTCAGACCCCATCAGGAGGACGCTCAAGAAATTTGGTGACCTTTGACCTCCAGGGGGCTCTGTAATTGGCAAAAATGCATTTTGGCCAGTAGTTCCTGATGTGCATTATTCTGCAATGGAAGTCAATGGCAGCCCATAGAACAGTCTGGTAAAAAGATATTCAATTTTGCACACTGTTTGGGGACAGTCCAATAATTTATTTCACCAAGTTTCATGACGGCACCTCAAGCGCTCTAGCGCCACCAACAGGCCAAAGTTGGCGTGTGTTCACGGACGTAACTTTTGACCCGTTGACCCGAATGTCAAAATGAGGAATCATTGGAATCCTTGGGCCAAGCAGAGTTCAACACACCCTATGACGTCAATGTTTGACCTCTATGTTTAAATCACAGCAAGAGTGATCATATCTCAGTCGATCTTTTATTTTTGATGTGAAACTGATGACAGCAAGTTCCATCCAGTTCATTCTAATGCGTGGGTGCAAGGGTGGGGCAGGGTGGGACAGGAAGGGGCGATTGCGGCAGTGGGTTGGCTGGGTGAGGAGCGACGACACTCAGCCCTGGTTCAGCCCCATAAAATCAGTTATGTTTTGATGTGAAACTTGACCTTGTAACTCAGCCAATCTTGGGTTGTATGGCATGGAACATGCTGTGACTGCTTAAGGCTATATGCCTGATACCAAAGCATTGAGTTTCATGCCAAATCTGGCCTGCTGAACTGTCTGCTTGGCCCCCACATTGCTGCTTGCAGCTATATTTTCCTATTATTATTATTATTACACATCTTTCCTCTGCCATTGAAGTCTATGGCAGCCCATAGAACCGTCTGGTGAAAAGTTGTGAAATTTGGCACACTAGTTAGGCAGTGCCCCATGATTAATTTCACCAAGTTTCAAGTCCGCACCCCGAGCGCTCTAGCGCCACCAACAGGCCAAAGTTGGACGTGCGTTCACGCACGTAACTTTTGACCCGTATGGCCGATTGTCAAAAATGAGGTATCGTTGGAATCCTTGGACCAAGCCGAGTTCAACGCACCCTATGACGTCATTTTCCGCCATGATGGATTTTCCGCCATTTTGGATTTTAGTGAAAGTGAAACTAATTTTTCACAGGTCACAAATTTTGTCCGATCGTCACCAAACTTGACACACATGATCTTCAGACCAAGCCTCACAAAAGTTGTGGTGTTTTGTCTTCGGAACGTAAACCGTTCACCCGTAATATCCAATCGAAATTTGCGGCGAAGCCGCCAAACAGGAAGTGAGCTCATATCTCAGCAACCCATTCATCTATCATAACCAAACTTAGTAAATGGACTCATGACCCCATCAGGGGGACGCTCAAGAAATCTGGTGACCTTTGACCTCTAGGGGGCGCTGTAATTAAGAAACATGCCTTTTGGCCTGTAGCTGCAGTTGTGCTTAGAATTAAAATGCACTAGTTGTGTCTGGTCATACTGTTGGAGGTCCTTAGGCAGACCCAAGCCAACTTGTGATGTCATCTTTATTGATTCGGCCGCCATATTGCATTTAATCAAAAACACGTACAAGCTTTCGCAGGTCACAAATTTAATCTGTTCTTCACCAAAATTGGCAGAGACAATCTTCAGACCATGCCTGATGAGTGCATTGCTTTCTGGAACAATTGACAGAAGCATTGACCTGCACCAGCCAATCGAAATTTGCGGCGAAGCCGCCAAACAGGAAGTGATTTCATATCTCAGCAACGCATTCATGTATCAAAACCAAATTTAGTACATGTACCTCAGACCCCATCGGGAGGACGCTCAAGAAATTTGGTGACATTTGACCTCTAGGGGGCACTGTAATTGACAAAAATGCATTTTGGCCAGTAGTTGCTGATGCGCATTATTTTGCAATGGAAGTCAATGGCAGCCAATAGAACCGTCTGGTAAAAAGTTATAAAATTTTGCACACTAATTGGGGACAGTCCAATAATTCATTTCACCAAGTTTCATGCCGGCACCTCAAGCGCTCTAGCGCCACCAACAGGCCAAAGTTGGATGTGCGTTCACGCACGTAACTTTTGACCCGTATGGCCGATTGTCAAAATGATCTATCGTTGGAATCCTTGGACCAAGCTGAGTTCAACGCACCCTGTGACGTCAATTTCCGCTATGATGGATTTTCTGCCATATTGGATTTCATCAAAAAACCTGAAATGTCTTCACAGGTCACAAATTTTGTCCAATTGATACCAAACTTCACAGATATCATCTACAGACCATGCCTCATTAATGCATTGCTTTTTGTCTTCGGAACTATAACCATTCGCGCGTAACAGCCAATCGAATTGTGCGGCGAAGCCGCCAAACAGGAAGTGAGCTCATATCTCAGCAACCCATTAATCTATCATAACCAAACTTAGTATATGGACTCAGGACCCAATCAGGGGGACGCTCAAGAAATCTGGTGACCTTTGACCTCTAGGGGGCGCTGTAATTAAGAAACATGCCTTTTGGCCTGTAGCTGCAGTTGTGCTTAGAATTAAAATGTACTAGTGGTGTTTGATAATACTGTTGGAGGTCCTTAGGCCGACCCAGGCCAACTTGTGATGTAATCGTAATTGATTCGGCCGTCATGTTAGATTTAATCACAAACATCAATAAGTTATCACAGGTCACAAATTTCAGCGGATCCTCACCAAAATTGGCAGAGACCATCTTCAGACCATAGCCTATCAATGTATTGCTTTCTGGAACAATTGACAGAAGCATTCGGCTGTAACAGCCAATCGAAATTTGCGGCGAAGCCGCCAAACAGGAAGTGAGCTCATATCTCAGCAACCCTGCCATGTATCATAACCAAACTTACTACATATATTCATTACTCCATTAGGAGGACGCTCAAAAAATATGGTGACCTTTGACCTGTAGAGGGTGCTGCAATTAGCAATATTGCATTTTGATGTGTAGTTGCTGATGTGTTTTATCAGTCTTTTATTTTTTGATGTGAAACTGATGACAACATGTTCCATCCAGTTAATTCTAATGCGTGCGTGCGTGCAAGGGCGGGGCGGGGCAGGACGGGGTGGGACGGGCAGGGGTGATTAGGTGGTGGGGGCTGGCTGGCGGAGGCGGTGACAATACTCAGCCCTGTTTCAGCCCAACAAAATCAGCTATGTTTTGATATGACACTTGTTGAAAGTGTTGATCGCGGGTGTCTGCTGAGTTCTATCTTGTTGCCGTGGCTACTCTGGCCCTATCTGCTTGGCCCCCTCATTGCTGCTTGCAGCTATATTTGGGGGCCTAGCAGCGAAGCTGCGAAGGCACCCATTGTTTTAGTAGTTTTTCCTATTATTATTATTATTATTATTACACTTCTGCCATTGGAGTCTATGGCAGCCCATAGAACGCCTGGCTAAAAAGTTCAGATTTTTTCGTCGAAAGTTTCGGGACACTCCACTGACCACTCACACTCATTTACGGACCTCTAAACCCAGCCGTCTAGCGCCACCAACAGGTCAAAGTTTGGCTGAAAGTTGAAAAGCTGGGTTGAAAGGTATTTGCAAGTCATTATTATTATGAAATTTAGCGCCCTGATTCAGGACCGTCCCATGATCACTCTCACGAATTTACAAAGCTCTATGCCGAACACTCTAGCGCCACCAATAGGTCGAATCTGGACTCACATTTACGCATGTAACAATTGAACGGTGTGTTCGATTTTCACAAATTAAGCACCGTTGGAATCCCTGGACTGACTTGAGTTGATTGACCCCTATTACGTCACTTTTGGCCATACTGGACCTCCGCCATATTGGATTTAGTCCAAACTCTACGAAAAGTTTCAGCGGTTACAAATTTCCTCAGATTTTCACGAAACTTGTTGGAGATGATCTTCTGCCCGAGCCGCACAAACGATACTGGTCAGATTTTTCAATTTCATTTTTGTTTGCCCGTGACAGCCAATCAAATATGGTGACGAGGACGCCAAACAGGAAGTGGACAAACATCTAGGTGATGCTTTGAGTTAACATAACAAAACTCGAGACCATTAGTCGGGACACTGTCCCAATCACTCACACCAATTTTCATGCATATACATTGAACACAGTAGCGCCACCACCAGTTTAGTGCTGCACATGCGTTCATGCGCGTGATCCTTGACTCTTTTGTCTGATTTTCACAATTGAGGTAGCATCTGAATCCTTGGACCATCCCGAGTTCATCGACTCCTATCCCATCACTTTCCGCCATATTGGACCTCCGCCATATTGGAATTGGTCTAAACTCTACGAAAAGTTTCAGCGGTCCCAGATTTCATTTGATTTTCACAGAACTTGGCAGAGATGATCTTCAGACCGAGCCGCACAAACGATACTTGTCAGATTTTTTTATTTCATTTTTGTTTGCCCGTGACAGACAATCAAATATGGCGATGAAGCCACCAAACAGGAAGTGGGCTAACATCTCGGCTATGCTTTAATGTATGAAGTCCAAACTTGGTACAGGGACTTTGTATCTGATTGTGAGGACACGGTAAGAAATTGGCATCATTTGGCCTCTATAGGGGGCGCTGTAATACAGGAAGTGAGCTTGTATCTCAGCAACGCTTTGGTGTACAAAGTCCAAACTTAGTATAAGGACCTGTTACCTGATTATGATGATGCACTAGGAAATTGGAATCATTTGGCCTCCATAGGGGGCGCTGTAATACAGGAAGTGAGCTCGTATCTCAGCAACACTTTGGTGTATGAAGTCCAAACTTGGTACAGGGACATATTAGCTGATTGTGAGGACATGAAGGAAAGTGTTCTCATTTGGCCTCTAGGGGTGCTGTAATAATGAAAGTGAGCTCACATCTCAGCAACACTTTGGTGTATGAAGTCCAAACTTGGTAGAGGGACATGGTAGCTGATTGTGAGACCGCACAAAGACATTGGTGTAATTTGGCCTCTTGCTGTAAGTGCTTGCTGATGCCGTGGCAACGCCATTTCTGCTATAGCGCTCTGCTAGGCCCCCGCATTGCTGCTTGCAGCTATATTTATTATTATTATTACACTTCTGCCATTGGAGTCTATGGCAGCCCATAGAACGCCTGGCTAAAAAGTTCAGATTTTTTGGCAGAAAGTTTCAGGACACTCCACTGACCACTCACACTCATTTACGGACCTCTAAACCCAGCCATCTAGCGCCACCAACAGGTCAAAATCTGGCCGAAAATTGAACCGCTGGGTCTAAAGTTATAAAATTTGGCACACTGATTCAGCACTGTCCCATGATCACTCTCACCAATTTACAGAACTCTATGCCCAACACTCTAGCGCCACCAATGGGTCGAACCTGGATTGCATTCACGTATGTGACCATTGAACGGTGCGTCCGATTTTCACATATCAGGCACCGTTGGAATCCCTGGACCGACCTAAGTTCAATGACCCCTATTACGTCACTTTCCGCCATATTGGACCTCCGCCATATTGGATTTAGTCCAAACTCTACGAAAAGTTTCAGCGGTCAGAAATTTAATCCGATTTTCATGGAACTTTGCGGAGATGATCTTCTGCTCGAGCCGCACAAACAATACTTGTCAGATTTTTCAATTTCATTTTTGTTTGCCCGTGACAGCCAATCAAATATGGTGATGAAGCGCCAAACAGGAAGTGGACTAACATCTCTGTGGCACTTTGAGTTAACATAACAAAACTCGATACCATTAGTCAGGACACTGTCTCAATCACTCACAGCAATTTATATGCATATACATTGAACACTCTAGCGCCACCACCAGTTCAATGCTGGACATGTGTTCATGCGCGTGATCCTTGACTCTTTTGTCTGATTTTCACAATTGAGGTAGTGTCTGAATCCTTTGACCATACAGAGTTCATCGACCCCTATCCTATCACTTTCCGCCATATTGGACCTCCGCCATTATGGATTTAGTCCAAACTCTACGAAAAGTTTCAGCGGTTACAAATTTCATCTGATTTTCACAGAACTTGTCGGAGATGATCTTCAGACCGAGCCGCACAAACGATACTTGTCAGATCTTTTAATTTCATTTTTGTTTGCCCGTGACAGCCAATCAAATATGGCGATGAAGCCACCAAACAGGAAGTGGGCTAACATCTCGGCTATGCTTTAATGTATGAAGTCCAAACTTGGTACAGGGACTTGGTATCTGATTGTGAGGACGCACTAGGAAATTGGCATCATGTGGCCTCTATAGGGGGCGCTGTAATACAGGAAGTGAGCTTGTATCTCAGCAACGCTTTGGTGTACAAAGTCCAAACTTGGTACAGGGACATATTAGCTGATTGTGAGGACATGCAAGGAAAGTGGTCTCATTTGGCCTCTAGGGGTGCTGTAATAAAGAAATTGAGCTCACATCTCAGCAACACTTTGGTGTATGAAGTCCAAACTTGGTAGAGGGACATGGTAGCTGATTGTGAGAACGCACAAGGACATAGGTGTAATTTGGCCTCTTGCTATGAGTGCTTGCTCATGCCATGGCAACGCCATTCCTGCTATAGCGCTCTGCTAGGCCCCCGCATTGCTGCTTGCAGCTATATTTATTATTATTATTATTATTATTCCTCTGCCATTGAAGTCAATGGCAGCCCATAGAACCGTCTGGCAAAAAGTTCTGAAATTTGGCACAGTGATTGGGGACAGTCCAATGATTCATTTCAGCAAGTTTCATGTGGGCAGCTCTAGCGCTCTAGCGCCACCAACAGGCCAAAGTTGGACTTGCGTTCATGCACGTAACTTCTGACCCGTTGACCCTATTGTTAAAAATGAGGTATCGTTGGAATCCTTGGACCAAGCCGAGTTCAACGCACCCTATGACGTCATTTTCCGCCATGATGGATTTTCCGCCATTTTGGATTTTATCAAAAACACTTAAAAGTCTTCACAGGTCACAAATTTTGTCTGATCGACACCAAACCTGACACACTTGATCTTCAGACGAAGCCTCACAAAAGTTATTCCTTTTCGTCTTCGGAATTCAAACCGTTCGCCCATAACAGCCAATCGAAGTTTGCGGCAAAGCCGCCAAACAGGAAGTGACCACATATCTCAGCAACCCATTCACCTATCATAACCAAACTTAGTACATGGACTCAGGACCCAATCAGGGGGACGCTCAAGAAATCTGGTGACCTTTGACCTCTAGGGGGCGCTGTAATTAAGAAACATGCCTTTTGGCCTGTAGCTGCAGTTGTGCTTAGAATTAAAACGCACTAGTGGTGTCTGGTAATACTGTTGGAGGTCCTTAGGCCGACCGATGTCGACTTGTGATGTCATCGTAATGGATTCGGCCGCCATATTGGATTTAATCAAAAACACGTACAAGTTTTCGCAGGTCACAAATTTCAGCGGATCCTCACCAAAATTGGCAGAGACCATCTTCAGACCATGCCTTATCAGTGCATTGCTTTTTGGAACAATTGACAGTAGCATGCGGCTGTAACAGCCAATCGAAACTTGCGGCGAAGCCGCCAAACAGGAAGTGAGCTTATATCTCAGCAACCCTTGCATGTATCAAAGCCAAACTTGGTGCATGGACTCAGGACCCAATCAGGGGGACGCTCAAGGAATCTGGTGACCTTTGACCTCTAGGGGGCGCTATAATTAAGAAACATGCCTTTTGGCCTGTAGCTGCTGTTGTCCTTAGAATTATAATGCACTAGTGGTTTCAGGTAATACTGTTGGAGGTCCTTAGGCTGACCCAGCACAACTTGTGATGTCATCGTAATTGATTCGGCCGCCATATTGGATTTAATCAAAAACATCAAAAAGTTTTCGCGGGTCGCAAATTTCATCTGATCTTCACCAAAATTGGCCCAGACCATTTTTAGACCATAACCTATCAATATATTGCTCTCTGGAACAATTGACTGAAGCATTCTCCCGTAACAGCCAATCGAAATTGGTGGCGAAGCCGCCAAACAGGAAGTGAGCTCATATCTCAGCAACCCTGCCTTGTATTATAACCAAACTTACTACATATATTCATGACCCCATTAGGAGGACGCTCAAACAATTTGGTGACCTTTGACCTGTAGGGGGTGCTGCAATTAGCAATATTGCATTTTGATGTGTAGTTGCTGATGTGTTATATCAATCTTTTATTTTTTGATGTGAAACTGATGACAACATGTTCCATCCAGTTAATTCTAATGCGTGCGTGCAAAGGCAGGGCAGGGAAGGACGGGGTGGGACGGGCTGGGGTGATTAGGTGGGGGGGGGGGCTGGCTGGCGGAGGCAGTGGCAATACTCAGCCCTGTTTCAGCCCTGTTTATCCCGGGTTCTGCTGAGTTCTATCTTGTCACCGTGGCTACTCCGGCCTATACTGCTTGGCCCCCTCATTGCTGCTTGCAGCTATATTTGGGGGCCAAGCAGCGAAGCTGCGAAGGCACCCATTGTGTTTCTTAGTTTTCTTATTATTATAAATCCTCTGCCATTGAAGTCTATGGCAGCCCATAGAACCGTCTGGTGAAAAGTTGTGAAATTTGGCACACTAATTAGGCAGTACTCCATGATTAATTTCACCAAGTTTCAAGTCCGCACCCCGAGCGCTCTAGCGCCACCAACAGGCCAAAGTTGGACATGCTTTCACGCACGTAACTTCTGACCCGTTGCCTCGATTTTGAAAAATGACCTATCCTTGGAATCCTTGGACCAAGCCGAGTTCAACGCACCCTATGACGTCATTTTCCGCCATGATGGATTTTCCGCCATATTGGATTTTAGTGAAAGTGAAACTAATCTTTCACAGGTCACAAATTTTGTCCGATCGTCACCAAACTTGACACACATGATCTTCAGGCCATGCCCCATTAATGCATTGCTTTTTGTCTTCGGAACTAAAACCGTTCGCGCGTAACAGCCAATCGAAAATTGCGGCGACGCCGCCAAACAGGAAGTGAGCTCATATCTCAGCAACCCATAAATCTATCATAACCAAACTTAGTACAAGGACTCAGGACCCAATCAGGGGGACGCTCAAGAAATCTGGTGACCATTGACCTCTAGGGGGCGCTGTAATTAAAAAACATGCCTTTTGGCCTGTAGCTGCAGTTGTGCTTAGAATTAAAACGCACTAGTGGTATCTGGTAATGCTGTTGGAGGCCCTTAGGCCGACCCAAGCCAACTTGTGATGTCATCGTAATTGATTCGGCCGCCATATTGGATTTAATCAAAAACACGTACAAGTTTTCGCAGGTCACAAATTTCAACGGATCCTCACCAAAACTGGCAGAGACCATCTTGAGACCATGCCTTATCAGTGCATTGCTTTCTGGAGCAATTGACAGAAGCATTCGGCTGTAACAGCCAATCGAAATTTGCGGCGAAGCCGCCAAAAAGGAAGTGAGCTCATATCTCAGCAACGCTTTCATGTATCCAAACCAAATTTAGTACATGTACCTCAGACCCCATCGGGAGGACGCTCAAGAAATTTGGTGACATTTGACCTCTAGGGGGCACCGTAATTGACAAAAATGCATTTTGGCCAGTAGTTGATGATGCGCATTATTTTGCAATGGAAGTCAATGGCAGCCCATAGAACCGTCTGGTAAAAAGTTATACAATTTTGCACACTAATTGGGGACAGTCCAATGATTCATGTCACCAAGTTTCATGTCGGCACCTCCCGCGCTCTAGCGCCACCATCAAGCCAAAGTTGGAGTTGCATTCACGCACGTAACTTCTGACCCGTTGACCCAATTGTCAAAAATGAGGTATCGTTGGAATCCTTGGACCAAGCCGAGTTCAACGCACCCTATGACGTCATTTTCCGCCATGATGGATTTTCCGCCATATTGGATTTTAGTGAAAGTGAAACTAAAACTTCACAGGTCACAAATTTTGTCCGATCGTCACCAAACTTGACATACATGATCTTCAGACCAAGCCTAACAAAAGTTGTGGTGTTTTGTCTTCGGAACTATAACCGTTCACCCGTAATATCCAATCGAAATTTGCGGCGAAGCCGCCAAACAGGAAGTGAGCTCATATCTCAGCAACCCATTCATCCATCATAACCAAACTTAGTCCATGGACTCAGGACTCCATCAGGGGTAAGCTCAAGAATTTTGGTGACCTTTGACCTCTAGGGGGCGCTTTAATTAAGAAACATGCCTTTTGGCCTGTAGATGCTGTTGTGCTTAGAATTAAAACGCACTAGTGGTGTCTGATAATACTGTTGGAGTTCCTTAGGCCGACACAAGCCAACTTGTGATGTCATCGTAATTTATTCGGCCGCCATATTGGATTTAATCAAAAACATCAAAAAGTTTTCGCAGGTCACACATTTCAGCGGATCCTCACCAAAATTGGCGGAGACCATCTTCAGACCATGCCTTATCAGTGCCTTGCTTTTTGTAACAATTGACAAAAGCATTCACCCGTAACAGCCAATCGAAATTGGTGGCGAAGCCGCCAAACAGGAAGTGAGCTCATATCTCAGCAACCCTTTCATGTATCATAACCAAACTTACTACATATATTCATGACCCCAATAGGAGGACGCTCAAAAAAATTGGTGACCTTTGACCTGTAGGGGGTGCTGCAATTAGCAATATTGCATTTTGATGTGTAGTTGTGCTTTATCAATCTTTTATTTTTTGATGTGAAACTGATGACAACATGTTCCATCCAGTTAATTCTAATGCGTGCGTGCAAGAGCAGGGCAGGGCAGGACGGGGTGGGACGGGCTGGGGTGATTAGGTGGGGGGGGGCTGGCTGGCGGAGGCGGTGGCAAAACTCAGCCCTGTTTCAGCCCTACAAAGTCAGTTATGTTTTGATGTGAAAGTTGTTGAAAGTGTTAATCGCGGATGCCTGCTGAGTTCTATCTTGTCGCCGTAGCTACTCCGGCCTATTCTGCTTGGTCCCCTCATTGCTGCTTGCAGCTATATTTATTATTATTATTATTATTCCTCTGCCATTGAAGTCAATGGCAGCCCATAGAACCGTCTGGCAAAAAGTTCTGAAATTTGGCACACTGATTGGGGACAGTCTCATGATTAATTTCACCAAGTTTCATACCGGCACCTTGAGCGCTCTAGCGCCACCAACAGGCCAAAGTTGGATGTGCGTTCACGCACGTAACTTTTGACCCGTTGATCCGATTGTCAAAAATTAGGTATTGTTAGAATCCTTGGACCAAGCCGAGTTCAACGCACCCTATGACGTCATTTTCCGCCATGATGGATTTTCCGCCATATTGGATTTCATCAAAAACACTTAAAAGTCTTCACAGGTCACAAATTTTGTCCGATCAAAACCAAACCTGACACACATGATCTTCTGACCAAGCCTCACAAAAGTTATTCATTTTTGTCTTCGGAACTAAACCCGTTCTCCCGTAACAGCCAATCAAAGTTTGCGGCGAAGCCGCCAAACAGGAAGTGAGCTCATATCTCAGCAACCCATTCTCCTATCATAACCAAACTTAATACATGGACTCAGGACCCAATCAGGGGGACGCTCAAGGAATCTGGTGACCTTTGACCTCTAGGGGGCGCTGTAATTAAGAAACATGCCTTTTGGTCTGTAGCTGCTGTTTTGCTTAGAATTAAAACGCACTAGTGGTGTCTGGTAATACTGTTGGAGGTCCTTAGGCCGACCCAAGCCAACTTGTGATGTCATCATAATTGATTCGGTCGCCATATTGGATTTAATCAAAAACACGTACAAGTTTTCACAGGGGACAAATTTCAGCGGATCCTTACCAAAATTGGCAGAGAGAATCTTCAGACCATGCCTTATCAGTGCATTGCATTCTGGACCAATTGACAGAAGCATTCGGCTGTAACAGCCAATTGAAATTTGCGGCGAAGCCGCCAAACAGGAAGTGAGCTCATATCTCAGCAACCCTTGCATGTATCAAAGCCAAACTTGGTGCATGGACTCAGGATCCAATCAGGGGGGCGCTCAAGAAATCAGGTGATCTTTGACCTCTAGGGGGCGCTGTAATTAAGAAACATGCCTTTTGGCCTGTAGCTGCTGTTGTGCTCTGCCATGGAAGTCAATGGCAGCCCATAGAACCGTCTGGCAAAAAGTTCTGAAATTTGGCACAGTGATTGCAGACAGTCCAATGATTCATTTTACAAAGTTTCATGTCGACACCTCTAGCACTCTAGCGCCACCAACAGGCCAAAGTTGGACTTGCGTTCATGCACGTAACTTCTGACCCATTGACCCGATTGTCAAAAATGAGGTATTGTTAGAATCCTTGGACCAAGCCGAGTTCAACGCACCCTGTGTCTTCATTTTCCGCCATGATGGATTTTCCGCCATTTTGGATTTCATCAAAAACACTAAAAAGTCTTCAAAGGTCACAAATGTTGTCCGATCGACACCAAACCTGACACACTTGATCTTCAGACCAAGCCTCACAAAAGTTATTCCTTTTCGTCTTCGAAACTCAAACCGTTCGCCCGTAACAGCCAATCGAAATATGCGACGAAGCCGCCAAACAGGAAGTGAGCTCATATCTCAGCAACCCATTCATCTATCATAATTAAACTTAGTACATGGACTCAGGACCCAATCAGGGGGACGCTCATGAAATCTGGTGACCTTTGACCTCTAGGGGGTGCTGCAATTAGGAAACATGCCTTTTGGCCTGTAGCTGCTTTTGTGCATAGAATTAAAACGCACTAGTGGTGTCTGGTAATACTGTTGGAGTTCCTAAGGCCGACCCAGGCCAACTTGTGATGTCATCGTAATTGATTTGGTTGCCATATTGGATTTAATCAAAAATACGTACAAGTGTTCGCAGGTCACAAATGTCAGCAGATCCTCGCCAAAATTGGCAGAGACCATCTTCAGACCATGCGTTATCAGTGCATTGCTTTCTAGAACAATTGACAGAAGCATTCGGCTGTAACAGCCAATCAAAATTTGTGGCGAAGCCGCCAAACAGGAAGTGAGCTCATATCTCAACAACGCTTGCATATATTAAAACCAAACTTGGTGCATGGACTCAGGACCCAATCATGGGAACACCCAAGAAATCTGGTGACCTTTGACCTCTAGGGGGCGCTGTAATTAAAAAACATGCCTTTTCGCCTGTAGCTGCTGTTGTGTTTAGAATTAAAACGCACTAGTGGTGTCTGGTAATACTGTTGGAGGCCAAAATTGGACATGCATTTACACACGTAACCTTTGACTCGTGTTTCCGATCTTCAACAATGAGGTATTGTTGGAGTCTTTGGACGAAGCCGAGTTCAACGTACCCTATAACAGTGGTTCTCAACTGGTCTGGCTTTGGGACCCACAATTTCCCATGTTCATAAAGTCGCAACCCATATATATATTTTTAGCATTGAAGCCAATGGATATGGTGAGCTACATGGTAAGACAAGCGAAGTGCCTGTAGGCCTACTTGTTTGGAACATGCGGATGTTTGGCATTAGCCTACATTTGTGAAGTCTTCAACTCTTGATGTCACATTTCAAAGTACTCGACAGGTATGACTTTGACAGGGGTGCCTTGTTTCCATGTGGCATTAGTTTTGATGGTTTCATGTTCTCATGTGCCAGCCATCTACTACACACCACACAATGGGGTTCTGTCCTATTTTGTCCTCAGTTTAAGTGAATACATATCCGAGCCTACTGTAGGCTGCTTCAATATTCAGAGTAGCAGCCTACTTGCGTTTACCACTAAAATGATGTCTAACATGACCTGTCACATAAACCTTGTCTATGTCCATGGCAATGACTGATATGTAGGCTACGAATAAAGTTTATCAAAATAAAGGTCCAACATTAGATCTGATAAGGTAGCATTTTAAATTGGCGTTTTTTTTTCCTTTTTTTTTAACCACAAGCTGTGCGACCCACCCAGAATGGTTCCGCGACCCACTTTTGGGTCCCGACCCACCAGTTAAGAAACACTGCCCTATAACATCAATTTCTGCCATGATGAATTTTCAGCCATTGTGGATTTTGTTATAAAACTTTAAAAGTATCACGCCTTACATAGTTTGTCCGATTATTGCGAAACTTAGTAAATATGATCTTCAGACCAAGTTGCACTAAAGTTATCAAACAGATTTTTCAAATTCAAAATGGTTTGGCGCATTCAAATTCAAAATCAAATTCAATTGTCACGACAGCCAATCAAATTCGACTGTGAAGCCGTCAAACAGGAAGTTAGCCCATTTCTCACCAACACTTTAACACATCATAATCAAACTTGGTACATAGACTCATGACATCATCCTGGGTACACCCAACAAATTTGGTGCCCTTTGACCTCTGGGGGGCGCTGCAATGATGTCATATCTTTGTAAGGCTTTTATGTATCCAAACCAAACTTGACTCATAGTGTTATGAGCCCATCCTGATGATGCACAACTGACCCCATCAGGGGGACGCTCAAGACATTTGGTGACCTTTGACCTCTAGGGGGCTCTGCAATTAAGAAACATGCCTTTTGGCCTGTAGCTGCTGTTGTGTTTAGAATTAAAACGCACTAGTGGTGTCTGGCAATAAGTCGACAGAGGACAACTTGTGACATCAACGTAATTGATTCGGCGTCATATTGGAACAGGTTTTCGCAGGTCACAAATTTCAGCTGATCCTCACCAAAATTGGCAGAGACCATCTTCAGACCATGCGTTGTCAGTGCATTGTTTTCTTGAACAATTGACAGAAGCGTTTGCCTGTAACAGCCAATGCTTTCATGTATCAAAACCAACCTTAGTACATGTTCCTCAGACCCCATCCGTAGGGCGCTAAATTTGGTGGCCTTTGACCTCTAGGGGGCTCTGTAATTGGCAAAAATGCATTTTGACCTGTAGCTGCTCTTGTGTTTGGAATTAAAACTCGCTAGTGCTGTCTAGTAAATACTGTGGAAGGTCCTTAGGCTGACAGATGACAACTTGTGACAACGTAGTTGATTTGGTTGCCATATTGGATTTAATCAAAAACGTTAAACAATTTTCACAGGTCACAAATCTCATCTGATCTTCACCAAAATTGGCACAGACCATCTTCAGACCATGCCTTATGAGTACATTACTTTCTGGGACAATTGACGAAAGCATTCGCCAGTAACAGCCAATCGACATTGGTGGCGAAGCCGCCAAACAGGAAGTGAGCTGATATCTTTTGGTTTGTAGCTGATATCTTTTGTCTTCGTGTGTTTGGATATAAACCTTACTGGCTATTGAAAATAGTCTTTTGACTGACACATGCCAACGTTTCATGTCAATGCAATTTAGTTTGATAACAGTCTATGTATAAGGATGTAAAACTTGACGTATTTAAGTTTGTTCATTTAAAAATTAACTGAGTATTCAAAGTCTTTTTTGAGTAAAGAAAGATAAGGCAAACATTTGTAGTTTATTAATCACATTTGAATATAGCATAGTTAGTGATATGTAAGTATATTTTACATAGATTTTACAATCTTACAATCTCACATTTAGGCTAGTTAATCCATGAGTGTGGTTATTCTGTTAACTGTCAGGCTATTTATGGACTAAAAGTCATTACTGCAGTAATTGATAACCTGCTACAACTTTGGTAGACAAACCAATCTTTAAACATGTGTCCTTTTTGTCATGTGATTCACATCATCACATCTTTTCTATGCTTAATATATAAACATCTTAACATGTTTTCTGAATTATGCTGGTTTGTTAACAATAAGTGTTCCAATTGACGAGGTAGAAATTGCATGATGTTATGCAAACAAATACCCTGAGAACTAACCTCCTAGATATAGTATGATAGTATGACATTTATTTGCAATTATTGTATCAAATTTAATGTCAGAGACAGAAAGTTTCACATAAAACAATGATAGAACAAAAAGCAAAGATGTCCAAAATAGTAAAAAAAATAAAACTGAGAAAAAGCAAAAACATGAAGTCATTAAAGCCCCAATTACTTATATTTCCCTTGTATTACTAAATGGTCCTATAATAATCTACAGAACAAAGTCAATCTTCTTAACCGGGCTTGTCATCCCTTAGTCAGTAGATGGCCACATCTACAGCTCATTGCGCTTTGTAATGCTGTCCTGTAGTGCTGTTGTAGATTGCCAAGATCAGCTGCATGAGCCTCAGCAGGTCACAACTCTCCATCTGGTACAGGTGGAGAGGTCACACCCAACACCTGCCACTGACCATCGACGGTGCTGTGGTGGAGAGAGTGAGCAGCACAAAATTCCTGGGGGTGCACATCAGTGAAGACCTCTCCTGGACCACCAACACTACATCACTGGCGAAGAAAGCTCAGCGCCGCCTGTACTTCCTGCGGAAACTCAGGCGAGCAAGTGCTCCACCAGCCATCATGACCACATTCTACCGAGGCACCATTGAGATCATCCTCTCCAGCTGTATCGCTGTGTGGGGCGGAAGCTGCACTGAATACAACAGGAAAGCCCTGCAGCGCATAGTGAACACAGCTGGAAGGATTATTGGTGCTTCACTCCCCTCCCTGAAGGACATTTACACCTCCCACCTCACCCGCAAGGCGACCACAATTGTGAGTGATGCAAGTCACCCCGCTCACAATTTGTGTGATCTACTGCCCTCTGGGAAGAGGTACAGAAGCCTGCGCTCCCGCACCACCAGACTCACCAACAGCTTCATACACCAAGCTGTTAGGATCCTGAACTCTCTCCCCCCTCTCCCCCCTCCACCCTCAGCTACATAACATCCTGGACTTGTGGACCCACAATGGCTGCCTTGCACTACTCCACTTGCACTACTCCACTTGTACACTTGCACACTTTGCAACTTGTTGTTGTTGTCCTGTTGTCCTGAACACTTCTGAACACACTTCTGCTGCTCTTACATAACTTGCACCACTATGCCACTTGCATACTTAGGTCAAACAAAACTACCTCAGCCATTTATTGGCCTGACTTTTGCACTATTATATTGACTGTCTACTGTATGCACAATTGCACAATTTCAACCAAATTTTGCTGCTCTTATTTCTTCATTGTATGTGCCTTCTTATTTTTACTTTTTACATTGTTTACTTGAATGTTATGTTTGTCTCTGGACCTAATTGGTAAAATATGTCTTGTCTCCACCGTGGGATAGTAGGAAACACAATTTCGATCTCTTTGTATGTCTTAACATGTAAAGAAATTTACAATAAAGCAGACTTTGACTTTGACTTTGACTTTTGTTTGATAGGCTGTGTGGCTTGTACATGTCCATAAACCTCAGCAGTCCTCACCATGTATACAGTTAAATATAATGAGTACTCATATAATGTCAATATCTCAGAAGATCTCATAATAACTGATAACAGTTTATGTAGAAGAACCAAATGGTGCAGGTCATTGGGAAGGCTACATGTACGTTCCTGGCGGGTATCCGTGATCCGCTGCAGGACTGGTGCAGGTCACTCGGAAGGCTGCGTTGCTGGTGGATGTCCGTGATCCTCAGCAGGCCCTGTGTCTGGTGCAGGTCACTCGAAAGGCTGCGTTGCTGGCAGGTGTCTGCCATCTGAAGCAGGCTCTGTGACTGGTGCAGTTCATTGCGAAGGCTACGCTGATGGCGGATGTCCGTGATCCGCAGCAGGACTGGTGCAGGTCACTCGGAAGGCTGCGTTGCTGTCTTTTTTTTATCCAAATGGTATTCTTCTGCATGTTTCCTCTCCATTTTCCCCCTTTACACATCAGCTGCCTCCAGAAAGCGTGTTTACTCACATGCTTCTCTGATTGCATTGCTGTCCATGGCTTTCATGTCATTCAAATGCCCTGGTGCTGGTGGCAACTCCACCAATAAAACTGAGAAAAGGCAAAAAAATGTAGTTATTGAAGCCCTAATTACTTCTATTTCCCTTGTATTACTAAATGGTTCTATAATAATCTACAGCACAAAGTCAATCTTCTTAACTGGGCTTGTCAGCCCTTAGTCAGTAGATGGCCACATCTACAGCTCATTGTCCTTTGTAACGCTGTCCTGTAGTGCTGTTGTAGATTGTCAAGATCAGCTGCATGAGCCTCAGCAGGTCACAAGGCAGGTGAGGGTACATAAGCCTCAACAGGCACTGTGACAAGTACAAGTTCCTCTGCACCACCACAACCACCAATGGAAAAGGAGGATGAGTCTCAGCAGGCTCTCCATCCGGTACAGGTGGTTTGATAGGCTGTGTGGCTTGTGAATGTCCATGAGCCTCAGCTGTCCTCACGATTGGTGTGTCCCATGGAATAGACGCATGGACAAGTTCTGTGCACACCTGTGGTAGTGGTCACACCACAACTCTGAAGCATCTCATCAAGTATATTCTTTGAAACTGGGCAAACATTATCTGTAAGGTGATTTTAGAGCAGATGTAAATTTACAATAAAAGGAAACATTCTTTTGTTCCACATGTGTAAGAAAGCAAAATGTCTCAACTATTCATTAACATTGTATAACATATACATCCTACTAAAATATGCATAAACATTTAGATTGCATCTTTTGGAAAAAGGAAAACACGGATACTCACATAACCTGATAAAATCTTGATACTCTTGATAGCATTGCTGGTGGATGTCCGTGATCATCAGCAGGCCCTGTGTCTGGTGCAGGTCACTCGGAAGGCTGCATGGCTGGCAGATGTCCGTCATTTGCAGCAGGCTCTGTGACTGGTGCAGTTCATTGGGAAGGCTGCGTTGCTGGCGGATGTTCGTGATCCGCAGCAGGACTGGTGCAGGGTGCTCGGAAGGCTGCGTTGCTGGCGGATGTTTGTGATCCGCAGCAGGACTGGTGCAGGCCGCTCGGAAGGCTGCGTTGCTGGCGGATGTCCGTGATCCGCAGCAGGACTGGTGCAGGGTGTTTGGAAGGCTGCGTTGCTGGCGGATGTCCGTGATCCGCAGCAGGACTGGTGCAGGGTGCTCGGAAGGCTGCGTTGCTGGCGGATGTCCGTGATCTGCAGCAGGACTGGTGCAGGCTGCTCGGAAGGCTGCGTTGCTGGCGGATGTCCGTGATCCGCAGCAGGACTGGTGCAGGCTGCTCGGAAGGCTGCGTTGCTGGCGGATGTCCGTGATCCGCAGCCGGACTGGTGCAGGGGGTTTTAAAGGCTGCGATGCTGGCGGATGTCCGTGATCCGCAGCAGGACTGGTGCAGGGTGCTCGGAAGGCTGCGTTGCTGGCGGATGTCCGTGATCCTCAACAGGCACTGTGTCTGGTGCAGGCCGCTCGGAAGGCTGCGTTGCTGGCGGATGTCCGTGATCCGCAGAAGGACTGGTGCAGGCCGCTTGGAAGGCTGTGAGGCTGGGCCTGGGCCAACATTTTCTGTATGGTCATTTGAGAGCAGACGTACATTTACAATAAAAGTCTACATGCTATACACAGGTGAAATAAAGCAGCATGTCTTTTTCTTAAAGTTCACATCCTGTCAAATATGGATGAATCAGAATTAGTATGCCTGCCTTTGAAAAAATGTACAGTTAAATATAATGGGTACTCACATATATATAGTCAATATGCCAGAAGATCTGATGACAGCATTTTCGACTCCACACCTCTGAAGTGGTTGGTTCAGTTTTGTCACAAAGTAAGACTTCTTGCACTCAGTCCATTGTATTGTGGTGGTTAATTGTACAGATCCAGCAGTAAAATTTAGCAATATGTTAGTCAAGATTCCATATATACCATTATGAAATGAAATATATAGAGTATAGAGCATCAGTAACTTTTCTGATATAACATCAATAACTCTTCCTTATTTTTCCTTCTTTGTAACTATCCATGCCAAAACATACTTCACAATAATTCACAATAATATAACAAAACAAAACAAATTAAAAATAGTTAATGCAATATCAACAAGTAAAGTAACATGTTACACACCATCTAAATTACAATCGTTGGTGTGGTAACAAAATACTTATAGTACAGTCACAGCTAAAACAAATCAGTCCCACACAAAAGAACAGCCTAATACAAAACCAGGTCCAAATGAGAAACTGAAAACTTGAACAACTTAAAACTTAAACCATTCAATATGTCTTATTTCAAGTAGTTGTACAGGACTAATGGCTGAACATTGTCCTGGGTTGATTAAGTAGCCAACTGAATTGTCCTCACCCAATCTAAAAGTTAGAAACAAAAACAAACTTTCTTCTCTGAATTCTGCATGTCAAAAACTAGCATTTTTTACATAAACAAAATAATTATCTTAAGTCTGTCAATATATTGTCACATTTGTAAATGAAATGATCAACTGATGCGTATTTGAACTACTTTATCAATGCAATTTATCAATGTTTGTTTGGACACAATTTAGTTTGATTTACCATGTGTATTAGACCCTGTTTACAGAACTGCATACCAAGTGGACAGTACTAAATATGTAAATGACTTCTAATATGCAGTTTCATCACTCAAACAAAAATGGTAAGGTGTTCAGTTCAATTGGTATGAAAGATATACACAGTGCTAAGATGTACCTGTCAGTCTTGACAGACATAGAAATCACTGCTTAGAACGGCTTTGTAGTCCCACACAGGAATAGGTGTTGTTGCTGTCTTTTTTTTATTAATCCAAATGGTGTTCTTCTGTATGTATCCTCTGAATTTGACTCCTTTGACACATCACCAGTCTCCAGCAAGCATGTTTACTCACATGCTTCTCTCAGGAGATTGCATTGCTGTCCATGGCTTTCATGTCCTTCAACTGCCCTGGTGCTGGTG
Organism: Alosa pseudoharengus; assembly: GCF_046254945.1. NCBI lineage: Eukaryota > Metazoa > Chordata > Actinopteri > Clupeiformes > Clupeidae > Alosa > Alosa pseudoharengus. The sequence goes on from NW_027468564.1 coordinate 51,322,020, forward strand.
GCAACTCCACCAACCAGAATGTCCTTGGAGAACCTGCCCTTTTCCAAGAAATATTGATGTTGCAGCGAGATGTAGGCTGGTCTCTGACCTGTGTTAACTTAAAGGCAACAGAACTGATCCCACAGTAAATGATAGAGATTGTCTGTAATCAGCACTATTTAAGTGATGTACATATGGTATCATGACTTTACTGTGCCAAAGCATATGTCATTAAGACAACAATAAGGGTGAAGCAGGAACACTTTTTGTGTCACACTACTGTATATGTTGAAAACTGTGAGTTAGCTGCAAATTGGTGGTGATTTGGACACCTTTGATATGCATGATGAACAGCAATGGCATGACTGTCCACTTGGTATAATTCCATAATTCATGAAAATGTTGACCAAAAAAGTTCCCTGTATAGGGGCCATTTTCCAAAAGAAGTTACACTTTTAAGATGCAGTTTTTGTTTTCTTCTCTGGTTTTTCACCATTCTTACACAATCTCTAGACAATTCATTCATACACAATTTTTCATTCACTTCATTGAAGATTTAAGGTATTGTTGTCCTTTAACTCAGTGTTGCAATAATAATACCAGTCTTCAACTGACTGTAATATCTGTAAAATAATATGGTTAATTTTATTTTACTGCACTGAAATTGAACAGCTGTGTTTGCTGTTATTGACTGTTATCGTCTTAACTGTAATTCACTGATAATGTTAAGGTTCACAATAACGATAAAGATAAAAACATTTATTACGCTATATGTGCTATGTCTGTCCATTCATTATAACTTTAATTTGGACTCTTGTTAGCATTTAAAGCATTACACATAACTTGGTGTAATGGTGGTGTAATACAACCAAAATGAAATAATTTGACAAACATTAACAAGCCATATAGCTTAAAATGCTTGAGACAATTACAGAACGATCCAAAATCACCTAGATAGTAAATCAACTGTATTGTTTTCTGATATTTACACATTCATCTGTATATCTTTACCGTTATTTGCAACTTCTTTTGGAAAATGGCCCCTATACCCCTCCCATGCCCTGCAAGGAGCCGTCCAGTGTATGCTCTCTCCTTGCCACCACCCACCCACCCATCTAAACCCCAATTAGCGGACGGACTATGGAGTAAACTCATAATGACATCATAACATACCCAGAATATAAATACTTACCTATTCAAAGACAAATGTCATTAATCACAGAAAACATTACAACAGTGAGATCAGGATTGCTTCATGAAAACTGTAGTATGTCTGCACAACTTCAACAACAACATCTTCTGTGCCTTTAATGTAAACATGATCTATTAATGTACCTTTTTCAGTTGTAGCTGCTTGCACGTGCTGATTGTATCCATGCCGTTCCAGTAACTTGAGAATTGTAGAAGATACGAAGATGTCCTCATTGAAGTCTCCCATGATGAGCTTTCTCCCTGGATGCTTCTCAAGTTCAAAAATGACCTGTAATAACTGCTCTCGAAACATGTCAATCTTATAAGAGCTGGGCCTATACAACACAGCAGCAGTCAAATTTGCATGAGGTATTTCAAAATACAGACATTCCAAATTGCATCTTTCTGGAATTGACACCTGCACATCAATGTTTTCTGAACAATACACACCAACTCCACCTCTTTGTTGTTGTTTCAGCGCTGCAAAAGCCGGCTCAGAGTCATCGTAACAGTTCCCCCTCGGATTGTGTTTGAAGACGTATCCTGGAAGTTGTGGCTCTTCATCAGTGTCTACATTGAGCCATGTCTCTGTTAGGCAAATACAGTCAGCATTCATGAGAGCTTTATGGGATTGAACATCCTGAATGTGAGCATTCAAACTCTGCACATTGTGAAGTGCTACTGTGCACACAGGGTTCATGTTGGATGAAACAGACATTCCAAAGTTAAACTCAGGCAAGCTTTTCATAGCCGAATCTACTTTGTTATCACAAAATATGGCAGATTCTTTTAAGTCCTCAATTATCAGCCCACCAAGAGTTCTCACGCGACTCAACGCAACATATGCTTGCCCTGGAGCAAAGATCTTCTTGAGTGATACAACAGCCCTTTCAACAGTAAGCCCTTGACATTTATGTACAGTTACTGACCAGGCCAGGCTAATCGGCAGTTGCCTTCGTACACCACCATTATTAGCCACTTGTTCCTCCTGCACTTCCACTATCGTTGAACGTTCGGAAACCCTTTTTGCTTTTGACCTCTGAATCTTTCCTACATTAGGGTCTTCAAACTCCACATGGATAGCTGCAGGCATGTCATCGTCTTGTTGACTTTGAATGATTTCCACGATTGTGCCACATGCTCCGTTGACAAGGCCATCAGACACATCTATGTTTTTCTTCAACATGACCCTTGCTCCAACACCCAATGAAACACATTTAGGCAAGCAAGAGTTGAAAACTTTTGTGTGAAAGCCAACTTTCCGTTCCATTCTTCCAGTTTTGGGATTTCGGACAAAGTCTTGAGCACGTATGCTGATTGCGTCTGGGCAGATCTCTTGCAGTCTCTTCACGTTATATTCATCAACCTCCGCATTTGTAGCATACACATGAATGTCTGTAGATTCCTCACCAGTTTCACGCTGCCTCAGTGTGAGAACATCACAGTCGGCGAGAGGTTCGTTCTTTTTACGGACTCTGAGACGATTAAGCATTTCTGCAAATGCTGCATTTTCTTGTCTAACAACTTTAGTCAGTTCTGCAACCTCAAAGTTGTTGTCCCACAGGTTGGCTCCTTTGTTTTCAGCAAAAAGAGGCGTGCCTTTCACGGGCTTGAGTTGGAAAAAATCACCCACACAAATCAGGGAAACTTTTGCAAACAAGGAATAATCACCGGTCTGCTTGATTTGACGCAGTCTACCATGAATGTAGGCCAAAAGACGGTGGTCGACCATGGACACTTCATCAATGATCAGTATCTGCAAGCTGCCCATTTTGGTTCGCAAAGAATTGACTTTCTCATCACCTAGTGGTTGATATGGCAGTTTGACATTTGCACCAATGGAGAATGTATTGTGAATTGTTGCAGCACCAATGTTATATGCAGCCACTCCTGTAGGTGCTGTTAGAAGCACAGTGACGTCCTCAGGATTTTCTGCAATCTGTGACAACAGCCTTGTAGATTCGTAATGTATCGCTTTGATTAAATGGCTTTTCCCCGTTCCTGCTCCACCAGTAATGAATAATCGCAACGGTTCAGGATTTTGTCCAAACAGTTTCTGCAAACACCACTTACGAACAGCATAGAATATGGCAGACTGTTCTTCATTTAATGATCGTAATAAATGCAATGCATCTTGTCTGGGCATTGACACATGATTTGTTTCCAAAGTGCATGTAGTCTGCGGGTTTGCTGTCAGGTCAGGAATGAGTTTGTCATCATCATCACCTTCATCATCTACAACTTTTTCTTTCATCAGATCCAAACAACGAAGCCGCTCCCTTTCTGTTTCAGGACATATCTGAGCCCAGGCATCTTCTAAATCAATTTTGTCTTCCAGCAACTGTTTAGCTCTGTCAATCTCATCACTTTCTTTTTCAAATAAAGCTTTGTTGGTATCCACAATCGACTGCACTCTTTGAACATCAACACCACATTTCACTGCACCATTTTTATAGAAATCCTCATATGTATCAAACTGGGGTGGTTTGAGGTGACAGTCTTCATAGTAAGGCAGAAACAGTTGCAGCAATGAATGGAAGTACTTTTCGGGGTTTTTTGTGGGAGAAAATCTTGGATACCTCACAACAGCAGGTTCAGTTCGGGTCCTTCGTTTCACAAAGCCGCAGTTGTTGTTGAGCTGTATTATGTCATGTGAATCTCTTTCAGTTGGAACCTGTGACTTTGATAGAACTCTGTATTCAGAACAAAAACTGGCAAGGCATAAATCCTCAAATTGTTCATTCTGGGGTCTGCTCTTATACCTCTCAATTACATTGGTCATCCAAATGCTGCTCTCGTCATTACACTGTTGGAACTGGGCTTTATTTTGGAGTACGTGCAAAGGTAAACTCATCCTAACAGGGTTATCACCAACTGGAATGAACTGTACGTCACGAGAGCATTCTTTCAAGTGCATATGTGTTAATCGATACACTGCCTCTTGGGCTGAAACTTCTCTGTTGTGTAGGTATACACTTCCAAGCTGTTTGAATGCTGCTTTTGCATCAAGGTTGCCATTCATTGACTCGTCTTGGGCACGTTGTAAGAGCAAACCCATTTCTTGTTCTGCTTTTGTGATGTACGACAGTATGTAGACTACAACTGAAAAGGCATCTGTGACATACTGGATATCCATATTGCCTTGCCAAGTACGGAGTAAGTCTTTGTTGTACTGGTTCACCCAAATGTCTCCAGGATTTCGTTTCAGGACAATGCTTTTCTTTTTGGAACATATGTTGTACGCCTTTTCAAACAAACCTTGATCTATCCCAAGAGACTCAAAAAATGCATCGGCTGTATCAAAATTCATGTCAGGCATGGTCAACGCAGTTTTAACATTCTTTATTATTGCACTAGCACTTGTATTGTCATCATTGCCATTCAAGTCCTCACAGTTACCGCCTCTTGTGATGAAAGTACAGCTTGATGGTGGCCGTGGGAAATTGAACCTGCACACTGTGTTTTTCTTGCGGCAAGTCTTAGAGTGTCTTGTGCTGTGCCTCTGTACGCTGCTCACAACGTCGTAGAGCTCTGCATCTGTTTCTGGTGGCATTTCACAGGTGATGTATGTATCTTTGAACTGTGCCACTTCATCATCACTCTCTTTATCGATCTTGGGAGCATTTTCAACCCAAAAAAGACAGTGGACATGAGGAGAACCACGCTGTTGAAATTCAACACGATAAAAGTAGTCCTTTATTTTCCCTATGGGTTCTGCTGGCGACATGATTACATCACGGAGAAAGCAATGCCATCTGTGATCAAACATTCTTGCCGCTGTCACAGGGTTTCGACGTATGAGTCCGCATTTGTCAGACCAGTCAAGATCGTCAAAGGACGTTTGTTTACCTTCTATTCTTAGAATAGAATTCAGCATTTCAGGCCATCTCAAATCTGCAGAGCTAAAAGATGCAAAGAACGTGGGTATGGAGAGTTGTCTTATCATGGCAAATAAATCTTTCTGAACTGACATCCAGTATGGAGGTGTGCCACGAATTCCTCGTAAGAACTTGTATCCTTCGTCATTGCGCAATATTTTACCCAACGACTCTGAGTTCAACAACATGTCTGGTGATGCGTCTTTCAGAGAGGAGTTGCCGCCACCTTTGCGTAACGCCACTGATACACCAGATACAACTTGATGCACCTCTGATATGTATTGAGCATAAAAAATGAAGTCTGTGTTCTGTGCAAAACGCCCATCTGCATTCAGAATGCGTGTATTCAGGTACCGTGACAGAGTTATTTTGGACTCTCTTTCATCATGGAAGGTAGGTCCACCAGATGGATACAAAACAGGGAAACATTTTGCCTCGTTGGTTTTATCGGACAGCAACCTCACTGGGCTGTTACCTTCACCTGGTGCCACATTAAGTATATCCTGAAAATTCTGATCAATGATCTCTGAACCCAGATCGACAGGTTGTAATGATGTATCTGACAAAAGCCCATTCTGGTCTTTGATATAAGTCACATCTTCCTCTGCTTGCTCTTCAGGAACATTTTCATCATCACTGTTATCAGGTGTTTCCTGTTTGGTACTTTCCTCATGTTGGTCAGTGCCATTCAGAGAGTTTACCCATTCGTCATTCATAGTCACATCACCGTACCATTTATTGTTTGCCATCAAATACCTCAGTGCATTTCTGACACGATCAGTGTGGACGTACATGTACTCGTAATGACCTTTATATGTCAACTTGCGTTTCAGTTTCACTCTTATCATCTTGTCATCACATTCATTTCTTGGGAGTATATTTGTCACATTTGCGTTATTAACAGGAACAGAGACGCAAGGACCATGGCAAGCTCTCTGGCGGCCTCGCGGCAAACACAACAGCTTCATGAAGGGAATGTGACGTGCAATGAGATGTTGTTCCAAAGAGTTCAGACATTTAAGTTCTGGTGGAATATCATTCAAATGCATGTTGTTGGTGACACTCTCTTCGGGAAGTTTTCCTCCGAGTATTTTACGATGACACGTATGGCAAATCCATAATTTGCTTAATGGACTATCAGACAAATGGCATTTCTGTTCACATTCAACATCACACACATGTAAATATTGCAATGTTATGCATCTATTAGCCAATGCAGCCACTTCTGCTCCTTTGCTTTCATAGCAATGTCTTTTGCACTCAACCACCTGCTTCCTGAAGAGTAAACGATGACAGACTGAGCATACATATTCAGGACCACGGCTGACCTCCTGACGAAAATGATCAATAACCAAATCAATGTCTTCCTGTTTCTTCTGCCATATTAAACAACTCTCACGACTTCTTTTGATTTTATTTTTACGGATGTTTTCATTTTCTTGATACCTCCTCTTATTATGCTCTTTAATTTTGTTCTGGAATCCAATGTTTTTCTTGTATTTTGTATGACTGTAGTCACGGACAAGATTCTGGAATTGCCTGTTTGTCTTATATTTGGCTTTGGAGTAATCACGCACAAAATTCTGGAATAGACTGTTTGTCTTATATTTGGCTTTGGAGTAATCACGCACATGAGTCTGGAATGGCCTGTTTGTCTTATATTTGGCTTTGGAGTAATCACGCACAGAAGTCTGGAATAGACTGTTTGTCTTATATTTGGCTTTGGAGTAATCACGCACATAAGTCTGGAATTGCCTGTTTGTCTTATATTTGGCTTTGGAGTAATCACGCACATAAGTCTGGAATTGCCTGTTTGTCTTATATTTGGCTTTGGAGTAATCACGCACATAAGTCTGGAAATGCCTGTTTGTCTTATATTTGGATTTACTGTACTCACGGACACGAGTCTGATAGGTCTTGTTTGTTTTATATTTGACACTAGAATACTTGCGTACCATTGCTTGAAAGGAAGCACTTTTCCTATATCTCATTTTAGAGTAGTCACACTTCAATTTCTTATATTCAGGATCAGAAATGTATTTATTTCGAGAACAAGCAAGCTTTCTCTCTCTGTAATCACTGTCATCGTATCGACGGCGCTCTTTCTTCGCTTTCACATTTTCTGATTCATCGTTCAACTTTCTTTTTCGTGTTGACCTCAACTTGTCATCAATCTTTACAGGCTGGCATGTTCCTGCGCAACGTCTTGCATCTTTGTGTTGAACACATGTTACAACTTCATAATGACTGCCAGTGTGATTTAAATAGACGCAATTCTCTCTACATGTGTGTGAGTCTGCAGGTCTGTGCATATTCCATCTTCCATCATTAAAAGTAAAGATAGTTGTTTGCAACAAGTCAGCAGCAGCAAAAATATCAATTTCTTTTGCCCATGAACCACAGTAATAGATCCTTGATTTAGTCACATAATCCTCCACAGATGTGTATTCATCCCTCAGATATGTTTCAAATTTGGTGCCGTTTCTCTGAAGGTGTTGCACGACAGCCCGTCTTATTTTCAAATGCTTGTCTTCATTGTGGCAAATGCTAAAGGCTAGGCTGCGGTAAAAGCAATTCCCATCAGGTTTTATACTTTTTATCTTACAGGGACATCCCATGTCATCAATATCAGTTGTTGCCATTAGGCCTACATTTCCATTTTGAAGCTCTAAACATGTGCACAGTGCATCCTGGTCCTGACGAGTTAAAGGTTTAAAAGCATGTTTGGGAACTCTTACATTACTTATAATGACATCATCAGTCGCCTGCACACCACAGTTTAAAGGTTGAAAAGACTGTTCGTGAGCACCTGCATCGATAAGAATGACATCGTCTGTTGCAATTTTGTTTTGCTTAACACCCTTACTGGGAACTTGTTTCAAAACGTCACTGTAGAGTGGTCTACTGTTTACATCGGAACAAGCATTTGTGTCTGGTATGGTCTGTGAACATTCTGTGCCACTAGCTGCAACTGTAGACGACCCACTTACAACTCGTTCACACACTTTAGGCTTACGCTTCACATCGCTGTAGAGTGGACGGCAACTTGCAGAGCTCGTTGAACAGCTGGATGAATCGTCCATCTGGGCATTGGCATCAGTTATTACTGTGACTCCAGTTACCTCAAACCTTGGTGTACTTACGCCAAAAGATCTTGCAAAGTCGTAAACAAATGTGACCAGGGAGTGTATAGAGCTGAAGTATGCAACACAACTTGTCCGCTCACCTTTCTGGTTGACGCATCTGTTAGGGTGTGAATCAACAAACGCAAACCTTGCTCCTGCATTCACTACAGCACATGTGTTAGCACAAATGGTTAACAAACAAGCATCATTGCTAAACAGCGCCCGCTGCAGTGCTACATCAAAAGGCATGGCAACATCACGTAAAGCATTGTCATAGTCATCAACCTGAATAAATCCAGTGTAAGAATCAGCAAAGTTTATTGAGAAATCACAATTCCACACTTCATATTGTCTAGGCAATTCAGACACAGCAATGTAACCCCTTCCTTGGTCTCTTATTTTACCCTGTGCACTCATTGACCTGTAAAGAACAGTTCCCTTAATCAAAACATCATCAAGATCTCGAGTTTCCCAACTCCACACATTCTTCATCTTGGACTTCAAAACAGCAGTCAAACTGATGGCACCACACTGCTTGTTGCGCACATTTCCAAACCGTGAATCGCCTTGATGAAAGGACCCCATCAGCACAGATCTCTCTGGGAAGTCAACAGATTCAATCAAGCAATCATTAGTAGCATTAGAAGTCAAAGTATTTGACAGTGGGTTTGCAGAGTCATGGCACATATTCAGAGAGTCAGCAGTTTGGCTGAGTTTGAGCAGAGTTTCAGCAGAGTTTGGCTGAGTTTGAGCAGAGTTTGGCTGAGTTTGAGCAGTACGTGAGCAATACGGGAACAGTACGGGAGCAAAGTTGGCGTCCGAAGACTGCGGAGCACTGGCCTTTTTTTTACGAGGTAGCGCTGGCAAAACCTCGGCCCTTGCTTTATTTTTACGAGGTAGCGGTGGCAAAACCTCGGTATCTCGGTCCACTGTAGTCTGTCCTGGCTCAGCGACATCAGCTGGCATCTACAACAAAACACATTAGTCAGTCACATGTAATGATACCATGGTTGTTTGACCATTCAACTGTTGCAACAAAAACCCAGTGTAATTGACAATGTCTTTCCACTTCTATGAAAACATGCAATCATTCACATTTGTTATGGTATTTGGCAGACACTTTCATCCAAACATATAACACTAATTAATGTAAAATTATAATGACTCCAGTAAAGAATACATGTTGATACAACTAAAGATGTTAATACAAAATTGCTCAATTGCTATGGCGACAGTTAAAGATAGTCTGTGACGCAACAATCATAACAATAAAATCATTGATCAGTCCTCTTTATTGCTGTGGCTTTCAATGATCTGTTGGCAACAAACCATCAAAACAACCAAAAAGAAACTAACAATGGCAACAAATAACCGAGGATGTAACTAAGAAGTTTAAACAGGTAAAGAGAACACATTTAATTGTTGTTTGAAAGACTGCAAACTTATCAGAGGAAGTACCAGTAGACAACTCATTTTACCACTGAGGTAGCACAAAGGAGAAAAAGTCTAAATCTAAACTGAATCATTGAACGACACAAAAGTTGTTTATTGGAGGAACGCAGTGGTCTAGAAGGAATGTAAGGCGGGATCATATTACGATAAGATGGAGCTGATCCAGTAAAAGCCATATATGCCAATGTCAGGGTTTTGAATTTAATTCTGGCTGAAATAGGAAGCCAATGCAGACAACAAGAAGCATGTGTCCTCTTAGGCTGAGAAAGTATCAGACATGCTGCTGCTACATTCTGAATCATCTCCAAAGCTTTTACAACACATGCAGGGAGGCCAACTAGAACTGACAGTAGTAGTCGTATGTTTAGAAAGAACCATAGGTCACATTTATACAGTATGCCTTTACAAAAGTTTAATCTATAGAGCTAATAAACCACACTTTTTCCATTCACCAAAGTTGGACAACTTGGCCATAGAAAACATTTCTACTGTTTGCATGCCAATAACACAGTCATGACACTATCTAAGTGTAAAGCGTTACAAACAGTGCACCATCCTGAGTCCATTCCTAACATAGCTCCTTCTCTGCATCAAGATTACTGTAACACAAGTACTTATGGTACAAGAGCCATCACATTACAAAGTACAATGCCTATCCTGGTAACAACCACTACATCGATCTTGAGGTCAGGCCAGCATTTTATAATCATCTGTGAGGAACTGGACAGCAAACAAAGACCCTCCTACCACTGACCATGACCAAGCGGTATCTGACCATATCAGTGTTGAATAATCTGTCTCTCGAGTCTCTAAATTCTACATAAAAGAATACATCTATGCTATAAAACAACCCATACATAACACATTTTTGATACGGCACTTACATGAACCTAAACTCAACCATCATACTAAAAAGATTTAATATACAATTATGATCCTATTGACAATGAACTCAGACTTGCACTCAACTACCTGACTCTGTACATCTACTAGAGAATTGTTATTCAACATTCATATAATGCATATATCAAACCACCCAAGTGTCACTAATAAAAAACAGAAAGCTGAAACATCATGTAATCTGTACTGTACCATCTCAAAAACATTGTGAGGATAAAACTGCAGCATATGTATGTGTATCAAACATCTACTTAGAAGGAAGGAAAACACCTCCTACTCTTTCACAAACCTGCATACATGACCTGATGTACATGGTTGCACACAGCCTACCTGCCTTACCTTAAACATTCAAGCAAATGTCAGGGGTGTGATTGGCAAAGGTAAAAAAAAAAGGAAAATATACGGAGCACAGAGTGACCCCCCCGATGGTTCAGGTACTTTAGTGTACTATAGTGTTGGCTACCGTATATATTTACATCACCTACACTTCATAAAATTCATGAGGCAAATCCTATGCAAGGGTGGCACTGGAAAAGGGCCTTAAAGAGAATATATTTGGGGCAAATACTAAGGGGGTCCGGGGGCATGCTCCCCCGTAAGAACATTTTGTGTGAAGTGAAATTCAAGAATTGAATTGGAATTTAAGAGCCAGTTTCAATTCAATTCTGGAATTTTGCACAAGCCTGCTCACTGCCACTTGCAACGCCTTTGAATGCAATCCGCTGCCCTGTTTACCGGCAATGCTACAGCGGACTTACACTGCCACCTTGTGGCGATAAGTTGTAATACATTTCAGCTGCGTAAATCACGGAAAGCACGAATGAAGTGGCCATTTCTAAATGGGACCCACTGAAGGCTATGTGGTAACACAGCCAATATATTTTTTTAAATGTGCAACTGAATTAAAAATAAAACTGAAAAACTGAAACACCTAAATTATACTTTTCCCTTCACCGAAATAATGAAGGTGAAAGGAAGTTATTAAGCCTTGGCTGTATATATTTAGCTGTATTGGCTGTTATTTCTTTTTTTGTGGGATGTCCAATTTATATGTAGAAATGCACATTTGCAAAGGTGACTTAGTATGTTGACGTAAAAGTGGCTCTCCTTTTGATTTCACACTGCCAATGTGAGGATCACTGCTATAAACCTACACAAGAGTAACCCAAATATGGCTGAAATATATAGGCCATCATGATCATTTTGACGCAGAACCATGGATTTTTTCCATTTATAACATGTTTTGTTTATAACTTAAACCAACATTGAGTTAAAATGTTGACTAAATTATTTACTATACTCCTACTTGATGATAATATATAGCCTGCCCCCTAACAGTCCTCTGGGCCTACGTACAAAATAGTGAATCATCTGATAGGCCTACTGATATTTTGATGCTGATTGAAGAGGTTGCAACTTGAAGGTTGTTGATATTTCAGTTCCAAAGATAATCAAATTACATCGATTCCTCTCCTCCCAAAGTAACACTGTAGGTCCTACACCACTCCTCCTAAAATAAATGGTAGGGACTGCGCCTTTAAATTGGCGACTTTTTATCTATCAGCACAATGCTACAGTAGGCTACTTCCACTAAATATTTAGCTCAATGTTATGTGCAAGACGTTTACTAAGTATGCCAAAGCTTTGATCTCGCACCATCACCATAACGTTACGTTTTCTCATGGTGAGGTGGCATCCTGAAATATGTTTTAGACATGGGGCGCAAGGTTCACGGAGGTGAACGGCTGGACAAACGCAAAATGACAAGGTGTTAACTAAACAATGTAGTAGGCCTAAGGTAGACAGGCTTTGAAAACCTGTAAGGTTTGGCTAGACTGTCACAGCTAACTTCAAGCACAGCTTACACGCGCAGAAATTAAAATTCAATATCAGCATCACGAGATTCATTATCGGAAAATCCTGACAGCGAACCCGATGCAAAGCCAAAACGAGGGGGGAAAAAACTTCATACATGATGTCTTTTTAAATTAATTTGTTGACCTTTACCGTTTCTTGGCTTCTGCTGAGAAGTGCGCCACACACACTGAACTTGAATCAAGCATTCTTCAGAATGCAGCTGATCAACCCGTCTACTTTCACTTTCAATGAAATCCACTAATAAACGGAATACACTACAAGCGGCGTGATATCCGGAAAGATGTGAAGAACAAAACCTGTCATTGTCAGCGACCTGTTGTAATGATGGCCTGTGTAATGCAGAAATATAGCCTACCTCTGATCAACAGACTACCCCCCCCCCTCTAAAAAAAAAAAACTCATCGGATCTGTACGAATTGCGTGGGTCTCATTTTCAAGTCGAAAAAAAAAAAAAAACGGAAGAATCACACCCCTGAAATGTAAAAACTACTGCAATTGCTAACTGGAAGCAACATTTAAACATGTTTTCTATCATACACACAATCATAAAACATCAGGACAGAATGAAAAGTTCACCAGCCTGACCTTAGTGGACCTCAAATCAGCCTGTCTTTTTTTGGCTGCCCTGGAGCGCTTGCTTGGACACGGCATCTGCAAAACACACAGAACACAAATCAGAAACAGGCAAGTCTGACATGCTACATTTCCTTAAGCATCTCATAAGTTACACTGTACTAATTTCATCAGTTCTGATAAACAGGCAACAATGTACATATTTACATCATAAATGTTCTTTAACTTCTTTACATTCAAAAGTGAAACTATACAACACTTAAAAGCATGAGCAAGGCATACTGAAAGCAAAAAATACTTTAAGACTAATAACTGAGTCTAGCATTTCAGATGTTTTCAACAAATTTCCCAATAAAATCACACAGACAATTATTACTGTTTATATAGTCTACAAACCCTGACCAGATGTTCAAAACATTTTCAATAATTAAAAAACAAGGTGTCGAATCACTGCCAACTAGGTCACAAGTGCAAATTACCATCAACTCACACAGCCTTGAACTGTCGCTTACACCCTGATGGCAATGCCAAAGAGCCAGTGTTGGGTCAAATTAGGCTGCCCATCAAGTTGTACTATAGCACAAGTAGGGTACTGTAATTTTTGCTACCTCAACACACATTTCATATATAATATTTGTTGGTCAATATGCTAAACCAAAAACCAAATAAACAAAGCACAAAAAAAACATTCAGGATTGTTAGTCTATTTCAACTATCTGTTTTGATCAGATGGTGCTGCTCCTAAATCAAAACATTGGATACTGGTGGCTAAAAGCAGCATTTTAGCCTGCATCCTTAAACAGAACAGTGCCATTTTTGTAAAATACTATTCATTTGTGCTACAGTATCTCAGCAAAGCAACATACCTTGACATAACACCAGCATCGTTGATAAGGAACATTATATTATAATGTGGATACCGTACATTTAATTACAACAATACTGCTTGTTTTCACAACCTACAGTCTTGTTTCTTTAATTGCATATGCAAGGGTCGACCACACTGAATTAATCAAAAGGAGTGGTATGTAGCTTTAAAGCCATTATAAACATTCAATTCATACATTCCCCTATATTTGTACATTTACCTGACACTTGCATGCACTGACACAAAGGGTGAACAAATTTGACATCAGGATTGTTATACCATTAGGCCTACGCACAAGTACCATGAAACGTATGATACAGCTATACCATACTGAGGCATACACTTTGCTGACCTACAGCAAAAGGCATATGAGACAGGAATAAAACTAATGAAAGCAACCCAGCTCTACAACTCTTAAATCCTACTTGCTTGCTTTCATATGCATGACACACCACATTTTTTAAATTCCCCTTCAAGTTGTACTGTTTATGTGAATGTATGTGACAAAAGTTATGAAACATTTCATGCTTACCTTCAATATAAAACTTCACTCAAATATCCAGATTCTGGAAAACAGTTTAAAACAAAAATATATAGAGATTATTTAAGATACATACTTAGCATTTACAATAATATGTACTTTGAACTTGAAAACGTGTGATGTGGCTTGTAGTCATTCTTAATATACCAATACACTCTCCCAATTTACAGAAAATTGTTAAAGCAGCACTATAGGATTTTGGTGTAAAACCAGCAAATTAGCTACCTAAAAGGTAGAACCTCTTGGCATTGCCACATTCTAGATGTACACATTGTATTTGTATTGAGCCAAGGAAAAATCTGTATATTATGCCTTCACAATTTACATTTACAAATATAATTCCTATCCCCAGTGAAATCTATTCCCATATCTAAAACCATGGTCTGAACCAAACCAAGACATCTCATAGCAGGAATTGGTGGTCATACAAAACAGGTTAGGCTTATGAATTTTATAAAAGTTGTTGTTGTTTAATTTATGAAGTAATTGGTACATTATATGAAGCCATTTGAGATTAGGTAATCCAAAACAGTACGAAATAGGCTACCGTTTGCCACCTAAAATAGCCAACAGAAAAAAATAATTTAGATGAGTCATGTACAACACAATTGCTTGTGGCCTTATGTGAGCTTGTGCCCTCCCTTCATATAGTTCAAGACTAGTTTAGCCTAACCTAACATTACATTCATCCACAATTTTAACCTCATAATCCACCCTGACATTTGAATGCACGCGGTCAAATCAGACCAATTTAACCTAAGCCAACATTACATCCTGTTTATCATTAGTTAAATTAGTTATTTGCTAAGAATTGGACATGCTTGCCTGCCTTCACAAACACGTGCCTGACAACATTAACGTTAGCCTCAACCATCAGGGCGTGAAGCATCGTGCCAGCGTTAGCCTACAAAGTAACGTTAGCAGCTAAGCTTAATTCGACGATACAACGTATTTCTTGAGATAACGGCCTGTTCTCAACACACTGCCTGATTAAATCTGATAACATTTTAAAGTATTAACGTTACGAATCCACACTTCCACAATCGCTAACGTTACCTTTCCTGCCTGTCTAACTGTAGAGTTTATCGTTCATGGTGTGACACTAATATGTTAACAAATCTGAATAAACTAACTCTACAGCTACATCCGCTAAACATAGTTTCATATTTCTGTGTGTTCATTCTGTTATAAATGGCTCAAAGCCAAATATGCAAACATATCAATAACTTTTCTCGACACATTGCATACACGTCTTACCTCTGATCATCAGTTCGCGAAAAGAAAGACGGTGCGTGGTCATAGTCGAACTGATGGCTATTATTTGTCATAATAAAAGTCCCTAAACTTTTTCAACTTCATCTGTTAATGGAAATCTGACATCAAAATATTCAAAATATAACCAAATGTACAATCCACACAATGGATTAAATGCAATGACTGAAAGTGAATAATTCGGTTGCCACCTAAATAAAACCACCACATTTTCCATTAGGCTTCTATTCTTTAGAACATACTCACTGAAGTTAGACTATGGACCCAAAACAAATGTAGAACATTTTTCACAGGTCACAAATTTTATAATACGCCTAATAATGAGGAAAAGAAACATATCAGTCTAAATACAACTATACAGTCAGTAAATCTCATTTGTCAAATATATTTCATGAAACTGAACGTAAAATACAAACGATGCAATAGCCTACCAAAGACCTCTGTGCTGCCACTAGCTGGGCACCCATAGCACAACCCCTATCAACCAGTGTCACAATCAGATAGTAGGCCACTGTTTAAATATAACAATGTTTAAATATTAAACAAAACGGTAAATAATGAATAATTAAAATATACCTTTTCTGTAAAACATTAACATCAACAATACCTGAATAATATTATTTTTTCGCACAAACTAAGTGGAAAAGGCGCACAGAACATCCATAAAAAGCAGACACAACAGTCTTGATACATAGCCTACAAGTATACAATCAACCAATAAATCTGATGAAGAGAAAATGTACAATGCATACACAGGACCCATCTTGTTACCCGGGACATAACTCCTTACAGAGTAAGAGTCCTATAAAAGCCTGTTGTCTTCTTCGTGGCCAGTAAGTGGCACCGCGAAGCAAGTTCAACTCCAACCTCAACACATTGGCTCTGCGAGCTGTAGAAGGCCAAACTGTCAATACACAAAGAATTCTTTCGTTTTGTCTGACCAACATGATGTCAATCTGATTGCCATCTTGTTTCATGAAATGTAAGCTATACAGCTTGTGACATGTAGGCCTACTGTAGATTTTCGCCTGGACTGTGGTCATAAACCCTGCTGGATTTTCAATCTATATTTCCACCTTTATGCCTACTAACTGTTATTCTACGGTCCTTAGAGTACATCACCATTGTTCCTAAAGTATAATTATTTCAAACCATTCATGTGCATACCTCTGTTCTCACATTTGCATTTACATATTTCATTTCATTCCTGTCCAGAGAAGATATGTGTCAAGATGTGTTTGCAGGCCTATCACCTCTCAGTATAAAAGCACAGGACCTTGTATCTCAGCAACGCTGCCATGCTCTTACCTTGCTGGCAACTGACTGGCTCAGTTAATCGTAGCACTTGTTTCTGCACTCTGTATATTTTAAAGGGGAAGCAACATTTATCGTTACACAAGCAACTTGCAAGTTGTCTGCTGTTATGACTAAATGAATGAAATGGATACATTCATTTACTACAACCTATACAGTCACCCAAGCCACGTAGCCTTTGATTTCAAAAGTAACCTCATCCTGGTATTGGGCATTGCAGGCACATGCACGTGGAACTATGAATGAAAAACAATATTAAGCCTTTGCCTACAGCCATGTTTCTCCAATGTTTTTTGTTTGTTCATTGCCCTTAAGATTAACGTTGTAAATCTACATGACAAGGAAAGTCTTCCTGTTAAAAAAAAATACATAAGCTATATTTCACACCCTAACAGCTAAGGCCCGGCCCATGGCTACATATCTAAGTCTAACCACAACCCAAAAACCTTTGTAAGACAAAACACAACACAACCGCTTAAATCAGAACAGGTGCTTTACTCCACTATATGTACTATATACAGAATAATCACACAGTAAATCAACAATAAATTACACACGAATAGAACAAGAAAAAAAACACACCAATGAACGATATAAAAAAACACAACACAACACCAATAACAATACACAACTTCAGTCGGTCATCTCTTGGGCAAGGACCTCTTCCAAACCTTTTAACACATCGAGCGCCTCGCCCTCGGTGGTACTCCCTCCTGCCGCATCAGCAAACTTGGCACTGGCTTGCTCAACAGATGGCCCTGCTGGAGCAGAGCCGGCAAAACAGACGACCGGCCGATCTCCGCTCACGGTGACCTCCAGCGCCTCGCCCTGGGTGGTACTCCCTCCTGTTGCATCAGCACACTTGGCACTGCCCTGCTCAACAGATGGCCCTGCTGGTGCAAACTTGCCAAAACGGACAACCGACCCATCTCCACTCACAGTGACCTCCACCTCCTCCAGCGCCATCACTGTCTCCTCCAGCGCCGCACCGTCGTGTCCACAGCTGGACAGGAAGTTGTCCCTCACATACGCGAACACTGCAGAGTTGGTCAAGGCCATGGATCGCTCATCCCCCTTCTGGCTGAGCACGATCACCACACCAGAGTAGGTGATTATGTACGCCGTCGTGCGCTGCAGAAGGCCACAGCGCTCGCAGCGGTGCGTGGAGCACCTGGCGACCAGGTTCTCCTGCCCCGCATGGCACCTCGGGCACCTCGGCTTCGCCACAATCTTCACCCCCACCACCGCTCCACAGACGACCTCCTCGCCGCCAACAGATGCGGGCCTCAAGACAGCGGGCCGACCCACCTCCGCGCAAGGCGTCACCTGTGTGGACGGGGTGGTGGTCAATACTGTCCGGTCTCCCTCCTTCCGCGTGGTGAGCGTGGTGAAACGGTAGGACCTCCCCTCCTGCACTGACAGGATGACTCTGTCCAACACCGTCAGTCCCGTCTGTCCCGTGGCGTCGCAGACCTCGAAAACCTTCAGCTCAACCGGCGTCCCACGGACCGGCACAACCCTGTTGCCCGTGGCCTGCACCACCCGGACTTCCATGGCACCAACCTGTTGAAAAAGAAGACAGACACAAACAAAAGTGTCATTAGGGTTTGGTCTGCGTCTCTCGTCAAAATACTTTTCTTTGAAACAAAAACACAACAAAAATAATAATAATTACCAAAACGGTAACACCAGGGCTCCCACTCTAAGTTAAAAGTATGATTCCATGACTTTTCCCTGACAAAAAAAAAGCCCTGAATTTCCATGACCGGTTATATCATATTCAAGAATCAAGCAAACAGTAAAGCAAATAACCAAACATACTCCCAATTCGCCATGGAAATACTTGAATGAATTATATCTGGCAAGTACATTTTAAACTGCTACAACAAAATTCCCTGATATTCCATGACTTTTGCCCCAAAAATGATAAAATTCCCTGACTTTCCACGACTGGAACAGACTGTCCAAAATGCCATGATATTCCAGAAGTTCCATCACCCCTGGGAACCCTGTAACACTCACTCTTTGCATAGGACCCAGGGCCAACACTTGGGCCACGGTCAGCTGGTCCACATCGGGCGGCTTCCTCCTGGGAAAGTCCAGGTAGTCAAGTACGCCCACGCTGCTGGTGCTTGAGAGGAGGACGTCATATCCACCAGGGTTGCCAAAGCCTGTGGAAACAAAATAGAAAAAGAGATGCAACCTGATCATAACGCAGTGCTCAGCCCATTGAAAAACAACCACGTGAAGGCCAGACAGATACGTACTGATGCTCTTCCGCGCGCGTGACAGCCGCACCGCCTGGCTGTTATCGGAGGCCTGGATGAACTCGCTCCTCTTCTCCGGCGCAAAACAGACCACCCTGTTGAACTCTTCCCGGCCGGTCTGGAGGGTAGCCTCAAAGTAGCGCACGTTCTGCCGCGACGTCTTCACAGGCGACACGGCGTGCACGTGGCCAACCACGGTCTCCTCTTCGACCTTAGTTTTTTTTGCGGGGCTGGCCATGATCATTGGGCGGTTCGTCTGCAACCTTTTAACAAGACATAACCACAAATCAGCTTTGAAACATTGTTTCTATCTCTGCTGACAAACACCAGACACCAACCACAAGAAACTTGGCTGTAGCAAATGTCCCTCTCAAGCTGATTGCTTCATCTACCTTCAGATAGATTAGACTCTCAGTAGCATACAGACATCACACACAACATGCACTTACAGTATAAAACAAGTAATATACATATAAGAAAACTCCACTGTACAATAGAAACAGTAGAAGATAAACATGATACTAAAATACTAAATATACTATAAAAACTAAATCAACTATCAACATAGTGTGCTTAAGGATGAGCAAGCATCTAGCTTTCTTCCTTTCCGACATGGCTGGTACGACTAATTGTGGTTTAGACATTATTAGGAACCAATTCCCAAAGGCACCCATTGATCCACCATGGGAGACTATGGCAGCTGATTGGGGACAATCCCATGATTAAATTCACCCAAGTTTCATATGGATCTCTCAAACGCTCTAGCGCCACCAACGTGCTTTCACGCAATTAACTTTTGCCGTCATCAGTCAACATAAATTGAGCCAGCCATGGGGAAATCTCAATACTATGCCTTCAAAACGTACCGACATAACCTCATGACTAATAAACATGTTTCATCATCAAGTCAGAAACAAGAAGGTTCCAATTTCATGAAACAATTGTCAAAACAGGGTTAAATTTATATCGAACTCGATACACATTAAATGCAGCCATTTCAGCGAAAGTAATCTATCCGAACCCAGCAGAAATACTGTTGTATAACAGGCCGTTTGCCACCTGCATACCATGCAGATAATGATCAAGTATGCCCGTCACGTGCAACATGCGTGTCGCCTGCGTGAACTTTCGCAGTAGCCCCCAAACTTCACAAGTCTTTTAGCCATAGCCTACTATCCATAGCTATGATTTAGCCGCATGTTACATTCCACCCTCGCATTTGAATTCTTGCTGCCAAACCTGTCCAATAACCTAGGCTACATCCTCTGTTAAGGATTAATTAAATAACGATATTTGTAGAATTGCATCAACTCATGCGAGTTCGCCCTTGAACTAGGAACACTTCTAGGAGTCTGCCTCTGACTTAGGATAGCATGCTAACAACGTCAACTTGCATTCCTAACAATTCTCAAAAAAACAGACCGGACTCCAAAACTCAACCACCTTTACAGTGATGTTCTACGTTTCTAACACATAGTTATGCAAGAAACAAGGGTGAGCTCAATTATCATAATGTCAAGTGCTCACAATCATCCGACAGTGGGGAACACGTGCCTGGCACCATTAGCCTGCAGCATGGCGTGAAGCATCTTCACAGCTAGCCTTGTAACTTCATTCGACAATACAATGTATTTCATTGTATAACGGCCAATTCTCAACACACTGCCTGCTTCAATCTGATAACGTTTTAATGCATTAACGTTACTAATGTACACTTACACAATCGCTTCTACCTTTTTTGCCTGTCTAACTGTAGAGTTTATCGTTCATACACTAACACGTTAACAAATGTAAATAAACTAACTCCCCAGATGCACATCAGTTAAACATCTTTTCATATTCTCGTGTGTTTATTCTGTTACAAATGGCTCAAAACCAAATATGCAGACAATTAGTTTTCCCTAAAGATTTCATACACGTCTTACCTCTGAGCATCCGTCCGCGAAAAGAAAGACGGTGCGTGGTCGTAGTCGACCTGATGGATGTCACTTGACAAAATAAAAGTCCCTAAACTTTTTCAACTTCATCTGTTAATGGAAATCTGACAGCAAAATATTCAAAATATAACATGTACAATCCACTCAATGGATTAAATGCAATGACTGAAAATGAATGATTAGGTTGCCACCTAAATAAAACCACCACATTTTACATTAGGCTCCTATTCTTTAGAACAGTGTTTTTCAACCTTTTTTGAGCCACGGTAGGGCCTACATTTGTTATCTTACAACAAATCCTGCTGCACACCACCAACCAAAAATGTAACAGAATTACACAGCTGTGGCCTAATATAGTAGGCCTAAAAATAATGACAATTCGTCACAATGACAAAAAGTCTGCATTTTTTCTTTTCAAGGAGGCCTATTTATTTATGTTTAGCCTATTGATTTGCTGTTTTAAGCCCTACGTCTTTTCACCCATATTAGAAAGCTAGATACCGGACTGTCCGTCCAGTTCTAGCCTATTAAGTAACATAGGCTACGTGAACGCGGCTGTCATATTGCTGGAGGCAAGCACCTGCATGCTCTGGGCCAAATAAATAATAACCTATAGGTTTACGCTAGGCTATGTAAAACTCCCCATTAACAGCATCACGTCACTAACAACAGCTAAGACTGCACAATCTCTATTCACTCTGTTGGATATCTGAAGCCAGTTTGTCTACTTAGATACTGTAAATCCTCAAATTATGGCCGGGGTCTTAAGACAGTACAGGCCTTTAGGGGCAGGATTGTATTCGAGACAGCCCTTTATTTCTTATGCGAGTTTTATTTTGAGACATGCGTTTCTTGGAGCGGCATACTGGTAGGCCTTCTAAAGCATGACATTTTCGGTTTAGTTTGATATTTAATTTACTTTTGGACTGTTTGATTATATTGTTAAATGTTGGGACTGATGGGCACTGAAATCTGGGGAGGTATTTGATGATCACTATTACGTTCCATGTGTCGGGATTTCAAACAAACCATCCGCTTTCATACGTTCATTGAACGTCCGCGGTGCTGTAATGGAAACCTTATTGCGTAGCCAAGTAGCCTATTGAGTTATTTTTAAATTATGCATGATTTACTTTTTATTAATTTCGTAGGCTGGCTTTATTTTGTTATATAGAAGTATCTAAATAACCTGTTAAAATGTACCAGAATTCAGGAAATTGCATCTAGTCCAAAAAAAAATTTCTGGGGGAGGACCCACATACCCCCCGCTGAAATGTCCCACCCACTTTCACAATGCCTCCGACGCCCATGGTCCTAGTAGTAGGCTAGATCCCTTTGATACCAATGTTCATATAACTCTGGGACCCTGGTCCCAGGGATGGATTACTGCACGGGCATTCCGGGCCCAGACCCAGGGGCCCAAGGTGTCAGGGGGCCCTGAAGCCCAAGCCTTTGCATGGAATCATTGCCTCAATATCAACACATCAGGATGTAGACTATGAATCTGATTGAATTTAGTATTGCCCATCCCCAAAATGCACCAGAATACAGGAAATCACATTAAACTAATTAAAAAAATTCTGGGGGAGTACCCCCAAACCCCCCTTCCACATATACGACAATTAGTGGGGAGCCCTTAATACATCTGGGCCCAAGGGCCCGAAAGCTCATAATCCGTCCATGCCTGGTCCCTACACCTGAGAACCACTGATGTGCGTTTTTTTTACTGTACGGTATAATGCTGAATGAGCCAAACAAAAATTTACGCAGCAAAATTTTGGTTGGCCCCACCAAATCTCACTCCAAGGTTTTTTGAAAAGTTGGCAGCCCTGGGTATGAAATATATTATGTTTTAGTGAGTGTCCAAAGGGGTGAAAGCCACTTTAAATCGGGTCACATTATTGACTGTTGTGTGTCCGAGAGTCAGTTTGTGGGTTTTGTAAGGGTCAGCAGCATGAGGGACAAGACCTAGCGAAGTTGTGGTGAGTTAAGCAGGAAGGTTGGTAACGTTAATGCTGCTAGCAGTGCTAGTTAACATTAGCTAGGCTACTGTAGCCTTCATACTGTATGATTCATATCAATCATTAACCTAGGAATACTTCGTGCATTTAATGAACATTTTGTGTAATAATTCACGGCAAATTAATAAACTGAATATGGTGGTCCAAGAGCAGACCATGCACCAGTCCATGCATCAGCCCGACTGAGCAGTGATGACCGCATAGGATGAGTCAGGTAACGTTACGAAGCACTGCCGTTAACGTTAACCGCTTTCACACACACACGATATAAAATACACGATAAATATAAAATTCAATATCAAAACACTATTATTTACACGATTACTCCTGAAATAACGGCTATTAACTGCACATTCCCTATATGAAAATCACTGTTTGGAGGAAAGGGTTCACGCGCTGTGCCGGTTTTGAAATTATTTCGCGCTGATTCTGTCAGGGTGGTCAGAGGAATCAAATGCAGATTACAGAATATCTTGCAGTCTTGGTTTATTGGAGTGAAAATAGTCAATACTCCACAAACTTGGTCATCAACAAAAACAGGCTCTCGAAAACAAAAAGACCTCTCAGGCAGGGTAGTTTCAAAACTAAACAGAGCACAAGAAACTGAAAAGTCAGCCGAGCTTACGTGCTGGTAACAGGTAGTCTTAGGCAGGTCTCACAAACACAGACACGACAATCAGACAAAGAACAATGAACAACACAGGGTTTAAATACTCAACAAACGAACTGAGATAAAATGCAGGTGGGAAGGTAATTGGGAGATAATAGGCAAGACAGGAAACAGACCAAATAAGGACAAGGGTGTGGCAACAGGAAAAAACTGAAATGCGAAACAAAAAACATAGATCAACACCAGAGGGAGCCAAAAACAACCAGTCCTATAGGCTCCCTGACAGATTCGTGCATTGGTTATATATTATTCAGTGAGGCGCGGTGGTTTATGGGATGAGTAGTTCCTTCGCTTGGAAATGAAAATATGTACACAGTCTTGTACCTTTGACTTTTTTTGGATTTTCTCTTCGTTTTTTCACTCGAAATGATATGTTGCATGCTTATGAGTTATGCCGTAGCTGGTTAGCCTAAGACATGCTGTAAAACTCTTTAGATACGGATTTTTCCAAACGTCAATGGGACAAATGAATGGGAATCTTACATCCGGCACCTAAACGCGTTTTGGCTGTGGGCGGGACTGTGCAGCTAGGCCCTATGCTAGGCCTATTACACAACATAAATTGTCACTAGGCTATGCTGGCGACCCAAATAAAATCTCCTTTGGGAACCAATGGCTTACAGTATCAAGCGGACTTAAGCTGCCACCTCTTGGCGAAAAGTTAATAGTTTTGCATATCAGTAGTAGCCTAATACATTTCACGCAGCTGTGTGAATCACGGAAAGCGACACTTCTAAATGGAACCCAACCCACTGTACAGTAGCTCAAGGTCTGTGGCTAAAGCAGCCATAATGAAAGCATTATCATTGTTTGGATAGTTCACACACAATCGCATAGACTACTACTACCAAGCTGGAATCAAAGCACATCGACTCCCCTCCCACACCCTAAACACACACTTCGAACAAACAAAAAACGTCTCAGTCTCACGGTATAGCCATAGGCAAAACTGTATTGGACCGGTGTAACGTTGGTACTAAATCATCCATCGCAAAGAATGATTTTTGTAGCACGTGCAACAAATATGTGTAGGTACAGCCCTGCCCTGGATACATCTCTCAACGTGCAATCTAAAACATTTGGTTTAAATGGAGATGTAGATCACGGGTGCGTTAATAAATCTACATTGCAGCGAGTTGACACAAATTATTCACTTTGACGAATTTATGTAGTTTCAGTCCTAGTTACTTTACTTTGAGCCATGCTCTTCCTTACTTGAATCACCTTTGAAAATAGAGAATTGAAGTAGCCTATATGGGTGTTGAACGGGGAATGAACGTTGACTCAGATGCTTTTTGAGACTTTGAGCTAAATGTCCCAGCCCGGTGTTTAGGATGCATCATAGACAGGTTATCTTTCAGGTAGCCTATATATTTTCCATTAGAAAACCATCACGTAGCGAACGTGTTGTGGCTAACTCACTTAGCTCCTGTTAGTAGCCTAGGTTATGGTCATAAGCAAATGAGATGACAGTCGAAAGATGCAATTAGTGCTGTTATCAATTTTCTTGGTAGCCTATAACCGCATGGTTTTCTACAAATACATCAATAATCAAATTGGCCTCCATCACTCAACCAATGCTAACGGTAACATTATTTTACCTACTCTAGGCTATTGATATAACTTAAGATTAACGTAGCCTACCTGCAGTAAAAACCAAGCATGTCCGATAAACATTCTCAGATTTATTTCGGCTTCAAGAAGAAATGGGAATTACATATCATGCAGAAATCATCCTACCCTTATTAGACGTTCTCTGCGGTAAACTACAGTCTTGTCCTTGTAGGAAGCGTAGTGTCTTTCCAACCCACTTTAGATTAACTTCCAACAAAATTACGTCTCATTGCAACGATGCGCCATCTGGTGGACAAACGACTACGTGACTCCAATACTGGAAATGCAGCCAAATTATTATGATGAATATTTGGTTTTCCTTTAAAGGGACACCAGGCAACGTTTTCGTGTTAATTACTCATCTTCGTAAGTCGGTATATGGTTAAATGACTCATTACAGGGCGAATGAAGACTCTCTCGCCCGCCCCTACTGCCTGTAGGAAGAATATCCCGCTTGCAAGTTCAGTGTATCGTACCCGGCGACCGAAGCAGTTTCAGTTTCCATCCTGCATCCGCAGCACAGAGGGAGGCTAACGAAACGCTAGCGATTGTTGCAAACGTGTGTATAATGGCAGAGCCGGCGAAGAAGCAGCGAAAACCCTTGACGGAAGATGCAAAGAAAAGGAAAAGAGCTTCAGACCGAGCGAGAGGGAGTTTCGTAGAGAAAGGCTTGCCTGGTGTCCCTTTAATCCTACTGAATTTGTAATTATAAATCGTCCGTTGTAATTGCCGATACTGATGGTATGTGCGTGCCTGTGTGTGTGTGTGCGTGTGTATGTGTGCACCACCATCTACAGGCCAATGAGTGTACAGTCACTAAATGTACACATAACTTAATTTTTTAGACCCCCCCATGGATGAAATTCTACGAAACTTGGCATACCCCCAGAGAATGTCAGGTTAATCATACACATACAATTTGGTGCAGTTCTGAACATCTTAACTAAAGAGAGGGGCGATTAAAGCAGAATGATATTGCATTTTCATTTTGGCTTTTTATGGCTAGGTTGATGTGGGCCCTTGAGACCAACATACCATAAAAATTTCTTCATCCTCGGTGCCACGGTTCAGGTAGTTATTTAGGAAAAACTGCATTTTTTGGGTTTCTGGGGGCCCAGCGTGGGGGGGGGGAGTGGCCCCCGGGGACCAAACGAAATTTTTCGTAAAAGTCTAGTGGGGCTACATACCCACCAAATTTCATGTGCCCCGGTGGTTCAGTGTCCCGGGTATCGTTGACCAAAAATCCAGGAAGTAGATGACTGGAAAAGAAAAAAAACTTTGACAATCCCTATATGACCGCTTCGCTAGCTTCGCTAGCGGCGGTCATAATAATCTACACAGACTCTGTGTAGATTATAGGCTACATTTGGAAATTATCACCAAAAGTCAATATGAAGGCTTTATAGGCTATTTAAGCTACAAAGAACTGCAGTATTGCCAGGATGACTATAGGACCCTTGCCTGGGAGGGAAGTATATCTCAATTTTGACTAAAAAATAAGCTTTCCCTTGTGTGAGTAGGAAAGCCTATTAAATTCATGCAGTGAGTATAGGCCTACTTATGCCTATGTGTTTGGATGTTGCTGGCAGTGATACCTAGTAACGCGTTAGTCTATTTTGACCACTTTTTTCAGTAGGCCTAACGAGTAGGCTAATCTAACGCCCTACTCAGGGTAGGAATTTCACGGCGGCCACGACGGCCATGGCCGTCGTAGCCCCTTGCGTTGGCCGTGACGCCCCTTTGAAAATCAGAGGTTTACAGGCCACGGTGGCCTTGGTGCCCCCTTCTTTCAATATTCTGCTTTGCGTCCTACTAATAGCGATATATATTTAGCCTATGGCCTGTCAAAACAATCATTCACAGCGCAAATTACGCAGTGGAGAAAGTTAGCGCAAGAAAGAAAGTGCGTCCAAATTCACCCATTCTTCTCAGTTGAACTACTTGCGAAGTAGCCTACTCATCACACAGACATCACAAGTATCACACGAAAGAGCTTTTTCTCAGCTTTTAAACGATGTCAGCCGCTAATTGCTGTGGTGAACGGTTCGCGAGAAAAGTAAATAATATCATTCAATTTAATCATAAATTCTACTGAAGGTTTTGCGTCCATCTCCCTACCCATTCATCTCAGCGGAATACTTCAAGAATCCCTCGTTTAACACATGACAAACCATATATCAGAATAAACAGCAGACCTTACCGAACACAAAGGTGTAAAGCAGTCCCCTGTACAGTTAGCCGTTCCAGAGTAATCCCGTTTTGAATTTGCAGTATATTTCAACATACATGGATGTCTCCAAATTTGGGCTTTAAGTTTTACACTGTGTTTAAATTGTTCCACATTATTTCATAACGGGCCAAATACAAAATAAATATTACAAATGTCGCCTAGATATCGGTAAATCAGAGGACAGCTGACTAAGAGTTTGTGAAAGTAGCCTTAATGATCACAAAATGCTAAGCATGCATCTAGGCTATTTGACTTTCTTAAAGCTGAGCTGTGCTTAAATTGTTCAATACATGATTTCATAACAGGCCAAATATCAAATAAATGTTAAATATAGCCTACAGTAGATATCTGTAAATATTAGATGATCAGATGATTTACAGTTATATGTAATGTGTCATGTTTCATGTTTTTGTAATGTTTCATACAGTGATGCAGGTCTACTGCAGTGAATAGGCTAAATACATCATTTTTATAGCCTACTATACTGTATAGTTAACGTTGGCCTTAGTGCCCTGACATGTGGCCTTTGTGCCCTCCACTAAATATGCCCAACTGAAGGCCAAGTGGCCTTGCCCCCAGAATGTTGAAATTCCTGGTGCTACTATTTACAAACCAGTAATCAGATTAAAGTTACTTATCTAAGTCACTGTGCGCTACTATTTTTGTCATTTTTTCCTTTATAAGTCCATCCATCCATTTATCCAAATCGAATCCCCTGATGTTGGTCACAGGGATGATGTTGTGCTTCCCCTTATCTGTGTCTTCAGTCCACTCAACCCAGGCATTACATTATTATATCTAACATTAACTTACATGCAAATCATAGACTGTTCTATATATACAGTCTATGATGCAAATAAACTAACCTAGAGCTCACAAACTACCGTTATGTGTGAGTTGTCAGTTGGAAGCATGGATCCTAGAGCTCTAGAATCTTCAGTTTGAAGTTGGAGATCATAGCGACACATGATTGGTCCACAGACAACAAGGATGAAGCGCACAAATATTACCACGCCGGTTCATTTGCCACAGCGCCGACCTATACTGTAAATAAAAAAAGCTTTGGATGAGTTGTTCCAAGAAATGAAGCAGGGAGTGCTAAATCGCAGTGGCATCCTGTATAATATGTATTGTATATATTGTAAATGTATATTTTGTATATAAATGTACAATATTGTATATGAAATACTTTTTTACAGAATTTAATACAGTTATTTAATAGTGTGTGAGTTCTATCTATTGTTTAAGTGCACTTCACTGTTGGAGTGCACTGAAAAAAAGGTCTCTTTGGGGTTGTTGAAATTGCATGAATTTATTGAAAGAACCTCACATGATTTATTAGTGGTCCTTCTGAAATTAAAAAAAATCATGTGAGCCTAAGCTATTCCTTGAGAATGTCAAATTCACATAATTTTATCATGTTGGATGGTAAGAACTAAGTGACGTGACCACCCCGGTAGCTCCTGCACCTGACCTGAGTCTAAGCGGGAAGGAGGAATCAACTGGCTTTCTTGCTCTGAAGACATTACGAGCGGCATGCAAGATCTACAATGTGTGGTAAATATCAATTGATTCTTAATCTTCGGTAGCTCTTCCGAATGTTTTGCCAAGCTATTGCGTTTTTACAGTACAAACAGATAGTTGCACTAACTTCTTACATCTAATCATACCAGCTATGGGTTACTGTTGTGGCCCAATATAACGGTCGAGAATGGGGTTATTGTTGTGGCGTTTTCGTCGTATTCAAGTGGTGTGTGTTTTACTATTTCGACACATGTTTCATAGCGAATTCATTTCATTTTCGGGAACCTGTTGTGGTCACTGCTGTACGTCAATTGCTGTGCGGATTTAGAACCTAGAAAGTGTACATCAAGCTAAGCTAGCTGGGTTTTGATGGCGCCAAGGCATGACTGGCTGTAACGCGTGCGTACATTGAAACCCATGACAACTGGTGAATAAATGCTGAAGCTTTTTGATGATGATATTTGAAAAACGGTGTTGTGAAATCCTGCTTCAAACAGCCAAAGGAGCATTTTTGTTTATCTGGCAGTCACTGGTTAGCATTGCATATGGACAATAGCTGCTACATTTAGATAACTGAACCTTTCACTGTTCAATGCTACATGGTCATAAATCTTGGTGCACTTAATGTGCTTTTGTACTTTTTAAGACGAGTAATGCTGAGTTTGTATCATGTGATTTGGGTGTTGCAGAGCGTGTAGAAGAGGATTTACCACCTGTAGAGCAAACGGTCCCTCACAGTCCAGTTCCAAATACACTTCAGAAGGAGCTTGCTGCAGCATTACTGAAATTGGAACATTTGGTGCATGTGCCAGGTAAGTTACAGCAATTGATGATTTTGTACACACACACACACACACACACACAGCCCTGTTCTCTAGGTCACTCCCTTCTTTCTTTTGTCTCCCTCCCTCATACTTTCTATACATCCTTTCTCAGGTTAATCTTGTATTCCTACTTCCCTCTTCTTTTCTTCTCCATCGGTTTCTTACTTTTTACCTAACTCTTCCACTTTCTCTCTCCCTCCTTCTTTTTGTTATTGTGTTGTACTTCCCTCTCTTTCTTCTCCATCAAACTGAACCTTTTATAACTGTTCAATGCTACATGGTCATAAATCTTGGTGCACTTAATGTGCTTTTGTACTTTTTTAAGACGAGTAATGCTGAGTTTGTAAAGCTGTACACAGGACAATACATGGTAAATTTGATTCATGAAGTGTTATACATTTTTAAAAGTTGTGTTGTGATCACAATGTTGTGTGTCTGTATTCATATTCTGTATTGGTATATCAACCTCCCTTTCTGTGTTCTCTTTCACAGTAAATGTGGCAGTGCAAGGGATGTGAATCAGCGGTTCAAAGTAGGTCTGATCTACTTGCTCATTACAAACTCCATCATCCCCACTTTGGCCGCACCACAAACTACCCCTGCACATATACAGATTGTCCCTGTACTTTTAAAACATGGAACGCTCTTATTGTTCACATCGGCACACAATTAGGTCAGACCTTAGATCAGTTAACCACCTTCTCGTGTCATCTATGTAGCTGTTCCAATTTGCCAAACGAAAGGGAGTATTTCATTCATGTCAACACACATCTGAGGAAAAATGAAGTTGTGTCTTGCATGTTCACTGGCTGTACTTTTCAAAGTTATGACTTGCAATGTAGAAAGTTCAAGGGACTAGCAATTTTGAAATGCACCGAATATTGCCCAAGAACATTTTATTTTTGTAATAAATGCATCACGTTTTTATTTCATTTGTCTGCAATGTCTGGAAATGTGAAATAAATGTTGTAAATGTGTACTCAAATTCTAGTTGTGGTTGATTGCTTCAGGTTATTGAAGAGGCTTTTTAAAATAACATGTTAATTTGACATGCAATAGTTTTTAAAATATGACATGAAAAAATCTTGTACATCGGTTGCATCAAAAAAATTATGTCCATCAAACAAGAAAAAAATCATGTTGGACTTATGACAATCTTATATATCAGTGGCACATGTAAAAATTATGTTCATCAAAGCAAAATAAATCATGTTTGACTGATAAGAAACAATTTCTTCACATACACATGAAAAAATCATGTTAATTTAACAGAATACAATTTGCCACTTTTAACATGAATTAATTGGACTTCGTGGACATGATTTAATTGATGCAACCGATGTACAAGATTTTTTTATGTTAATTTAACAGCCCATTTTTTTCAGTGTGTAACTGTTATGCATCATAAATATTGTGCATATTTTCAATAATTAAACGACTTCAGGAAAGATGTAAAAAAAAAAAATCTAATTGCACTTATAGTGTTAAGTGCCACCTTTATATGGCCTAATAGTCCTAGCAACTATCTGTCATTTTACATTGCAGTTAAATATAAGTAGGCCTACAGTATTTATTATAGCTGTGTGTCATAATACAGCTGATATAGATAGATAGATAGATAGATAGATAGATAGTTAGATAGATAGATACTTTATTGATCCCTAGGGGAAATTCAAGGTCACAGTAGCATACAGACAACATACACACACACATTCACTAACAGCAGAAAAAAGTAATTAAAAGTATATAATATAAAAAACACAACTAAGCAATAAGGACTGTAGAAGATAAAGAATATACTAAATATACTAAAACACAAATTATAAAAAATAAAACTTAATCTAAATCAATTCTAAAAAAACAGTATCCACATAGTGGGTGATTAATCAATCAGGTGCGCTTGCAATGACTGAAGCTGGGACTGAGCCTGTGGTCCTCTGTGCATAAGGTAAGGTAATGTGCTCTTTGTGAATGAGTGTCATGGTGGTGCAAATGAGTAAGTCAAACAGTGCAACAGTGCAAGAATAAAGTCTATATATCTATATATAAATAACTATATTAAGAAAGGTATAAGTGTGGTCACAGCTCGGCTGTGGCATGGAGAGAGGGGTTGTGCATATGTGCTAATAGCTGATATACTGTTGTGTATAGGGGGAAAGGGAATTACTATAATCAAAATACATTTTTGACCATTTAGCAAGCTAAACATTTTATGACCATATATTTTGTCATATATTTTACATTACATGTTATACATGTAAATATATTTCACACTTAACATCATATATTTTTGTTATATTTCAGAATATATTTAAAAATTATAAATATAAGTGAACAACAATGCAAATATATTTCAATGTATTTGGAATATATGCCACATATATTTTTGACACTTTAAAATATATTTCAATATATTTTTTTCTGTATGGGGAATGCCATTGTTTTCCTGACATATTCAAGATATTCCCTCGAATATGTACGTTGTCTGGATGGCATATATGTTGCTCAAAACCTGTGTACATCATTCAGAATAAATTGTGCCTTGCCAGATGTGATACATGCCAACCATAGGCATAGGACGTACTCACTCTCACTTGTACCGTGCCGGAGTACGGTTCTCTCCCGTTCTTGGTCCGCACTCACACTGCACACTATCAAACTGTACCCAGGCACGGTTGAGCTGCTGTACAGTACTGTGCCCTAGTCCACCTCCTCAAGCGGACCCGGGCACGGATAAGCGTACCGTGCCCGGGTACGGTACGGAGCGATCACACTGGTCAAACGAACCGGACTTTTGGGTTCAAACGTACTCGGGTATGGTACGGATGGCATAGTGTGTATGCCCTGATTCACCTCCATACCATCACATGCCCTGATTCACCTCCATACCATCACAGATGCTGGGTTTTGAAATGAGCACTGTAACAAGTTGGATTAGTTGGATAGGCCCTCTCCTCTTTAGCCCAGAGGAGTCCATGATTTCCAAAAAGAATTGCATATTTTGATTGGTCTAGCCACAGGACAGTTTTCCACATTACTTTAGTCCATTTAAATGAACTCAGGCCCAGCTAAGACGGTGGCATTGTGGTACCATGTCTAAATACAATTTCGTCTTTTGCATAAAGTTAACATTGTGAACAACTGTGTTCATAGATGATGGTTATTAGAAGTTTTCCTGTGCCCATACAATGATTTCCTTTTCAGAAACAGGTTTGGTTGTAATGCAGTGCCATCTGATGTCCAAAAAGACCACGGTCATCCAATATTGTTTTTCAGCTCTGTCCCTTGTTTTCAAAGATTTCTCTGGATTCTATTAATATTACTGTAGATGATGAAATCCCTAAATGTGTTGCAAATTCATGTTAAGTAGCATTATTCTTATATTGTTTTATTATTTGCCCACACAAATGGCCCAAACACAGAGTGATGAATATCTTTACTTCTGAGAGACTCAGATGCATTTTATTATACCCAATCATGGTGGTTGTGAAATGTTCCTCCTTTAATTATCTTTATCATAATGTAACGGATGCCAGCGAGCTTATCTGTGCTTGTAGAATGTTGGTAAACCTCACTCCCCGACACCTCAATAGTGCTGCTGGCATGCAAGCTAGTAGCCTGGGCTTTTACCTCAACTGTCAGCACGCTCGACTCCCGATCCGAGGTGCTGCTGTTCGCGGGTTCGCATCCCGGCGTGTGCAGGGCTGAATCACACAGGTTCAACACAACGCAGTTTACAATAACACAACTTTTCCAGCCTTTTGTCGCCCCCTTCCTAACTATTTTAATTCAAATTGTGCTTATATTTTCCATGAAATAGCCCAATTTGCCTTTTGCCTTTGGTAATTGGGGTTGTATGGTTGAGCAATGTTGGGAGTGTATTGTGCATGTGAGTATGAGAAACCTGTTATCATCTTGCACCAT
Organism: Alosa pseudoharengus; assembly: GCF_046254945.1. Taxonomy (NCBI): domain Eukaryota; kingdom Metazoa; phylum Chordata; class Actinopteri; order Clupeiformes; family Clupeidae; genus Alosa; species Alosa pseudoharengus. Next base: position 51,356,002 of record NW_027468564.1, read on the forward strand.
AGACTGTATATACAGTCTATGTCTTGCACAGGATCATTCCTGAATCTCAATATTCTTTAACAAGAAGTCTACTAAGACGGCACTACATTCATTGCTTTGCACTTTAATGATGTCATCACATTACCAAAAGTAGGCTAGTGGTTCTGCCAAAATTATTGTATTTTGATACAAAATACAAAGCCATTTTCTTCAACCCAATAACATACAAATTACAAAATACTACTTTGTATTTGAAGTATGTATTTTAAATACATGTTTGTATTTCAAATATGGGTGGGGGTGGGGCATTCTTAAACAAAACACACAAGACTTCATGGGAACTTCCTGGTAGTAAAGCAAGCCTGCATGAATAAGCAGGTTTTGAGCAATGTGGGCTGTGTCTAACTCCACTACAGCACAGTCTGAGAAAAAGAATGACGGAAGTTTTTCCATTTGTCACCACCCACGGCAAATAAAAAACATGAGCTGCTCTGTCACCTTCACTTGGTTGAAGTGGACTTGCACATTAACTACAGGGAAATACTCTCCACCTGACTTCTCTATCCAGTGATATGGCAGGGGTAAGATATTTATGTTTTTATCTATTCATCATTCAATTGTTACTTAATTCTGGAAATTCATCACAGGTAGCCCTTACTGTCAATGATACAATCACAAATAAAACAAGATAAAATGGTTTTGAAACTATTTATTTAATTGTTATGGTACCATAACATGTCATTGTCATTTTAAAATTGAATGTATTGTTATAATGCAGTTCAGAACAGTTGGTTAGAACATGATATGTGTAAGAACACTGCAGGTAATACTTTTCCTAAGGGGAGAAGTACACAAGCAAATTTTATCTAGGATGGGAAATGTATGTTATTACTGAAGCGCTGACAACTGCAGACTGTGGTGGGGCAATCTTTACCTGTGTGTCCCTCTGATTGCACACACTTTCATCAGGGAAACACATGAGCTTGTTACATACATAACTTCCAGTCATCTGTGTTGTTGAAGTCACATAACTACACCTACCGCTATGTTCCCCACTCATGTTTAGCAATTAAGTTGTATCAGTCCAGTCCCCTTTTAAAAGATATTTGGGCCTAAATGTAGCCAAAGTAAACACAGTCAATTCATATGGTAAACCATCAGTTCTTTTTTACTACATTCCTAAATTTAAGTCAAATTCAGATTCACAAATTCACCTGGCCATTCCAGTTGACATTTACATTTTCGTCCACTTAATGAGCTCGTATTTAACCTCAACATCAATCGGTCAGCTCTGAAGGAGAACTGTAACGTTGAGCTTGAGCATGTGAGTGTGCTCTGTCTGGTTTCTCAGAGAGGATGGGCAGCCCCACCGCCCCCACCGTCCTATCAGAATGTTTGGAGCGGAGGGGACCTGCAGCCACCGAGCTACGAGGAAGCTCTCCTGGACACAGAAACTCACCCTTTACAGGTAAACACATGACAGCGGGAGGAAGTCATCATTTCCTGGTGAAATCTGTTGAGAGATAAGACACAGACAGACTCAACCAACTGGAATGTCGTGAATGACTCCAAAACTGGGTCACACTTTTAACTTGCTAATAATACATGTTTTGCGATATTTATCTTGTAATAGAAGCATACTTTAATCACCTCATTGAGGCCAAATGGCAATATTTCATAAATTTCCTTTTAAAAGGGCATTGTTAAAATTTGGTTTTCACAAACACTAGGCTGCAGCCCCACCAGTTACTGCTTCTTCTGGCTTCAACCCATTTTATCCTCCCGTACCTGGCTATCAATCACCTGGGCCCTATCCTCCCGTACCTGACTATCAACCACCTGAGCCCAATCCTCCCGTACATGGCTATCAACCACCTGAGCCCAATCCTCCCGTACCTGGCTATCAACCACCTGGGCCCTATCCCCCTGTATCTGGCTATCAAGCACCTGGGCCCTATCCTCCCGTACCTGGCTATCAACCATCTGGGTCCAGCTCACTCCCAAGGCCTCAAAGAAGAGATTCGCTTGAAGCTCAACGTGTCATGGTACAGTTCATAATGGTGACAATGCTGGAAATTAGCATTTTGCGTTTCATTCTTAAGCCAAGGCTGGTTTGAAAATGTCTTGAAGAAATGTTTGTGTCATATTCTTGCCATGATTAAACAAAAGAGTAGAAAGCGCAGTAAATGGCTTGGGGAGAAATCAATTTCATAAATTCATTATTTACCCCCGCCCTTTAATTGTAATGTGTAAGCCAAGACATAGGAAGATTGATAATTGAACAGATGATTTTTGTTGACTTTTTCTGATATTCTGTAGTGTGTAATAGGTTAGCTTATATCAGCATGGTGCAACCAGATATGATCATATAAGAAAGAGTGTGACATTTTTGGTTTTCCAAAAACATGGGGCTTTACATAAGATTTACAGCTGCAGTAGTGCAAATGTTGACACCAACAATTATTTGACTATTATTGTCATTTTGCTTTTTCTTTTAACATTTCTCCTAAATGTTGGACAAATCAATGGGGTTTAAATGATGTGACATTTGGAATGGATACATACCTCCTGTAAAACTTGTTTTTTCCCCCCGTCTCAGAGTAATGAGGAACTCATGGCGTGGTGGAGAACTGTGAAACGTGAGTGTCAAATCAAACTAACCTCCATCATCACTAACAAAAGCTAAAGCCCATGACTCCTGTGTCTTTATCCTGTGTCAGTATTGGTGCTGGGAGTTAATGGATGTGAGCCAGCTAATGACCATGAACACTACAGAACGTATTTGCACTGCATGTCACAAGGCCAGTCACCAGCGCTCACAAAGTCAAGTCCTAATAATAGGCCTCACAATGGGGCCGACAGTTATCAACTCAGAAATGTGCTCTTATCAAATATAACACCCTCCTCACATCTGTTGACAAAGATAACAACTTAGTGTTCTGATTGTCTTTCAGCATGGGAGAAAATGTCCCAGTCTCCAGACACAGAGCCTAGGTAGGTACCATATGGCTGTTGTTGAGAGTAAGCTAGTCCACATAATGTGATATATGCATTCATTCATTTCACACAAGCTTTGATCCAACTTGCAGTACATTTTGATTGTGTTTGGCCCCTGGGTATAGAACCAATGAAATTCATACTGTTTCCCAATTTCTACCAGTTAAGACATACCTTTATAAACATGGACTAGTAGTCATTAACTAAATATGAAATATATTTCACAAAGGTATGTGGTGTACATGGTAAAACAAAATAAAAGTCTCATATGACAATGCATACATTCTCTCCGTCTGTCTCAGAATGTTGGCTAAGAAAGTCCACCGTGTCCAGCGAGCTGTTCAGCTGTACCGGCTCCTCATGTCCACCCACGGAGTAACCTTGCAGAATCACATCGGCGAGATGAACACGACTTCCGACCACATCAGCAAGGCCTACAGCAAGTTGAAGGCAGCAGGCGCCACCGGTGGCGCGACAAGGGCCGTGGGCAGCGTTGCAGCCGTGACGGGCATCGTGCTGGCCCCCTTCACCATGGGCGCCTCTCTGGCCATCACAGCGGTGGGCGTAGGGGTGGTGGCGGCAGGCGGCCTCACCAAGGCGTCCATCAAGAACAAGGTGGCCATCGACCACGACAAGAGGGCGCTGGAGGCCCTGGTGCAGGACTACCGCAAGAAGCTGGAGGACATGGAGAGCTGCCTCCAGTTCATCTACACGGGGATGGAGCACATCGGACGGAACCACCTCTCCATCTTAAAAGGCGTCGACATGGACACCAGCCGAGTGGCCAGCATGCTGGGGCTGTCCGGGGAGGTGGCTTTAGGGCTGGGAGCGGCGGGCAAGTCGTCTGACCTCCTCCGAGGGTTTGCAGGGGGCATCGGCACCTTATACAGCAAGAAGGACAACCAGCGCCTGAAGAAGGGCAAAGAGAACAAGTTTGCCAAAACGCTACGCAAGGTGGCAGCCCGACTTCAAAACACACAAGATGAGCTGACTCGCGTTTCAGATTCACTTGGCAGGTTTTGATATGTTACATGTCCAGACGTAACAACATTTAGAGGACATATAAAATAGTTGGCACTTTGTTTTAATTCTTTTGTGGTATTAATGAATTACATTACACAACAATGAAGTTAGAGATGAAATCCTGTTTCATTAGAGGTTAATCCTGAAATTGTGATTGTAAACTTTGATTAGCTTGTTGCATAACTTGACAAAATGGAACATGTGCCAACGCTTTGTTAAATAACTTCCTCCTTTTTTCCCAGAACATTGTTCCTGCAACAATACAGCTGTTGTGACCCATGTACATGTACTTTTTTCTTAATACCTAAGAAAACACGGTTACACTTTACTTGAAGGTATCTACATAAGAGTGTCATAAACATGTCACAAGTCATAAATGTATATGACATAACGCGTCACTCGCTTCTGTCAAGTGTCATTCGGTTAAGTTAGGGTTAGGTTAGGTTAGGGTTAGGTTTATGACAGTGTCATGTCACTCTTGTGTAGATACCTTCAAGTAAAGTGTTACCGAAATCCCTTGTAAAAGTGGGATTTTTATGCGTGTGAATTCTCATTGCCTTCAGCTGTAGATAATGAATGCCCTTTTTAATATATATTAAGCTATTTGAATTATACTATGTATATTATTACTGTGTAAATGTGTGAATCAGTATGATTAGAGAGACTGTTCCACTGTGTACAGATACTATACCCCTGTAAATAAACACTTTTCCTGCAACCTCAGCTAAGTTCAAAACCTGAGTCATATTTCTGGCAAACTGTTTTGTTTAACTGTTGTTGTAATGCATAGGTTATTACATAACTATTACATAGTTTTAATACATAATTTAGGTAATTTAACAAATATCCTGCAAAGACAAATATCCTGTTCATGTCCTGTTTTATGACAGTCATGTTTGTAGACCTTATGCAAATTAGTGATATTATTGTCACTCACTGAATCAAGGCCCATGCTAAAAACAAATATCCTAGAGCAAATAAATGCAGCATAACAACAAGAGAGTTGACTTCAGGTCCATGCAAAAATGAAAGTTATAGAATGCATGTTATGATGATACCAACACCTCCTGTCAAACCTGTCTGTGTGTTGAGATACATTCTAACCCCACCCTGGTCATGTATTCATGAAAGTGCTTACAATAGCCACAGTCTTAGCCACATTACACTACACTAAGCATACACTGTCTACATCCTGCAACATGGATCGTGTGAGTACTTATGTTTGATTGTCTGCATTCATTGGAAAAGATTAAGATGTCTGACTCATTTTCCAAGGTGAGTCCACATCAGCGTCTGACTGGAGTGTTTTTTGTGTGTGTGTGTGTGTTGCAGCGGCCTGTGCCAGCTCCTAGGACACGCTTGTCGGCCAACGCGGGCAACCAACCACAGAGTGCCCTGACCTCCCCTGTCTCCAATTCTCCAAGCACGCCGGAGGTAGAAACTATATCTCTGTGCCGTGCACAGTACTGTATGAGTTATCATATCACACATGATGCTGTGTTAACCTTGAATTTCAATCATTTTTGTTTGGGGGACAAGTGTGTCTGTTGTAATGTGCATGTTGCCTTTTCCTTGTGAGCAGGGGTGTAGAGGTAAAATAAGTAATCACAGGTGGACAGCGCCATGCGGCATCGGATCGCATTCAGCATCTCAGACAGCTGCACCACTATCGCCATGGCAGCGGTATGATCCTATGTTTTCAAATGCACACAAAATTGTCTTAAGTCACAGGAATGTGTATATGCTCAAGGGGAAGGGGGTTGTCCTGTGACGAAATGTGTTCTCTGCATTTTACCCATCAGCGGGCCATGTGAACACATTCACACACACACACACACACACACACACACACACACACACACACACACACACAAGGAGCGGTGCGCTTGTAGCCCACACACTAGAGCACACTACACAACCGGAGCGGTGGTCAGCCCTTATTCCGGCGCCCGGGAGCAGATGGGGGGTTAGGTGTCTTGCTCAAGGGCACCTCATCCATGGATATGGATGTGGGAGAGCTGTTTTAATCACTCCCCCCACCCACATTTCCTATACCATTAACCACAGACAGTGGTTAATAATATACATTATTCAACAAATCCTAACTATTCCTGGTGGTGTTCAGGTAGTTCAGTTGAAGAGTAATTGAAGCATTCATCTTTCTTTATAGTTTGAGCATTACCTCAGCAAGCTCTGTGAGCCTCAGTCTTTAGCCAAACCTCTTCTTCTCTTACACATTCTATAAACCCTATGGCACTGATGTGATGCACTGTTGAACAGTTAAGCTGCGAATAAATAGTGTCAGTCTTCTCCAGTGAATAATTAATGTCTGTGATGTTTGCTGACCACAGAACAGGCATGGAAATAATTTGTGGGGAAACTAATGTGCAATAACAGACAAGATCCGGCTGCCATCTCCAATGAATGAGGACATATTAGCCCATCAATCTGTGACAAGACTGTCTAATCATATGTGTCTAATCATGTGTTTTATTTTACACCTGTACGCATTTCCCTCCTTCAACCTCATCAGGGCCAGAAATCCATTCCCTCACCACTTTCTCCCAGCAAGGGTGAACATCCTCTAAAAGGATTTAACTACCTTGCACCACTTCCCTCTCATATATAAGTATAAGTATATACTGTATACTCTTTTGATCCCGTGAGGGAAATTTGGTCTCTGCATTTATCCCAATCCGTGAATTAGTGAAACACACACAGCACACAGTGTACACACAGTGAGGTGAAGCACACACTAATCCTGGCGCAGTGAGCTGCCTGCATCAACAGCGGCGCTCGGGGAGCAGTGAGGGGTTAGGTGCCTTGCTCAAGGGCACTTGAGCCGTGCCTACTGGTCGGTTACAGGTCCGAAGTGCTAACCAGTAGGCCACGGCTGCCCACTAAATGTCATGACATCCAATATACCAAGGACGCTGATATGAAGGTAATTTACAGATTATTTGAATTTGCAAAAAACATTCAAAAACAGCATATAGAGAATGATGATTGTGTATTAATAAGACTTTGAGGTGTGATATAAAACATTCTCAGTTAGCAAAGACAAATATGTTGAGGTACCAAAGCAAAATCATTTAGAAAGTTTGGAATGTTGGGAGGAGTGAGTTCTTGTGAGTGGTTGTGGTGCAAAAGTCTCCACAGTCTGTTATTGCTGACTACAGTGGAATGGAAATACTGTATGTGATAAGGCAATATGTTATCTAAAAGGTCAGCACATTTCTGTTTTGTACTGACATTGGGTAAAAATGTTCGCTGGGAGCAAACATGGAATATTAAATATGTGCTGCTAGAATTATTCTTTAAATCTTAATTTAAAAACAGGTAATCAATCAAAGGAGTGTGCAAAAAAAATAATGAATCACTGACATATTTTTCAAAAAAGGTCACACAAGATCCAGGAGCAAAGTCTGGTCTTCCCATTAAAAAATATCCAGATCCTGACAACGACAACAGCTGTCAACAAGAAAAGCCACAATCAAGAAGGCCCCTACTCCATGGCATGGAACTATCTTATGGTTGTCTTATCATTTTAAATTGTTTTACATTTTGTCACAATTTACAATACAGATAGTTACAGAATTATAAAATGTCCAAACTTGGAGATGCAGACACATGAAACACGTAGGCTATGTTGTGAGTGATGATTTATCTTTTTTGGTTGCTGAAGGGTAATGATGAGCTGATGCAGTGGTGGAGCTCAGTAGAATGTGAGTTGTTTTGGATATTTTGTGACCACTACTGAACATTGTCTCTGAGAAATATGCTTTAGAATAATAACACTCATCATGCTTACTTGCCTTTTAGCATGGGACGAGCTGACAAATGATCATCTGTTGTCAAAAGACATAGAGGCCAGGTATGTGGAAATGGGTTATACACTTTGAGTCATCAAGGGAGAGGAAGATGTCGCAGTTAGATTACCGGATTCAAGCAGGTTTTTCTGTTTTTTAGAGTTCTGTGGAGTTTGGTAGCCTAATAACTCTTCAGGGTGTGGATAAAAAAAAACACTTTCATTTTTCAGGGACAAAAGTTATATTCAAAGACCATACTCTAAAAGGTCATGTGACACATTGTGTGTTAGCTCTTGGACTACACAATTGTGTGTCAATTTCAACACAGCAATTGTGTGGGTGAAAGATGAAAGACAGATTTCAGTAACAAAAACAACAAGCAAGCAAACAAACAAAAGGTACACACTTTTTTGTTTTTTTAGCTAAAATCTGTCTTTCACCCAGAAAGCCACACAATGGTGTGTTGAAACGGACACAAAATGTGTTGTCCCTGAGCAGTCAGCAGATGTGTCATTTTTAACACATCGCTTTTTAAGTTACATTAACAGATTTATGACCACAAAGACATGTCCTGATTGTTTAACAAGCTGTAGCTCATCTGCGGCTGAACCGTACTTCTTCTCCTTCTTAGAACATTCACCAAGAAAGTGCAAAGGATCCAGAAGTCCTTGCGTGTGTATGATGTTCTTCTGACCGACCGCGGTGAGTCTCTTCAGAACCACATCACCGAACTTCGGACACTTGCTGACAACATCGACAAGGTCTCTAAAAAGGTGAAAATCGCCGCCATCACGGGTGCCACCGGTGCCGTTGGAGGCGTTGCGGCTGTCGCCGCCGTGGCCGGGATCGTACAAGTTATTGGTATACTGAAAGGTATCTTCACCACCCTGGCTGTTATTACCTAGAACCCCTAGAACCTTTTGCACAGGCTCTACCAGATGAAGATGCTGTTTACTGCAGAAGTTTGTACTCTGACTGCACATACTCAAATACAGAATCGAATACTCTGTCATTGGACAGCAAAACAATTATTCAATTAATCTCATGTGAGAAAATATATTATCACAATGTAATGATCATTTCCCCAATTTGTCACTTAGACATGTGCTGATACACATGTTGGTATTTATTAAGCATGGCTGCAGTGTGGTCTTGGTGATAGGCTCAAAGGGACGCTGAAGCCCACAGCAGTCATACAGAGGTCTTGTCACGAGCCCCATTCCGTTCATGAATATGTTTTGATGATTTTTTGTTCAGGGTTTGCGTAGCTGTTCGACCTCCTCCCCCTCCACCCTCCAAAGCCAGGCATTTAACCAGGCAAAAAACTATTGATGAATACCAGGTGGGTAGGGAGTGCGTGTGTGTGTGTATGTATGTGTGGTTGGTGGAGGATGTGTGGTAGCCTACTGTACGCTCAACATTTTTCATTTAATAAATTATTTATAGCTCTTTAAATATCTACCTCTCTACTCTTAGTCTACCGTGGAACCCATGTATGTTGAACTCATAGACTGTATAATATAGTCTATGGTTGAACCAGATGAGCTCCATATCGGTGCCAAGGTAAGTGTGTGTGTGTTAGGGTCACTTTACGTTCGAAAATCGATTGCACAATCGATTGGACCAAACAACACAAGTTTCGAAAACTAAAATAGGGAATCGATTTTAACCAAATAAGTACACTATTAATTTTAAACGAATTAAACAAATAAAAAGGATAGATGTAACAAAATTCACAAACAAGAATATAAGAATATAAAAGAATTCCGAAGTGCAGTAAGCATTGCGAAAGGTAAAAAGAAAATTCCCACCAATTTGACGCACCGGAAACAGCTGTTTCAATCAGCTGCTGTGCTGCTCGTGTTTTGCCTAAAAATGGAGGACAACGCGATCAACCTGTGCGACATGAGAGAGACGATTGATAGGCCCTAATACCTTGAGTTCGATGTGGAAGTAGGCCTACTTCGGATTTTTGGTATATCAAACCATGGAGAAGAACAAAGCGGTAGGCTATGCAAACTGTGCAATCGAGTTCTACGTAGGCGAAATTTGTTTGACATTTCTAATCGTAAACACAGACGCAGGTACGTTGAAGCCTGTAGCCACGAAACTTCACGCCAATACATCATCAGAAATATTGCTGGCTTGCGTCTACACGTGCCCTCTTTACGTTCGTCCTAATGCCTGTTAGTTGTTTGTGAATTGGCCTATATTTGCCGTTGAAAATGGAAACGTCTTTATTTTACAATCGATTCAATTAATTACATTACATTACATTTGGCTGACGCTTTTTTAGCCAAAGCGACTAACAACATGGTAAACAGTTTAAGTTTTAGAGCAATTTTCAACAATTTTAGGGCAATTTAAAAAAAACATTAGAGTACAGTAAGAATAAGTGCATCAGTGAGTGCTGTTTTTAACAGTTACTTGTCAGTTGAAGACGGCTGGTGAGTGCTAGGATCAGTAAGACTTGTTGTAAGTGTTGCTATGAGAGGAGATGTTCTCTAAAGAGCTGGGTCTTCAGGAGTGTTTTGAAAATGGAGAAGGATGTCCCTGCCCTTGTAGGAACTGGCAGTGTGTTCCACCAACGAGGAACAACAGATGAGAAAAGTTTGGATTGGCTTGAGCATACCGGTGGTCACACAAATTCACACTTATGTCTCAAAAATCGAACAGGATTTTTTCACAAAAGTGACAGCCCTAGTGTGTGTCATAGCTGTCAACATTATCCCTCTGCTGACAGCAAGAATTTAGACTACAAAACTGCTGCACTAACTAAAACAAGGTGTGAAGCTAGGTCTAACATGACTTTGTTTACAGATTAGCATCAAATTGTGCCCTCACAACAACCACTGCGTTACCTTAAATTGGCTAACATCACTAAGGTCGCCTTTGATGCTTTGAAAACATCTTATGCTGGTAGTTAGTTTTAGCTGGTCTTTGCTGGTTTTCTTCCAGCTCTTGCTGGTCTTTGCCGGTGTAGCTGGTTGGGCCACCAAGTGGACATGCTGGTGACCAGACTGCCAAGCTTGAGATTGCTGGTGTAAGATGGTCATACTGGTTTGCTATAATGATCAACATACTGTATGCTGGCATGGCTAGTTAAAATAGGACCATGTAAGACCAGCAACACCAGCTAAAATGAACAGCTTGAGGTGGTACAACAAACAAGCCAGCTGAATTACCATCATAAGCTGGGTAAACCAGCAGAAGGTATGTTTATTTCTTTTCTTTTTTGGCCTTTTTTGCCTTTATTATGAGAGGACAGTGAGGAGGCAAACAGAAGGCGAGTGGGAGAGAGAGATGGAATCGGGAAATGACCCGGGTCAGACTCGAACTTGGGTCCCCGTGGGCACTTGGACCCATATATGGCATGAGCACTGTAGTCAGTTGCGCCACAGCGCCCCCTGAAGGTATGTTTTTGCTGGTCTAGCTGATCAACCTAGCCTGACGAGCCAGAGCCACATCAAGATGTAAGGTCTGGGAACTCACCATTGGCAGCGCTCAATCCGATGGGTGGGCTAAACGGTTGTCTTTCAAATTTCCTCTGCACGCAATATAATAGCGCTACAACTCATGAGTCCCATGCATTTTCCCACCAGCGGAGCTAGTTGGCTAGTTGATCAAACTTTTGCCAATTAAAAAAAAGCTTAACTCGAGTTCAAAGACCGCTGTTCGCCAGCAGCAGCATCCATCTTCTTTGTTTTCAAGTAGCAGGGAATTCATGCGGAACCGTTGCCTCCTCTATACACGATGTGATTCATTGGCCTGATCGAAGTTTCATTTTTCCAGCTTGCAAGCCAACGGAGAGTTGCTAGACTACCCTGGCTGCAAATTACATTTGCTGCCACTAGGGTGCGTCTAGATTTCTAGGCTATGGTCAACCACCATAGAGTGGTCAAACAAGATGGTTAATAAGCTGGTCAACCAGCAAACCACCTTAAGCTGGTCAGGCTTTTTTATTCAGCAGGGACGTCCGATGGTAGGGCTAATGTTATTAGAGTAGGCCTAATAAAATATGGTATATTTTACAGGAAAATATTAAAATGGGACAGCAGGAAAAACGTTAAAATACACGAGAACCCTGGAAAAAACGGGAGGGTTGACAGGTCTGGTGTGTGTGTGTGTGTGTGTGTGTGTGTGTGTATGTATGTATGTGTGTCTGTCTGTCTGTCTGACTATGTATATAAACTCATTCATTCTTGAATTTTACTGCAGGCCTATGTAATTCTATGTAATATTGATTGATTGATTGATTGATTGATTGATTTCTGGATCAAGACAATAAGACAATAATCCAAAGGATGACATGCTAAAGTAAAATACTTATTTCCAGTCCTTGGTGTTACACACAGGAAACAGAATAGATGTAATACAATCTGTCCACACTTATTCTTCTTCTCTTTATATGCCAACCTTTTTAACTCCAGACTGAGCCTGCTGAAGAGCCACTGTACATCACTGTTTTGCCTGATCCCCCATTTAACACTCCGGTAACTCTCTCGCTCTCTCTCTCTCTCTCCCTCCTCTCTCTCTCTCTGTCTGTCTGTGTATTTGAGTGTGTGACCCATCATGCTCATACTCTCCCATAAACCTCTCCAGAGAGATTCAGATAAATGAATAAATAAAACATGTACTGCAACTTGTGCCGGATTTATGAATGTGTCCATGAAATAAAAATAAAATTAAAAAAGGCTGTTCTTGGGCACTAGTAAAGGAATTATACACCCACAACCGATTTGAGATAAGATTTCTGTTCCCTATCTACTCGGGCAGCCCCAAAGACTGCACCACTCTGTGTCTGAGAGTCCCGGTGGTCCCTGGAGCAACCGCATCTCTCCCAGTCCACCTGTCCCGGTAAACAAAGAGCTTTTTCCCTCAATGACTCAATAAGAACTTGTTCTGTTGTGGATGTTCGAGGACATTGTCTTTATTTACTTATCATTACTCACAGGCCGAAAGACAGAAGTTCCAGCACCAGCTCTCTCTCCCAGCCAGACTTCCACGAGGGCTGGAGACCTCTCGCCATATATCAAAGGTCTGTTATGGCCAGGACTGTGTATTATTTTATGAGTAATAACCACAACTCTCTATTGAATATTTGAGTTATAAATTTAAAGGATACTCATTGAATATGCCAACACTTGTCATACAACAAACTCTGACATATTACTGTACAAGGGCTATTCTTCCCAGAGCAACTCGAGTTTAAGTGCCTTGCTCAAGGGCACAATGGTGGAAGCCAGGAATTGAACCCACAACTTTTCTGGCTACCACATGCTAGCCCAGCCCCTACACCCCTACACTACCACCGCCCATATAATATGCTTCTATGATTCCCTACTCTCTCACAGGAAGAGCTGGAGATACTTCTGGAGTGGTGGAACACAGCCAAAGGTGAGACGTTGATGGATTAAGGTAACAGATCCAAGTGCATGGATGAGGAGGGGTGTTCTCTGGATTCTGAATACCTTTTATTTCTATATCTGCCATTCATGTTCATGATTCATTGCCCATGTCAAACACTCACCTATTCGGCTGCCTTGTGTGTGTTTCAGAGACAGAGCGCATATATCACCAATTCGATGAAAACAATTTGACGTATGTGGTTTCCTAAGACAGTTGAAAACAGCTCATTCTAGCATGTTTTGTCTCATATTCACTGTATTTAAAGCCTTTTTAGTCAGTGCGTTTGCTTGTCTGCTCTACCTTGCACCATGTAGGATGATCTCTAATGAGGCTCATCGGGTAAGACTGGCGCTGCACCTGTTTGAGGGTCTCCTGTTCTTCCGCGGTCAGATCTTCAATGACCACATCACCCAGCTCTACTGCATGGCCGACAAACTGGACGAGCTGCACAAAAAAACGAGGATCGCTGGCATTGCAGGGGGCACCTCGGGGGCAGTCGGCGGAGTGGCAGCGGTTGCAGGTTTGGCCCTGGCACCTTTTACCTTTGGGGCGTCTTTAGCGGTGACCGCCGTTGGCATCGGAGTAGCCGCAGCGGGGGGCGTGACCGGGGCATCGATGGCCATCAAGAACAAAATGTCCAACACCAAGGAGAGGAAGAGAGTAGAGGAGATCATGCAGAACTACAAGATTCAGATGGAGGATGTGGAGGCCTGTCTGAACTTCGTCAGCACGGGGATGGAGTGCTTGATGAAGTGCAACCTTGGCATCCTACGGGGCATAGACAAGGACGCCATGAGAGTGCTGAGGTTGGCACAGGTGGTCGGCAGCCAATCGATTTCTCTAAGAGCGAACGGAAGGTCCTCCGGCGTTCTGGACGGATTCGCAATGAGCATGGACATCTACTTCTCCAAGGAGGACAAGGAGCAGCTCAAGAAGGGCTCAGAGACCAAGTTTGCCAGAAAGATCCGGGAACTGGCCAAGCAGTTGAAGAGTGGCCTGGACCAGCTGATGCAAGTCAGGGACACAGTTCGCTCTGCTGTCCAGCAGGTGTCGATGTAGTAGACTGGACCAGCTGATGCAGTTCAGGGACACAGTTTGCTCTGATGTCCAGCAGGTGGCAATGTGGTAGACTGGACCAGCTGATGCAGTTCAGGGACACAGTTTGCTCTGATGTCCAGCAGGTGGCAATGTGGTAGACTGGACCAGCTGATGCAGTTCAGGGACACAGTTCGCTCTGATGTCCAGCAGGTGGTGATGTGGTAGACTGTTGTGTTGTGATCTCAGGGTCAATGTACTTTACAACACTACAAAATGTATAAATTTAAAAGTCAAGACTATCTTCCTTTACATAGCTCCCACATCACTCTAAGATTTGTATGTTTCAGTGGAGCACACATCTTCCATACTCAGATTCTCCAGTTCTGTGTAAAACAGAAGTATCAGTCTTATCTACATTATGTATTTTTAGTTCAATTTGAGTAATATTTCATTGATAAGAATTCTGCTTTCTACGAAGCTTTGACTACTGCTAACATACAGGGAAACAGAAATGCACTCAGCAGTACTCTTTTGAAATGTGCATGCTGTATTAAAAAGAGCAATTCCATAAGCCTATACTGTGTTATTCTGAATAGATTAAAGGCAGCAATGCAAATTCTTACCTTAACAGCTTCAAAATCATTTTGATGGCAAACTAACTGTAATAGGGAGAATGGGGTGCTTATCCAGGTGCACCCTACCCGTATACAGAGTTTATGGCATTTGTGCAATAATATATTATTTGTATGAAACTGTGTAATATTACCTTGTCAGTTGACATGGTTCCTCTGATTATGTTTGAATTTTTGCAGTTCTGTAAAATACAAACACTCTGCAACTGTAGGAATTCAAGAGATGTATTTGTTACTTGCATATTTGCACAGAAACAAAAAGCAGTGAAATGAGGGATCGTGACAGCAACTCCACCCTGTGCAAAGGGAACAAAGTATAAGTATAAATAAATAATAATAAAAAAGGTGAGGGTAAATAAAAATAAATACATTTTAATGGGCTTATAAAAAGGAAAAGTGCTGGGACAGTTATGCATTCATGGCCTGTATGGCTTGGGAAAGGAGCTCCTTAGTCTTTCAGTTCTGGCTTTGAGGGACTGGAGGTGCTTTCCAGAGGACAGCCATATAAAAAGACTGTGGTTAAAGGAATTATCCAGAGTAAAATGCACTTTAGATCGATTTACGGATGATTGGGGGTACATACATTGAGTTGACATCAAAATCATGTCATTCGGATGTGTTTTGAGAAAGTTCGATTGTACCGTTTTCAGTCACAACTCGTGTGAGCGGGGCATTTAAATTGCGCCGCTACAAAGCGCTATTTTTATACCATTTCTACAGTTCCAAACAACATAACACTTACGTGGTAGTGAGTAGAGGGTCCCTAAGTCCGTAGGAGTCTTATTGCTGAGTTTGTTGTAACACGCTCTGGAAATTCACAATTTCTTTGTTTTTCTCCGTTTAAAAAAAAAAAAAAAAAAAACATAGTCCAGTCCATACAACTTCATTTCAATTTCGAAAGAAATACTGGACTATGTTTTTTTTTTTTTTTTTTTAAACGGCGACGAAATTGTGAATTTCCAGAGCGTTCAGTATTGGATTTTGATAAAGTGATGGTCATGCGTAACAAAGTCTCTGTGGTTTATTATGACCGCCGCGCAGCGAAGCGGCGGTCATATAGGTTTAGTCAGATTTTTTCTTTTTTTTTTCTTTTTCGCATGCCCAAATCCCGGGACACTGAAAGACCGGGGTACACGAAACTTGGTGGGCATGTAACCCCACATGGATAGCATGGAACCATCGTTTTTCGTTTTGATCTGTAGCCCCCCCGCTGGACTGGACCCCCTGAAAGGAGGGTAGGGCAGACACAGTTTTCTGTGAATATCTCGAGAACCGTAGGGTTTAGGAGGACCATTTTTTTGTTGTATGTTGATCTCAAGGGGCCATGTCAACCCATTCCATAACCACTCATTTCATGTATAGCGCCACCTAGTTAAACACAAAAAAGTAAAAATTAGGTGTTGTAATCGCAGGTATCTGTGACCTAACATAGTCAAAACTGCACGAAATTGGAAGTGTAGGATCATTATGACACCCTCTGTGCACGCCAAGTTTTGTGGAATTCCGTTCATGGGGGGCCACACAATAAATTAATTTATGTTCCTATACACCAACTGGCCTGTAGGTGGCCGGAGACAGTTTTCTGTGAATATCTCGAGAACCGTAGGGCCTAGGAGGTCCACCTTTTTATGTATGTTGGTCTTAAGGGGGCATGTCAACCCATCCCATTACCACTTATTTCATTTAGCGCCACCTAGTTAAAAATTAAAAAGCAAAAAAGTAGGTGTTTTCATCACAATATCTCTGGCTGTCAAGGTCAAAACTGCACGAAATTAAAAGTGTAGGATCATTATGACACCCTCCGAATGCATGCCAAGTTTTATGTACTTTCGTTCATGGGGGGGCCTTACAATAAAATAATGTATCTGTACATTTAGTGACATACACCAACAAGGATTCCTGGGACACTGAAAGACACCTCATTTTTACTTTTTTGGGTTTAACTAGGTGGCGCTATACATGAAATGAGTGGTTATGGAATGGGTTGACATGGCCACTTGAGATCAACTTACCAAAAAAAATGGTCCTCCTAAACCTTACGGTTCTCGAGATATTCACAGAAAACTGTGTCTGCCCTACCCTCCTTTCGGGGGGTGCAGTCCAGCGGGGGGGGGGCTACAGATCAAAACGAAAAACGATGGTTCCATGCTATCCATATGGGGTTACATGCCCACCAAGTTTCGTCTACCCCGGTCTTTCAGTGTCCCGGGACTCATTGACAGAAATTTGGGCATGCGAAAAAGAAAAAAAAATCTGACTAAACCTATATGACCGCCGCTTCGCTGCGCGGCGGTCATAATTACTAAATCGGCACTAGACAGAGGCTACTGCTCCGTTCATGCCACCTGGGAATATCAGGGACTGCCTTTGTAATTAGCCTACAGTAGGTTACGTTGTTTTCCCCACTGCGAGTGTTCATGTGCTATGCTCACTAATTTTAAATAAACAACTGTAGGCTATTTGCATACGGTATTTGTTTATGGTGTAAGACGCTTGTGAAAGAAGGATATGCAACTTTCAAGAGACAAATACGGCAAATTTCCAAGTTCACATTAAAATGGTTGGACATGAAAGTCCACGAGGAGTACAAATTGTGACGACGAGCTCCCAACTGGGCAACTCAAATAAAACCTTCCCCCTGTTTCCCACATGAAGCGACGTGATTTGATGATGTTTTCACTGAGAAATATGTTTTTTTCCATGCGCATGAAGAACGCACCGAACTGTAGGCTATACTGCTATGACTGTGAGAAGAATGACGGAAGTTTGTCACCATCCACGGCAAATTTAAAACATGAGCCGCTCTGGTACCTTCTTCACTTGGCTAAAGTGGACTTGCCCGTAAACTACTTGGAATACTCTCATCTGACATCTCTATCCAGTGATATGGCAGGGGTAAGACATTTATGTAACACTTGGGCTTTCCTGGGCACTGAACGTCGATAATTTTATGGCACCGACCGAAATGCTCCGATCCAGTGGCGTAGCCAGAATTTTTCCACAGGGTGGACTTTTGAGAAGTAGGATGGACCACTATTTTTTACATTGTCTGCCAAACATCCGTTAATATTGTTAAAGCTTCATTAACATGACATTTAACAACTTGATAAAACAAATATAACCGTGACTACTTCGGTAGCCTAAAATTGGAAAGAAATTGCCAGATTCGCAGTTTGTGGTTCAATAAATCCTAAGCTAAACGTTTTAACCCTTTACTGCATGAATGTCTATACATTTTTTTTTTATTCAGTTGTCTTACTTAAAATGGTCCAAATAATAGACATTTAGGAAAAAAGCAAGTCAAGTCAATTCAACTTTATTTCTATAGCACATTTAAAAACAACTGAGTTGAACCAAAGTGCTTACAAACAAACATAAAACAATGACAATGGTACAACAACAATAATCACATAACATGGGGGGAAAATAAATAAATAATTGAAATAATAATAAACAAGTTGGTCAAAAATAAAATAAAGAATAAAGAGTGTGTGTATGTGGGGGGGGGGGGGGGGTATTAAGGTAGATTAAAAGCTTGGGAGAAAATGAAAGTCTTTAAGTTAGACTTAAAGCAGTCAATGGTTGGAGAGGACTTAATATGTACAGGTAGACTATTCCAGTGTTGGGGGGCAACAACAGAGAAGGCTCTATCACCCTTAGTTTTAAGGCATGTTTTGGGGATATAGAGAAGATTCTGAGATGAAGACCTAAGTGATCTTGGAGTGCTGTAAGGAGTTAGTAGGTCACCTATGTAACTAGGTGCCAGACCACTGAGGGCTTTGAAGACAAAAAGTAAAATTTTAAACTTAACTCTGTGCTCCACAGGTAACCAGTGCAGCTTAGCCAACACAGGAGTTATATGCTCACGTTTCTTAGAGCCACTTAATAATCTAGCTGCTGCATTTTGAACTAGCTGAAGTCTGTTGAGAGTGGAGTGGGTCAGGCCTGCATATAAGGAATTACAATAATCTAGTCTAGAAGTTATGAAAGCATGTATAAGAGTTTCAAGATCGGAGAAGGACAAAAGGGCTTCAGTTTTGCAATGGTTCTTAACTGGAAAAAGCTGCCTTTGACCACACTATTTACTTGCTTATGAAAATTTAAAGAGGAGTCAAAGAAAACCCCAAGATTCTTTACTTCACTGTGGCAG
The DNA here is from genome assembly GCF_046254945.1 of Alosa pseudoharengus. Taxonomy (NCBI): domain Eukaryota; kingdom Metazoa; phylum Chordata; class Actinopteri; order Clupeiformes; family Clupeidae; genus Alosa; species Alosa pseudoharengus. Next base: position 51,375,039 of record NW_027468564.1, read on the forward strand.
TTTGCAGAGAGAGGTCCTAGTGCATTTTTCAAGATAGAAACATCACTTGGAGGGCCAAAAATAATTATATCAGTTTTACTTTCGTTCAGTTGAAGAACATTTCTTGCCATCCAGCATTTGATGTCACTGAGACAGTTAAAAATATTCTCCAAAGAACAAATGCCATTAGTGTTAACAGGCAGGTAAAACTGAGTGTCATCTGCATAGCAGTGATACTGAATGTTATACTTTTTAAAAATTGAGCCAAGGGGTAGCATATAAAGAGAGAATAGAAGAGGGCCCAAAATGGAACCCTGAGGAACACCACATTTTATAAGGGCAGAGGAAGAGGAGAAATTGCCTAAACTAACTGAAAATGATCTATCACTAAGATAAGAAGAGAACCATTGCAAAACAGAACCCTGGAGACCAACTTCATCCTCCAAGCGTTTTAATAGGATGTTATGGTCAATGGTGTCAAATGCTGCACTCAGATCAAGAAGCACCAAGAGGGCACAAGATCCAGAATCAACTGCTAAGAGAATGTCGTTTTGGACTTTAAGCAAGGCCGATTCAGTGCTGTGCAGAGATCTAAAACCTGACTGGAATTTATCACATATATTGAACTCACTCAGATAAGAAGAAACCTGAGAGAGGACAACCTTTTCTAGTATCTTTGCCAGAAAAGGTAATTTAGAAATAGGCCTATAATTCTTCAGGTCACTGGGCTCAAGGTTAGGTTTCTTAAGTAAAGGTTGCACAATTGCACGTTTAAAACCTGAGGGGACCACTCCATTGGTTAGTGAGTGATTAATTATGGCCAATACAAGAGGTCAGATGATGGTAAAAACTTCTTTAAAAAGGCGTGCAGGTAAAACATCTAAGTGGCAGGATGTAGATTTCATATGGGAGACCACCTCAGAAAGCTGGGAGGAAGATATAGCCTGAAACTGTTGGAGGCAGCTAGGTGAAAGTTCTATCACTGAGGGATCGATCCGAATCTGGAGGTGAGATTTGAGATTTTATTTTGTCAATTTTATTGATGAAGAAGTTGAGGAACTTCTCACAGATTTCTGTTGAAGGGGCAAGAGTAGATGACGCAGAGGCAGGATTTATAATAGAGTTAATGGTATTAAATAAAACTTTAGGCCTATGAGCATTATTGTTGATAAGCTGAGCATAATACTCAACCTTTGCTGCCTTAACAGAGTTTTGGTAGGTCTTTAGAGAATCTCTGAAAAGGTCATAGAAGACCTGAAGCTTCTCTTTTTTCCATTTGCGCTCTGCTTTCCTGCAAGATTTTCTGACAGAACGGGTCGTGGCATTTAACCATGGAGTGGTGATAGTTTTGACACGCTTTTGTTTTAGTGGGGCAACACAGTCTAAGGTCTCAAGACAGGATGCATTAAAGAGAGTGACTAATTCTTCAATGTCAGAGCAGGTGGAAATAGCAACAGAGATAGTAGGTGAGTGAGAGAGGATGAAAGTATTAGAGAATGTTGTGGCTGTGGTGGAATTAATAGAACGGGCAAAGGAATAGGACTTAGGGGGAGATACAGGGGGACAAAACAAAATAGATTCAAATAAAATCAAAAAATGATCAGAGACCCCAACATCCATAATTTCTAAGTTGGAAACATTGAAACCATAAGACAATACTAGGTCTAATGTGTGGCCTTTCTGATGTGTCGGGGCCATAACAGATTGCACAAGATTGAAAGAGTCCACAAGGCATAAAAAGTCCTTAACCAAAGGTTTTAATGGGCAACAGATGTGAATGTTAAAATCCCCTAAAATCATGAAATTGTCAGAGCGGGAGGCCATAAAAAATAGTAGATCAGCAAATTCTTGAATGAAATTACAATTAAGCTTAATTTTTGGTGGTCGGTAAACTAATGCACAGAGGAGGGTGGCATTTATCTTTACAAGCTGTACCTCAAAAGTGGAGAACATATCAATTTGTACAATTTTACATTTAAAGTTGTTATTATAAACAGTGACCAGACCACCTCCACGACCAGTAGCCCTAGGGGAATTCATGAAGCTGCAGTGAGGAGGGCAGAGTTCTCCAAGTGGAATGACGTCGTTACCGCTGAGCCAAGACTCCGTTATAAACAAAAAGTCCAGATGATGAGACGTGAAGCGGTCGTTTAAAATGAAAGTCTTGTTACAAATAGATTGTGCGTTCAATAACGCAAATTTGACGGGAGGAGGGTCTTGCGCATGCTGCAGAACTTCCTGCGGTGAACCAGCTGTGAGAACTTTTACCTTCGGATGAAGGTCTTGCGGCGGTTCAGGCGCAGTCTGACATGGTGATGTGACATTCTCAGCAGCTCCATCGAAGTTGTCCAAGATGTGAGAGACAGATTCTCGCTGCGTTGTTGGTCGCTGTAGATTCTCCACTGACACTGAGTTGTTTGCGGGAGCGGACTGCTCTGGAAAACCGCGTTGATTAGGCAAGAAATCCCATGGAGATGATGGAGGGATGATAGAGCGACCTACGCCTCTGTGCAAGTAGCGTTTCCGCCGGAGGATCCCCGCTGCCCGGCAAAGGTGGAGCACCTCGATGTTGATGGTGTCGGTGGAGGCGAACTGTCGAAGTTCAAGGGGTGTGTACTGAAAACCCCCCATAGCCAAAACACAAACTCCGACACGGCTTGATGCATCAGCCAGTCCAAAGTGTGCAATTTAATCACCTAGGTCCTAGCTAGCACGAAGCCTCAATGTCCGGCTGGTCAGTCAACCGACTAAACCAGCAGCTGGACAGTCAACCGACTATATGAACCCAGCGTATTCAGGATAGAAAAGGAGAGAGACACTAGCAAGCTCGAATCCAGCACAGCTTCCACCAGACAAGCAGACAGCAAGTCCAATAGCAGTGAAGGGGGGGGGGAGAACAGCTGATCACCAGGCGAAAAAACAGCGCAGGTAGAACTCGGACTAGAGGCAGACTTCATAAAACGCAATAAAAGTGTGGAAAAACAAAATAAACCGTTTAAATAAAAAATGTTATCTATAACTGTACAGCTAAATTAACGAATCTACAATAATTGAAGAAAAATTATCAGGAATAAAATAGTAAAATATTAAAATATCCGAATAAAAACAGGTCAGACAGCCAGCGTCCCCGTTGCTAAGCGAAGCAAAGCGAAGCGAAGCAAAAAAAACAAGGGTGGTGGGGGGTGGAAAATGCTGTAAAATCCATTTTTTCATTACAAGTCTTTTAAACTATGAACTATTAAAATATGAACTAAATTAAGCTTGACTTAGTTTTTCTCTGATACATCTTACTTTAAACCTAACATAAGACCAATTCAACTTGTATTTTGGGCTATAAAATGACGATATCAAGGTAATATTGTCATAGTGTAGGCTAGTCCACCTGGGAAGATAAATAACCTTCCTGTAGGGACCTAAAGTAATTGTCTTGATCAAAACCAGTTTATGTTTATGAAATTCTGAGGCACTCACAAGGAATATAAATTAAAAAGCCTTAAACTTGGCTATCCATTAAAAAACCAACATGTTTCGGCCTCTGTGGCTTTCTTCAGGGCAGATGAAGTGAATTTGCCCTGAAGAAGGCCACAGAGGCCGAAACCTTTACAGAGGGAGCAGACTCAACACTTTGGAGAGTGTTTGCCGCTCGGGTCACCCAAGACTCCCACATGAACATTGACTCATACACCACAGGTTTTCGGTTCTGTACAGTTTTTGTTATTATTTTTTCTTTTAATCTTTAACACTTCAGAAATATCATACTTCACCAATGATATATAGATTATCCACCATTAGGCTACAGTATTTAAAATAATTATATAATGTAATCATGCACAAACTGTAAGAATTTGACTTGACTTTAAGCAGACTTTAATCATTGAGACCATCTCTGAGAAAAGATATGACATTTTGATACCAAAACTACATTCTGAAATTTGGCAATCAAATTCACCTGACCCTTCCAGTTGACATTTACATTTTCGTCCACTTAATGAGCTCGTATTTAACCAACATCACGATGTCAGCAAGGAGAACTGTAACGTTGAGCTTGAGCATGTGAGTGTGCTCTGTCTGGTTTCTCAGAGAGGATGGGCAGCCCCACCGCCCCCACCGTCCTATCAGAATGTTTGGAGCGGAGGGGACCTGCAGCCACCGAGCTACGAGGAAGCTCTCCTGGACACAGAAACTCACCCTTTACAGGTAAACACATGACAGCGGGAGGAAGTCATCATTTCCTGAGATCTGTTGAGAAATAAGACACACAGTCGTGAATGACTCCAAAACTGGGTCACACTTTTAACTTGCTAATAATACATGTTTTGCGATATTTATCTTTTAATAGAAGCATACTTTAATCACCTCATTGAGGCCAAATGGCAATATTTCATAAATTTCCTTTTAAAAGGGCATTGTTAAAATTTGGTTTTCACAAACACTAGGCTGCAGCCCCACCAGTTACTGCTTCTTCTGGCTTCAACCCATTTTATGCTCCCGTACCTGGCTATCAACCACCTGGGCCCTATCCTCCCGTACCTGACTATAAACCATCTGGGTCCAATCCTCCCAGACATGGCTATCAAGCACCTGGGCCCTATCCCCCTGTATCTGGCTATCAAGCACCTGGGCCCTATCCTCCCGTACCTGGCTATCAACCATCTGGGTCCAGCTCACTCCCAAGGCCTCAAAGAAGAGATTCGCTTGAAGCTCAGTGTGTCATGGTACAGTTCATAATGGTGACAATGCTGGAAATGAGTGCGTTTCATTCTTAAGCCAAGGCTGGTTTGAAATTGTCTTGAAGAAATGTTTGTGTCACAGTCTTGCCATGACTAAACAAAAGAGTAGAAAGCGCAATAGATGGCTTTGGGAGAAATCAATTTCATACATTTATTATTTACCCCCGCCCTTTAATTGTAATGTGTAAGCCAAGACATAGGATGATTGATAATTGAACAGATAATTTTTGTTGACTTTTTCTGATATTCTGTAGTGTGTAATAGCTTAGCTTATATCAGCATGGTGCAACCAGATATGATCATATAAGAAAGAGTGTGACATTTTTGGTTTTCCATAAACATGGGGCTTTACATAAGATTTACAGCTGCAGTAGTGCAAATGTTGACACCAACAATTATTTGACTATTATTGCCATTTTGCCTTTTCTTTTAACATTTCTCCTAAATGTTGGACAAATCAATGGGGTTCAAATGATGTGACCATTTGGAATGGATACATACCTCCTGTAAAACTTGTTTTTTTCCCCCCGTCTCAGAGTAATGAGGAACTCATGGCGTGGTGGAGAACTGTGAAACGTGAGTGTCAAATCAAACTAACCTCCATCATCACTAACAAAAGCTAAAGCCCATGACTCCTGTGTCTTTATCCTGTGTCAGTATTGGTGCTGGGAGTTAATGGATGTGAGCCAGCTAATGACCATGAACACTACAGAACGTATTTGCACTGCATGTCACAAGGCCAGTCACCAGCGCTCACAAAGTCAAGTCCTAATAATAGGCCTCACAATGGGGCCGACAGTTATCAACTCAGAAATGTGCTCTTATCAAATATAACACCCTCCTCACATCTGTTGACAACGATAACAACTTAGTGTTCTGATTGTCTTTCAGCATGGGAGAAAATGTCCCAGTCTCCAGACACAGAGCTTAGGTAGGTACCATATGGCTGTTGTTGAGAGTAAGCTAGTCCACATAATGTGATATATGCATTCATTCATTTCACACATGCTTTGATCTAACTTGCAGTACATTTTGATTGGTTATGCCCCCTAGGTATAGAACAAATGAAATTCGTACTGTTTCCCAATTTGTACCAGTTAAGACATACCTTTATAAACATGGACTTGAGCCTAGTAGTCATTAAATAAATATGAAATATATTTCACAAAGGTATGTGGTGTACATGGTAAAAAAGTCTCATATGACAATGCATACATTCTCTCCGTCTGTCTCAGAATGTTGGCTAAGAAAGTCCACCGTGTCCAGCGAGCCGTTCAGCTGTACCGGCTCCTCATGTCCACCCACGGAGTAACCTTGCAGAATCACATCGGCGAGATAACTCCGGCTCCGACCACATCAGCAAGGCCTACAGCAAGTTGAAGGCAGCGGGTGGCGCGACAAGGGCCGTGGGCAGCGTTGCAGCCGTGACGGGCATCGTGCTGGCCCCCTTCACCATGGGCGCCTCTCTGGCCATCACGGCAGTGGGCGTAGGAGTGTTGGCGGCAGGCGGCAGGCGGCCTCACCAAGGCGTCCATCAAGAACAAGGTGGCCATTGACCACGACAAGAGGGTGCTGGGGGCCCTGGTGCAGGACTACCGCAAGAAGCTGGAGGACATGGAGAGCTGCCTCCAGTTCATCTACACGGGGATGGAGCACATCGGACGGAACCACCTCTCCATCTTAAAAGGCGTCGACATGGACACCAGCCGAGTGGCCAGCATGCTGGGGCTGTCCGGGGAGGTGGCTTTAGGGCTGGGCGCGGCGGGCAGTCGTCTGACTTCCTCCAAGGGTTCGCAGGGGGCATCGGCACCTTCTACAGCAAGAAGGACAACCAGCGCCTGAAGAAGGGCAAAGAGAACAAGTTTGCCAAAACGCTACGCAAGGTGGCAGCCCGACTTCAAAACACACAAGATGAGCTGACTCGCGTTTCAGATTCACTTGGTAGGTTTTGATATGTTACATGTCCAGACGTAATCCTGTTTCATTATAGGTTAATCCTGAAATTGTGATTGTAAACTGTGATTAGCTTGTTTCATAACTTGTCAAAATGGAACATGTGCCAATGCTTTGTTAAATCACTTCCTCTTCCTCACTTCCTCCAAAACATTGTTCCTGAATCAATACAGCTGTTGTGGAACATGTACACACAGTTTGCAATGAGCATGGACATCTGCTTTTCCAAGGAGGACCAGGAGCAGCTCAAGAAGGGCTCGGAGACCAAGTTTGCCAGAAAGATCCGGGAGCTGTCCAAGCAGCTGAAGAGTGGCCTGGACCAGCTGATGCAGTTCAGGGACACAGTTTGCTCTGATGTCCAGCAGGTGGCGATGTAGTGGACTGGACCAGCTGATGCAGTACAGGGACACAGTTTGCTCTGATGTCCAGCAGGTGGCGATGCCATACCCCCCAACCTCCCAACACAACACACACAAAAAAATAAATTTTTTAGCCTATCAGTTAGTATAAAAAGTAATTTTGTTTTAAGATATTAATTGTTTAAAAAAATACTGCTAATTTGATGCTGTTTAACAAATTTATAAATGGTGCACTGTCGCTTTAAGAACAATTCACGTTTAGTTCTCAATGATCTGCTGGCTCCGCTCCACTATTGCTAGTGCTGTACCTATGGCTGTGCCCTCTAACCATTTATAAATGGTCAGTAGTGGGAACTGTTGCCTCCATGATTTCCTTTTAAAAGTTTCTTATAAGAAGGAGATATCAATTATCAACAATGACAAGTCAGCTGGTACCTGCCGCTCTCTCCCCCTCTCGTGAGCGCTCACACACGTTCCCAGTTAAATGGAGTAGCATAACGTTCAAATTCGATCTGCTGCAAAGGAGATAACAAGGAGTAGGCCTATCATCTGTATGTATCATGATGTTTTGACATTGACATTGTAAACGTTCTCCAAGAAGAGGGAACAGCAGTTTGCAGGAAAGCTAGCCAACGTTGTCTCTATCGCAGGAAAAAAAAATAGCGAGCAGTCTGATAACCTAACAATATGCTCGGCGGGCCGGATTAAAGTGCATGGCGGACTGGATCCGGCCCGCGGGCTGCAGTTTGCCTACCCCTGCGCTAGGCTATGTCGTTTTCAAGGCAGTATAGGCTACCCATATCTGGAAAGGTATGATGTGATGATCATGCTTATACATATATATGTCAGTCATAATATCAAGGAAAAATATGTCTTGCCCCATGTTTTTTTTGCATTCGTGTCACCTGAAGCATGCTGATAGAAATGTCTATTTAAAAGCACAGTTGATCTGTGCATTCCATGACCAACTTTTGATTATTTGATGATTTGGAAAGCAAGTTTGTTATTTTGGTTAATGTTTTCATATGTCTCTGTGCCTGTGTGTTAGGTCTGTGTTGGTTAGGGCATTTGTCAGAGTATTGTTTTTTTCAGTGTATTTGTCCAACATTACTTTTCTGCACATTTAAGGAACACAACGACGCTATATGGCAACTGTGGCAAGTAAAAACTCCCATAATCCAGGAAGACACCTTGAGCAGAACCTGACTTAATAGGGGGCGAACAAGTTGGGACGTCGGTGTAAAATATGAATAAAAACAGAGTGTTATGATTTACAAATCATTTTAACTCTCTATTTATTTGAGAAAAGACAACATATCAAGAGTTTAGCACTTGGCCTCTTCTAGTATGGAGCCATACTTTTATACTATGTGCAGAATGGCATTGTTTTCCTGACATTCAAGATCTTCCCTCGAATATACTGTACGTTGTCTGGATGGCAGTATATGTTGCTCAAAACCTGTATACATCATTCAGAATAAATTGTGCCTTGCCAGATGTGGTAGATGCCCACCATAGGCATAGGACGTACTCACTCTCACTTGTACCGTGCCGGAGTACGGTTCTCTCCCGTTCTTGGTCCGCACTCACACTGCACACTATCAAACTGTACCCAGGCACGGTTGAGCTGCTGTACAGTACTGTGCCCTAGTCCACCTCCCCAAGCGGACCCGGGCACGGATAAGCGTACCGTGCCCGGGTACGGTACGGAGCGATCACACTGGTCAAACGAACCGGACTTTGGGGTTCAAACGTACTCGGGTATGGTACAGATGGCATAGTGTGAGTATGCCCTGATTCACCTCCATACCATCACAGATGCTGGGTTTTGAAATGGGCACTGTAACAAGTTGCATTAGTTGGATAGGCCCTCTCCTCTTTAGCCCAGAGGAGTCCATGATTTCCAAAAAGAATTACATATTTTGATTGGTCTAGCCACATTACTTTAGTCCATTTAAATGAACTCAGGCCCAGCTAAGACGGTGGCATTGTGGTACCATGTCTAAATACAATTTCGTCTTTTGCATAAAGTTTACATTACCATTTGTGTATGGAGTATCAAACTGTGTTCATAGATGATGGTTATTAGAAGTTTTCCTGTGCCCATACAATGATTTCCTTTACAAAAACAGGTTTGGTTGTAATGCAGTGCCATCTGATGTCCAAAAAGACCACGGTCATCCAATATTGTTTTTCAGCTCTGTCCTTTGTTTTCAAAGATTTCTCTGGATTCTATTAATATTACTGTAGATGATGAAATCCCTAAATTTGTTGCAAATTCATGTTAAGTAGCATTATTCTTATATTGTTTTATTATTTGCCCACACAAATGGTTAACACAGAGTGATGAATACCCCTGCATCTTTACTTCTGAGAGACTCTCGGATGCATTTTATTATACCCAATCATGGTGGTTGTGAAATGTTCCTCCTTTAATTATCTTTATCATAATGTAACAGATGCCAGCAAGCTTATCTGTGCTTGTAGAATGTTGGTAAACCTCACTCCCCGACACCTCAATAGTGCTGCTGGCCTGCAAGCTAGTAGCCTGGGCTTTTACCTCAACTGTCAGCACGCTCGACTCCCGATCCGAGGTGCTGCTGTTCGCGGGTTCGCATCCCGGCGTGTGCAGGGCTGAATCACACAGGTTCAACACAACGCAGTTTACAATAACACAACTTTTCCAGCCTTTTGTCGCCCCCTTCCCAACTATTTTGAATTCAAATTGTGCTTATATTTTCCATGAAATAGCCCAATTTGCCTTTTTTTAAAACGTTCGATATGTTGTCTAGGTCCTTTTTGCAGCTAACTATGGTTTTACGAGATTTGCACATTATCACATTCTGATTTATTTGCATTTTGCAAGTCGTCCCAACTTTTTTTGGTAATTGGGGTTGTATGGTTGAGCAATGTTGGGAGTGTATTGCGCATGTGAGTATGAGAAACCTTCTTGCGCAGGATCATTCCTGAATCTCAATATTCTATAACAAGAAGTCTACTAAGTCGGCACTACATTAATTGCTTTGTACTTTAATGATGTCATCACATTACCAAAAGTAGGCTACTGGTTTTGCCAAAATTTTTGTATTTTGATACAAAATACAAAGCCATTTTCTTCAACCCAATAAAATACAAGTTACAAAATACTATTTTCTATTTGAAGTATGTATTTTAAATACATGTTTGTATTTCAGATGGGGGTGGGGGTGGGGGGCTTACTGTAAACAAAACACACAAGACTTCATGGGAACTTCCTGGTAGTAAAGCAAGCCTGCATGAATAATCAGGTTTTGCAGGTGGGCTGTGTCTAACTCCACTACAGCACAGTCTGAGAAAAAGAATGACGGAAGTTTTTCCATTTGTCACCACCCACGGCAGATAATAAAAAACATGAGCTGCTCTGTTACCTTCACTTGGTTGAAGTGGACTTGCACATTAACTACAGGGAAATACTCTCCACCTGACTTCTCTATCCAGTGATATGGCAGGGGTAAGATATTTATGTTTTTATTCATTCATCATTCAATCGTTATTTAATTCTCGGAAATACATCACAGGTAGCCCTCACTGTCAATGATACAATCACAAATAAAACAAGATAAAATGGTTTTGAAACTATTTAATTAATTGTTATGGTACCATAACATGTCATTGTCATTTTTAAAATTGAATATATTGTTATAATGCAGTTCAGAACAGTTGGTTAGAACATGGTATGTGTGAGAACACTGCAGGTAATACTTTTCCTAAGGGGAGAAGTACACAAGCAAATTTTATCTAGGATGGGAAATGTATGTTATTACTGAAGCGCTGACAACTGCAGACTGTGGTGGGGCAATCTTTACCTGTGTGTCCCTCTGATATGTTATGTTCTCCACTCATGTTTAGTAATGAAGTTGTATCAGTCCAGTCTCCTTATAAAAGATATTTGGGCCTAAATGTAGCCAAAGTAAACACAGTCAAGTCATATGGTAAACCATCAGTTCTTTTTTACTACATTCCTAAATTTAAGTCAAATTCAGATTCACAAATTCACCTGACCATTCCAGTTGACATTTACATTTTCATCCACTTAATGAGCTCGTATTTAACCAACATCAAGCGGTCAGCTCTGAAGGAGAACTGTAACGTTGAGCTTGAGCATGTGAGTGTGGTCTGTCTGGTTTCTCAGAGAGGATGGGCAGCCCCACCGCCCCCACCGTCCTATCAGAATGTTTGGAGCGGAGGGGACCTGCAGCCACCGAGCTACGAGGAAGCTCTCCTGGACACAGAAACTTACCCTTTACAGGTAAACACATGACAGCGGGAGGAAGTCATTTCCTGGGTCACACTTTTAACTAGCTAATAATACATGTTTTGCGATATTTATCTTGTGATAGAAGCATACTTTAATCACCTCATTGAGGCCAAATGGCAATATTTCATAAATTTCCTTTTAAAAGGACATTGTTAAAATTTGGTTTTCACAAACACTAGGCTGCAGCCCCACCTGTTACTGCTTCCTCTGGCTTCAACCCATTTTATTCTCCCGTACCTGGCTATCAACAACCTGGGCCCTATCCTCCCGTACCTGGCTATCAACCACCTGGGCCCTATCCTCCCGTACCTGGCTATCAACCATCTGGGTCCAATCCTCCCAGACATGGCTATCAAGCACCTGGGCCCTATCCCCCTGTATCTGGCTATCAAGCACCTGGGCCCTATCCTCCCGTACCTGGCTATCAACCATCTGGGTCCAGCTCACTCCCAAGGCCTCAAAGAAGAGATTTGCTTGAAGCTCAGTGTGTCATGGTACAGTTCATAATGGTGACAGTCCTGGAAATGAGCATTTTGCGTTTCATTTTTAAGCCAAGGCTGGTTTGAAATTGTCTTGAAGAAATGTTTGTGTCATATTCTTGCCATGATTAAACAAAAGAGTAGAAAGCGCAGTAGATGGCTTGGGGAGAAATCAATTTCATAAATTCATTATTTACCCCCGCCCTTTAATTGTAATGTGTAAGCCAAGACATAGGAAGATTGATAATTGAACAGATGATTTTTGTTGACTTTTTCTGATATTCTGTAGTGTGTAATAGCTTATATCAGCATGGTGCAACCAGATATGATCATATAAGAAAGAGTGTGACATTTTTGGTTTTCCATAAACATGGGGCTTTACATAAGATTTACAGCTGCAGTAGTGCAAATGTTGACACCAACAATTATTTGACTATTATTGTCATTTTGCTTTTTCTTTTAACATTTCTCCAAAATGTTGGACAAATCAATTGGGTTTAAATGATGTGACCATTTGGAATGAATACATACCTCCTGTAAAACTTGTTTTTTTCCCCCCGTCTCAGAGTAATGAGGAACTCATGGCGTGGTGGAGAACTGTGAAACGTGAGTGTCAAATCAAACTAACCTCCATCATCACTAACAAAAGCTAAAGCCCATGACTCCTGTGTCTTTATCCTGTGTCAGTATTGGTGCTGGGAGTTAATGGATGTGAGCCAGCTAATGACCATGTATATAATAATGACCACTGCAGAACATATTTTCACTGCATGTCACAAGGCCAGTCACCAGCGCTCACAAAGTCAAGTCCTATAGGCCTCACAATGGGGCCGACAGTTATCAACTCAGAAATGTGCTCTTATCAAATATAACACCCTCCTCACATCTGTTGACAACGATAACAACTTAGTGTTCTGATTGTCTTTCAGCATGGGAGAAAATGTCCCAGTCTCCAGACACAGAGCTTAGGTAGGTACCATATGGCTGTTGGTGAGAGTAAGCTAGTCCACATAATGTGATATATGCATTCATTCATTTCACACAAGCTTTGATCCAACTTGCAGTACATTTTGATTGGTTATGCCCCCTAGGTATAGAACAAATGAAATTTATACTGTTTCCCAATTTTTACCAGTTAAGACATACCTTTATAAACATGGACTAGTAGTAATTTCCTAAATATGAAATATATTTCACAAAGGTATGTGGTGTACATGGTAAAACAAAATAAAAGTCTCATATGACAATGCATACATTCTCTCCGTCTGTCTCAGAATGTTGGCTGAGAAAGTCCACCGTGTCCAGCGAGCTGTTCAGCTGTACCGGCTCCTCATGTCCACCCACGGAGTAACCTTGCAGAATCACATCGGCGAGATGAACACGACTTCCGACCACATCAGCGAGGCCTACAGCATGTTGAAGGCAGCGGGCGCCATCGGTGGCACAAGGAGGGTCGTGGGCAGCGCTGTGGCCCTGACAGGCATCTTGCTGGCCCCCTTCACCATGGGCGCCTCTCTGGCCATCACGGCAGTGGGCCTAGAGATGGTTTCGGCAGGCGGCCTCACCAAGGCGTCCATCAAGAACAAGGTGGCCATCGACCACGACAAGAGGGCGCTGGAGGCCCTGGTGCAGGACTACCGCAAGAAGCTGGAGGACATGGAGAGCTGCCTCCAGTTCATCTACACGGGGATGGAGCACATCGGACGGAACCACCTCTCCATCTTAAAAGGCGTCGACATGGACACCAGCCGAGTGGCCAGCATGCTGGGGCTGTCCGGGGAGGTGGCTTTAGGGCTGGGAGCGGCGGGCAAGTCGTCTGACCTCCTCCGAGGGTTCGCAGGGGGCATCGGCACCTTCTACAGCAAGAAGGACAACCAGCGCCTGAAGAAGGGCAAAGAGAACAAGTTTGCCAAAACGCTACGCAAGGTGGCAGCCCGACTTCAAAACACACAAGATGAGCTGACTCGCGTTTCAGATTCACTTGGCAGGTTTTGATATGTTACATGTCCAGACGTAACAACATTTAGAGGACATATAAAAGAGTTGGCACTTTGTTTTAATTCTTTTGTGGTATTAATGAATTACATTGCACAACAATGAAGTTAGAGATGAAATCCTGCGTCATTCGGTTTTGTCATGACAGTAGGTTTAGGGTTAGGGTTATGACAGTGTCATGTCACTCTTGTGTAGATACCTTCAAGTAAAGTGTTACCGAAATCCCTTGTAAAAGTGGGATTTTTATGCGTGTGAGTGGCTTCTCATTGCCTTCAACTGTAGATAATGAATGCACTTTTTTATATATTAAGTTATTTGAATTATACTATGTATATTATTACTGTGTAAATGGGTGAATCAGTATGATTAGAGAGACTGTTCCACTGTGTACAGATACTATACCCCTGTAAATAAACACTTTTCCTGCAACCTCAGCTAAGTTCAAAACCTGAGTCATATTTCTGGCAAACTGTTTTGTTTAACTGTTGTTGTAATGCATAGGTTATTACATAACTATTACATAGTTTTAATACATAATGTAGGTAATTTCTCCCCCCTCTCCCCCCTCCACCCCCTCAGCTACATAACATCCTGGACTTTGGACCCACAATGGCTGTCTTGCACTACTCCACTTGCACTACTCCACTTGTACACTTGCACACTTTGCAACTTGTTGTTGTTGTCCTGTTGTCCTGAAAACACTTCTGAACACACTTCTGCTGCTCTTACATAACTTGCACCACTATGCCACTTGCATACTTAGGTCAAACAGAACTACCTCAGCCATTTATTGGCCTGACTTTTGCACTATTATATTGACTGTCTACTGTATGCACAATTGCACAATTTCAACCCAAATTTTGCTGCTCTTATTTCTTCATTGTATGTGCCTTCTTATTTACTTTTTATATTGTTTACTTGAATGTTATGTTTGTCTGTGGACCTAATTGGTAAAATATGTCTTGTCTCCACCGTGGGATAGTGGGAAACGTAATTTCGATCTCTTTGTATGTCTTGACATGTGAAGAAATTGACAATAAAGCAGACTTTGACTTTGACTTTGACTAATTTAACAAATATCCTGCAAAGACAAATATCCTGTTCATGTCCTGTTTTATGACAGTCATGTTTGTAGACCTTATGCAAATTAGTGATATTATTGTCATTCACTGAATCAAGGCCCATGCTAAAAACAAATAGCCTAGAGCAAGTAAATGCAGCAAGAGAGTTGACTTCAGATCCATGCAAAAATGAAAGTTATAGAATGCATGTTATGATGATACCAACACCTCCTGTCAAACCTGTCTGTGTGTTGAGATACATTCTAACCCCACCCTGGTCATGTATTCATGAAAGTGCTTACAATAGCCACAGTCTTAGCCACATTACACTACACTAAGCATACACTGTCTACATCCTGCAACATGGATCGTGTGAGTACTTCTGTTTGATTGTCTGCATTCAATGGAAAAGATTAAGATGTCTGACTCATTTTCCAAGGTGAGTCCACTATCAGCGTCTGACTGGAGTGTTTTTTGTGTGTGTGTGTGTGTTGCAGCGGCCTGTGCCAGCTCCTAGGACACGCTTGTCGGCCAACGCGGGCAACCAACCACAGAGTGCCCCGAAATCCCCTGTCTCCAATTCTCCAAGCACGCCGGAGGTAGAAACTATATCTCTGTGCCGTGCACAGTACTGTATGAGTTATCATATCACACATGATGCTGTGTTAACCTTGAGTTTCAATCATTTTTGTTTGGGGGACAAGTGTGTCTGTTGTAATGTGCATGTTGCCTTTTCCTTGTGAGCAGGGGTGTAGTGGTAAAATAAGTAATCACAGGTGGACAGCGCCATGCGGAATCGGATCGCATTCAGCATGTTTGATGATGGTGGAGGTTATTGTACAATGATTATCAATACCAGTGGTATTAATATGAATGGTTCATAGAGTATTGATGAGTATACATATTGTGAATGTGGATAATACATTTGATTTTTGAATGTTAAAAAGTTGAAATAAGAGGTGGATAAACTCTATTTCTGAAATTTCAGAGGTTGATAAATGCCGTTTGCTTGCGTCTAGCCTCCACTTCAGTTTTGCTTGTGAGGGTACAAAATAATATGCAAACCTAAGAAAACACTGATGTTGCAGTGACTATATCTTCCAACAGTTTGAGAACTGTTTGCCACTGGCAGACAAACTGCATATGCAAGATGTTTCACTTGGGTGGGGTTTCAGTCAACCTTAATCAGTTAGGCTATAATTCACTAAACTCCAGTAGATAAATAATATATTATAGAATGACTTTGAGAAGACATTCCATTCTGGTATTGTATTAATTTAACTTTTTGTCTAAAGATGACAGTCTCCGCAAGACTGGTTTGTAAAATGTTATTTGTGCTTAATTACTGAATACTGTAAGTGAATCAGTTCAACACTATGGAATGTATTTGGTCCACAATGCAATGTTGAAACAAAAAAATTCTCTCCCACTGTATAATAGCCTAGTAATGTTCGTCCCAGGCCCCCAGTTCCACCAAAGAAAATCCAAGTTGTGAAAGATTCATCTCAGCTTCACACGGACATGTCAGCCATCAGCATCTCAGACAGCTGCACCACTATCGCCATGGCAGCGGTATGATCATATGTTTTCAAATGCACGCAAAATTGTCTTAAGTCACAGGAATGTGCTCAAGGGGAAGGGGGTTATCCTGTGACAAAATGTTTTCTCTGCATTTTACCCATCAGCGGGTCATGTGAACACATTCACACACACACACACACACACACACACACACACACACACACACACACACACACACACACACACACACAAGGAGCGGTGTGCTTGTAGCCCACACACTAGAGCACACCTACACAACCGGAGCGGTGGTCAGCCCTTATTCCGGCGCCCGGGGAGCACATGGGGGGTTAGGTGTCTTGCTCAAGGGCACCTCATCCACTCCCTCCACCCACTTTTTTCTATACCATTAACCACAGACCGTGGTTAATGGTATAGTAGGCCACGGATGCCCCTATTCAATCCTTAAAATACATTATTCAACAAATCCTAATTATTCCTAGTGTGTTCAGGTAGTTTAGTTGAAGAGTAATTGAAGCATTCATCTTTCTTTATAGTTTGAGCATTAGCAACCTCTGTGAGCCTCACAGCCAAACCTCTTCTTCTCTTACACATTCTTAAACCCTGTGGCACTGATGTGATGCAGTGTTGAACAGTTAAGCTGCAAATAAATAGTGTCAGTCTTCTCCAGTGAGTCATTCATGTTTGTGATGTTGCTGACCACAAAACAGGCATGGAAATCATTTGTGGGGAGACTAATGTGCAATAACAGACAAGATCCGGCTGCCATCTCCAAGGAATTTTCATATATATAGCCATATTAGCCCATCAATCTGTGAAAGTTTGGGTGGGGAGGGAATGGCGTTACAGGTGCTGGGCAAAGTCAACGTTCGCACAAAATTTCTTGCCAGAAAGGCCGATCTGCTGGACAGTGAAAGCCTACGCCTTCTAGCCAACTGCCTAGTGCAGTGTCATTTTGATTACGGCAGCGTAGCATGGGCAGCAGGTCTGTCAACCTCACTAAAAAGAAAATTGCAGGTTTCCCAGAATAAGTTAGTGAGGGTTGTGAGGGTTGTGTAAGAACACATTGGAAGGAGGCACTTCCAGGAGCTCAACTGGTTACACAAGGTCATTCACAACAGGGCCCCAGTGTACCTAAATAGCCATTTTTCCAGATCTGGGGAATCTCATAGTCATAGGACTAGGGCTAGCGTAGCCAACCTGCACCCTCCGAGGTGTTGAACCAGAATGGGGCAATGCTTATTTGCTTATACAGGAGCACCATGGGCGGATTATGAACTTTCGGGCCCCTGGGCCCAGATGTATTAAGGGCCCCCCATTTATTGTCGTATATGTGGGAGGGGGGGTTTGGGGGTCCTCACCCAGAACATGTTTAATTTGTTTGATGTGATTTCTTGTATTCTGGTGCATTTTGGGGATGGCCAATACTAAATGCAATCAGATTCATAGCCTACATCCTGATTTGTTAATATTGAGGCAATGATTCCATGCAAAGGCTTGGGCTTCAGGGCCCCCTGACCACTTGGGCCCCTGGGCCTGGGCCCGGTAGGCCCGTGCAGTAATCCATCCCTGAGGAGCACTGGAGTGGAACGATCTGCCTTTATTTATCAAACAGAACACAAGCCCATACAGTTTCAAAAGGAATGTCAGGAAATGGCTTTTAGCTAAAATCCAAGAATAGGTAGGCTGGTGGGTGAGTGGGTAGGTAGGGGTGGGAGGGTTTGTTGAGTTTAAGTAATGTGTCATGTAGTTATATGAGTTTGGGATATGTGTTTTAAGTGTTGTGTTGTGCTATGTGTTTTAAGTGTTGTTTATGTACGTTAAGATCAAGGACCACATTGGAAATAAGTCTATGACTTTTTGTGCTATCCTTGACACTGTTTTAATGCATGGTTTGTACCGACATGTATTTCAATGGTTTGTCAAATAAACTAAACTAAACTAAACTAAAAGACAAGACTGTCTAATCATATGTGTCTAATCATGTGTTTTATTTTACACCTGTACGCATTTCCCTCCTTCAGCCTCATCAGGGCCAGAAATCCATTCCCTCACCAGTTTCTCCCAGCAAGGGTGAACATCCTCTAAAAGGATTTAATTACCTTGCACCACTTCCCTCTCATGGCATCCAATATACCAAGGACGCTGATATGAAGGTAATTTACAGATTATTTGAATTTGGCAAACAGATAACTGAATTTGCGAACAGCAGAATGCTTATTGTGTATTAATAAAGACTTTGAGGTGTGAGTATAAAACATTCTTAGTTACCAAAGACAAATATGTTGAGGTACCAAAGCAAAATCATTTAGAAAGTTTGGAATGTTGGGAGGAGTGAGTTCTTGTGAGTGGTTGTGGTGCAAAAGTCTCCACAGTCTGTTATTGCTGAGAATGAAAATATGTGATAAGGCAATATGTTATCCAAAAGGTCAGCACATTTCTGTTTTGTACTGACATTGGGTAAAAATGTTTGCTGGGAGCAAACATTAAATATGTGCTGTTAGAGTTATTCTTTAAATCTTAATTTAAAAACAGGTAATCAATCAATGGAGTGTGCAAAAAATAATAATAATGAATCACTGACATATTTTTCAAAAAAGGTCACACAAGATCCAGGAGCAAAGTCTGGTCTTCACATTAAAAAATATCCAGATCCTGACAACGACAACAGCTCTGTCAACAAGAAAAGCCACAATCAAGAAGGCCCCTACTCCATGGCATGGAACTATCTTATGGTTGTCTAATCATTTAAAAAAAATTTTGTCACAATTTACAATACAGATAGTTACAGAATTATAAAATGTCCAAACTTGGAGATGCAGACACATGAAACACGTAGGCTATGTTGTGAGTGATGATTTTATCTTTTTTGGTTGCTGAAGGGTAATGATGAGCTGATGCAGTGGTGGAGCTCAGTAGAACGTGAGTTGTTTTGGATATTTTGTGACCACTACTGAACATTGTCTCTGAGAAATATGCTTTAGAATAATAACACTCATCATGCTTGCCTTTTAGCATGGGACGAGCTGACAAAAGATCATCTGTTGTCAGAAGACATAGAGGCCAGGTATGTGGAAATGGGTTATACACTTTGAGTCATCAAGGGAGAGGAAGATGTCGCAGTTAGATTACCGGATTCAAGCAGGTTTTTCTGTTTTTTAGAGTTCTGTGGAGTTTGGTAGCCTAATAGCTCTTCAGGGTGTGGATAAAAAAAACACTTTCATTTTCAGGGACAAAAGTTATCTTCAAAGACCATACTCTAAAAGGTGATGTGACAAATTGTGTGTTAGCTCTTGGACTACACAATTGTGTGTCAATTTCAACACAGCAATTGTGTGGGTGAAAGATGAAAGACATATTTCAGTAACAAAAACAACAAGCAAGCAAACAAACAAAAGGTACACACTTTTTTGTTTTTTTAGCTGAAATCTGTCTTTCACCCGGAAAGCCACACAATTGTGTGTTGAAACTGACACAAACTGTGTTGTCCCTGAGCACAGTCAGCAGATGTGTCATTTTTAACACATCGCTTTTTAAGTTAGGCCTACATTAAGAGATTTATGACCACAAAGACATGTCATGATTGTTTAACAAGCTGTAGCTCATCTGCGGCTGAACCGTAGCCTACTTCTTCTCCTTCTTAGAACATTCACCAAGAAAGTGCAAAGGATCCAGATGTCCTTGCGTGTGTATGATGTTCTTCTGACCGACCGCGGTGAGTCTCTTCAGAACCACATCACCGAACTTCGGACACTTGCTGACAACATCGACAAGGTCTCTAAAAAGGTGAAAATCGCCGCCATCACGGGTGCCACCGGTGCCGTTGGAGGCGTTGCGGCTGTCGCCGCCGTGGCCGGGATCGTGCTCTCTCCCATCACCTTGGGAGCATCCCTGGCGGTAACGGCGGCTGCCGTTGGCATCGGCGTGGCTGCGACCGGCGCGGCCACCGGTGCCTCGGCCGCCATCGCCAGCAAAGTCACCAACACCCAGGACAGGAAGAAAGTGGAGAAGATCCTGCAGGACTACACGAGTGAGATGGGCGACATCGAGCGCTGCCTGGCGTTCATCCAGACAGGGACCGAGCACCTGAGGAGACACGACCTCTCCACCTTGAAAGGCGTTGACGCTGAGGCCGTAACAGTGGCCAAGATCATGGAGGTGGCCGGGGGGAGCAGTGGAGCTCTGGGGGCCACTAGCAGGTCCGCTGGCATCATCGAGGGGTTTGCAACAGGCATGGAGCTGCTCTTCACTAAAGGAAATGACCAGAAGTTGAAGAAAGGCAAGGAGTCCAAATTTGCCAAAAAGATACGCACAGTTGCCGATCAACTCCAAAGTCAGCTGGAAGAGTGTTTCAGGTTCAAACATGTGTTGGAGGAAAGGAGATATAGTCTGCCAACTGTAAATAAAGACATAAAGTGAAGACTTTCACTGCATGCACTGTTGCTCAAATGTAATAAAAATGTTCTCTTAACCACCGTTTGCAGGGGCCCTCAGCAGTACCTCCACTGCCATTGACCTGTTATCAATGTAATTCAGTTATCATAGGGAGAAGATAAGCTTGGGGTTTTGATGTGTGTTTCCATACTGTCCAGTGGTTGAAGAAGATATTGCTGTCTGCTTAAGCTATACTTCACATTGATTTCTTTTAGTTTCTGCAATGAATAGGCCTATAATCAAATCTAGAATCTATAATCAAGATTAAGCAACGAACAGAACAATAATAATAATAAAAAAAATATGCTCAACTCTTAGTGCTCATTTTTGTCATAATGTCAGTAGTGCATTGCTTATACAAAATGTGTGACCATAATTTTCAAAGTAGGCCTAATGTCTGAATTATTGAAAATATTCCTACGGCTGCCTCTATCCCTATTCACCGCTAGAGGGCAGTCTTACATAATTTCTTGCAGAGCAGGAAAAAAAATGTTGAATTCTAAATACGTATGAACCTGTTGACACTGGCGTATGGAGTCGTTCAAGCATATCTGTAACTCAACTTCTTTGTTTAATAGTTTTGCCTTAAAGCCTACTTTTGACTTGAAATAGTCAAAGTAGGTAGGGCAGCAAAATGGAGATTGCTGAAGCACGTTCTAAATTTGCATTACCAAAACAGAATGTGATGATAGGCCTACGCCCAGGGCAAAAAAGCTGATAGGCCTGACCTTCACGTGTCAGTAATCTGTTTAGCGGGTGTTCCACAATAGTTAACATACGGCCATACAAATGTATTCAACCTGATTCAACCCACCCTGTGCGGAATTTGACAAAGAATATAGCCTAGAAGTTAAGTAGACTAATTAAATAAAAATAACTCACTGCTACAACTATCTTTAGTAACTGTGACGGCAAACAATCCTTGAAGGAAAATGTGTTATATAACTAGAGTAAGATAGGCTTCAACTGCACTGTAGGCCTATTTATCTTAATGTAGCCTACTTTTATAGGCCTAGAATAACCCTAATTCGCTGGCTATGCCTACCTCTACGTTTCGTCTATAAATGAAGAAGCCTACTGTGATAAATAAATAACAAACTGCTTTTTGGACGTCATAGATTAAACAAAAAAAAACACTTCCGTTTACAGAAAATTTAAATATTTCCATGACCCACGTCGCAGATTTTTACGTGGGTGGACTACTTGGTACTATTTTGTTGTCTCAGGTGAAATGATAGACTAGTCGATGAACCAATCAAAACCAAGTATTGTGTTGCGTCAGGCGCATTGATATACAAAACATGACACTAGCGGAAGGTTATTGCAGACTGTAATGCGTCTCTATATATTGTCATGTGACAAGTTGCCGGGGTTCTTTCTACCTTGCAGTCAACACAGGCAATAATAGCATTCCGAGCGTGGAGCTCTCCCGCCCAAAATGGCAGTATAGCGCGCAGCGGCATCTCTAGCAGCGGCAACCCCTGCAGTGCATCGGCTAAGTGCACTGGCTTTATTTGGCAAAATGGCGTAAGTAACCTTTAAATGTCTTCACGAGAAGCTTACTGTGAAGGTCACTTATTTGACACGAGTCTCTTAGCTTCACAGTGTCTAAATGGATTTGTTAACTTGCCCGGTATCATTAGCCAACTTCGCTGGTAACGTTAACGTTAATGTTAAGCAAAATTAGCGACTCTGCTTGAAAGATCAACACTAACTTCCCTCTGTGCTGTCAAGTCAGTTAACCAGAAACGTTGTAGACTAGTCACATCACCTGATGATAACTTAATGTTAATTTCGGAAATGTGTGTTTCCGGTTCTTTAATTTGCCAAAGACCATGCTGTGCTGTAACGTTATCCTTAGCTACGTTAAGGTTAGCATCCCAGACTTGAGTTAGCCAGACGCATTTATTTGGTGTTTCAATGACAATCGTAGCTAAATTAGATCGTACAACGAACTACGATGTAAACAAACTTGGAGGAAGTCCTTGGTTATTAACAAGACAACGTGGCACTTTTAAAATGGCGACCGTCCTCGGTTCCCCACTGTAGTAGGATGTAGTGGAAATGGCGGTAAGGACACATCCCCAGCTGAGACTCAGACTGTGGGCGGAGTCACCGGTCGAACCATGCCCAAATAAGGAAAGCTCGGCTTCCCGTAAAGGGCGGGGGTGATTTCCACATGACGTCTACTTCTGATGAACTTGCCTAGAATAGCTACAGGAACTGTAGAAGTGAGAATTGATAGTTTCCCTCTGCATGAGTCTTTGGCATCAGCTGTGCCCTGATGGGACAGACAGTTTTAATACAAAGTGAATGAAATGTCTGAAAATGTGCACAACATGCTATGCTCACCTGGACAGGTGATGCAAAAGCAACCAACTGTCACACAAAAAAATGTATGTGAATGCATTTGTGATGTGATTGCTTCTGGCCATGCAATACTTGGTGGTTCACAGGAGTTTGAGTCCTCATCATCCTTTTGTCCTCCCCGTTTCTCTTAGGTCTCTCGAGGCAAAACCCCTCAGCTCTGCTGCCGTCGACAGCATAAAACTCCCGCTCGACTTGTCGTCATCGAAACCTCTGCTCCTTGTGTCCCTGACCCGCAGCAGTGATGTCGTCTCTGAGCTCACAACTCGCTATGGAGGACGTGGGGTCCCTGTTCTTGGGGCCCTCGCTTCTTATGGATGACCCTCTTGGGCCCCTTCTGGACGATGAAGAGGAACCTCTGTCAGAGGGGTGTGCTTCACCCCACTCTTTCTCTTCCTATGCTGACTCTTCCTCCTCCTCCTCCTCTCCCTTCCCCTGTCTCTCTCCCCCTCCCTCCCCTCCAACCCTCCTGGGATCCAAGGCCGACCTGCTAACTTCTCTGCCCTGGCTTTCAGCTGATGAGCTGCTGAATGCTCACATAGGCGCAGAGAACAGTAAAGGTGAGCGCCCACCACCTCGCTTGTGCAATCAAATAAACCTTTATGATGTGTAAATAATTGGCAGTTTTTGTACAATATGTTCTTCCATTAATTAGTCTACATGGAGGTGTAAGAGGAAGTGTTGTCCATTCAAGCTGTTGGAATGTTCAAGGTGGTTGTCGTTCATAGTTGGTGAACCTGTCTCTGTTTATCATTTGCAGAGGATGCCTTCTCTGGAATGGACTGGATGTCTGAGAAGATCGACCTCAGCGACTTGGATCTGGACACGCTCATCGGGTCCTACGAGTCGCCCAGTTCTCCGGAGGAGCTCCTGGCCTCCCTGGAGTCCCACATGGATCTCGGCTTGGATCCGCTGCCCTTCCCCGACACCTCCGCCCCCAGCGACCTGGCTCTTTCCCTGACCCCCGAAGACCCCGCGTCTCCCGTCACCATCCCCCTCCCAGAACCAGAGGTAGTAGCCACCGTCCCTGAGCCCGCTGCCCTGGAAATCGAAATCAAGTCGGAGCCCTCCTCTCCAGCGCCGTCCCCCCCGCCCGCCACCTACACCCTCGAGTTGGGGAGCGAGGTTGATATTCTGGAGCTGGAGAAGGTGGTGTCTCCGGTGGTGGCCGCGGCCACCGCCGGCCCAGATGCCCTTCAGGCTTCCAGCATTGTCCTCTCCCTCTCTCCAGCCCACATCGTGGTGGTCCTGGCCAGCCCTAAGGAGGAGCTGAGCCCCATGCTCAGCTCTTGCGAGGAGCAGTCCGACAGTGACAGCGGCATCGGCTCAGTCGCCGGTTCCCCTCCTCGCCAGGCCAGCCCACCCCCCTCTCCGAGGCCCGGCGGTTCCTCCAGAACCAAGCCCTATTCTAAGCCGGACCCAGACGTCGCCAACTCGCCCGTCGGCGGCAAGGTGAAGACCGTGTCCGGGGCGCCGAAGGTGGTGGAGAAGAAGCTGAAGAAGATGGAGCAGAACAAGACCGCCGCCACCCGCTACCGGCAGAAGAAGCGCGTCGAGCAGGACCTGCTCAACTCCGAGTGCATGGACCTGGAGAAGCGCAACCGCGACCTGGCTGAGAAGGCCGACTCTATCAGCCGTGAGATCCAGTACCTGAAAGACCTGCTCGAAGAGGTGCGCTCTGCCAAGAACCGGAAGCCCAAGGGCAGCACGGCCTAGAACCATCGGGGGAAGATGAGGGGATTTTAGAAATGTTCATGTGTGAGTCTGGGAGATTGAGAGTGGAAGCATCAGTATGCTGGTCTCCCAGTCCTGCATTCATCCCCTTGTAGTCACCATCAGTTGGTAGATTTGTGTCCACATACAGTTCCTGTAATCCAGATGATCGACGTAGTGGCGTGACCTAGTGGAGTACCTTCACAGATAGCTCAGTGATGTAAGAATCATGAGTAACCCATTGTGTGTAAGCGTTCCCAGTAACACAAACATACGTGCACATCCTCCCAACCCCTGTAGTGTCATTTCATTCAGTCTCTCCCTCTCCTACTTTCATCTGAGAAGCAGCTGAAGTCCTCACACGTCCAGTAAGGGGCCTAATGATATTGTGAAATCTTGTTACACACTGAAATCCTTCAGTTTTTTTGTACATAGGCTTAAATGCTTTTGTGTGGATTTTTATTTAATATTCTATTCTATTACCACTTTCAGGGCCATGTTTTTTTCGCGTAGGTGTGTTTGCTTGTACACTGCTCTATTGTTTTCTATTAAAGCTTTATTGAAATGCAATTCTTGTTCGTGTTTGGTTTTCTCCTTTTTGATATTGAGAAAATTAACAAGTGTAAAAATCATGTTATGGAGCCTTTGATCCATTGAGATGATCCATCACACCGATATCTTGAAACAAATATTTATGCACGTGAGAGCCCACTTTAAACTATAAAAAAAGATATCTATTTACCCATGTGTGGGCCCTGTCTGACTAAACTAGAAAATACAATATGCAAAGGTGTGACCCAGTGAAATGGCTTGCCTTGTTGCAGGCTATATTGCTTCCGTTTGTCATTACGGCGTCATAAATACCTAGAGTGTGGGCCTTGTAGAGAGCAAAGCATTCACAGACTGAACAGCTGTTAAAACGCAGGGGCATCCACCACCACCCCTTTCCTTTGATCTGTTTCCAAACAGACCCGTGTGAATAACGAATGTGTACATGTGGCAGGCGAGTGAGAGCTGACGCGATTTAGAATCCAGCTGTTCAAATTTAGCAGCTGGGTGGAGGTTGCAGTGGCCTGTCAGTGATCACATTACGCCTGCAGATAAGTCGCCCATTACTCCACATGGGCCCCTGTAGTGTAGGTCAAACCAAACTCAAGCGTCGGTTATGACAGATAGCCTATTTCTTATTCTGGGCATATTATTAGCACTACAATAAAATAGTCTTAAAATTGAATTATTAGACATTTTTGTATCAAATGTAGCAGACAACTGAACAACACATGGCTCTAGACAATCCCACCTTTTAGTCAAATGTGCCTAAAACAACCAGCTTCAAAAATGGCTTCAGATCCTCAAAAATTATCTTGTCAACCGACCTAGGGCTCTTCCCTGGGTGTAGCACAGCGCCTACTCGAGTTTCTAAGGTAGCCTACTTCACACGACTCGCAGCAGATTAGAAAACGCCCTGTGGCCTAGTTCTGGGGATATATACAGCACCTTAATCCCCTGAATTACTACAATCGGCAAGCCTCACAGCGTAGGGAAAGTAATTATCTCACTTAGAGTGAAACTGGTCTCTTGTGTTTAAGTGTGTAGTCAAATGCCTCTTTCAAAGCCAGACAGCCTACAACTGTCCAAAATCGACTATTCGAGTTCTGTTCAGCCCTGCTCTGACGCACAACAAAAAAGGTCGACTGTTGACGCTTGCTGACCCCTTGCCAAATTGTTTGGGGAGAGGTTATTTGTTCAACAGTTTTCAGTCCAGCTTTGTGACACCCTTGAGCAAAAATGGGTTGTCCACAAAGCAGGCTAAGCATGAAAAGCGTCAGCGGATAAGAAGTCAATACCAGTTTAGCAGCAAACAGGCAAGGCGAAGAATACTGTAGGCTTGTGTAGAGCGCACAGGGCTGATACCAATATCGCAACATTGTAGCTTGCAATGTGTCATATCAGAATATGGAAATTCGTCACATATTTGAAACATTGTATTACTCCGCCGAATTGACTAAACTTTTGTCATCTCCTTTTCTCTTTCGGTCCATGCGCCATCTGGCGTTTGTTTAACGTATCAACATTAGATACCCTACTTCCGTATATCCAAGTATCTCATGTTAAAGGTTGATCGGTGAGTGAAGGAACTTAAACAATTTGTCACTGTCAGATTCTTGCATATCTTTTATGATATTTGCAAGAATTTTAAGAAGGTAGGTGGTTCCCATCATCACGCAAAATATTTTGGCTTGGAAATGTTAGCCAATGTTAACGTTAGCCACAATGCTAAGCATGAACTGTTAACGTGATTGTCGTAGGGTATTTGTATGTCAATATAACAGCTTATTTTGATATTTTGTTTAGTGTAGGCTTGAATCATTTTAGGGAGAATCTTTTTTGACTGTTCAAGTCATACTTGGTGTTGTCACTTCTCAGAAAAGCTTGATAGATTACATCTAGCCTCTACACACAAACTCTTTCTTGGAACCGCAGTAACTTCCTCTTAAATGTTCTCTGTAAACAGGATGGCAGCATTCACCACCACCGTCCCTGAGAGACGTGTGATTTGGGAAGCAGAGCAGCTCGTGGCCTTCCTACACCCTCGCCCCTGGACCCCAGGGACTACTGTGGTGACCCTAAAGACTAACGGAGGCCCAAGTAGTCTCTTCGAGCTGGCTGAGCCAGACTTCCTCACCCTGCTGCTGGGAGCACGGCTGGTGGGGGCTCTGCTATGCGAGCGCCTCTGCGTCAGACGCTGTGCCCTCATCCACCGCCCCAGCAGGTCGGACCAGGGTCCCCCCCAGCTGCACTTGCTGCCCCTGCACGGTCTGGAGGCCGACTGGAGGCCTCATCTGGCCGCCAATGAGGACTTCCAGCAGCATGACCCGGGCTACTGCAGCTCCAAGAGTGGCCCGCGGTGGGACACTGCGCGTCTCGAGGAGATGCGCGGCCGCATCCGCGCCAAGCTTCCAGCGCCGGAGGCCCCACCCAGCTACGCCTTCCACGGCGACGACCCAGCGCACCCGGGGTTGTTCTCACGGATCGTGCGTGGCGAGGAGCAGCAGTGGCGCGTGTGGGAGGACGACGGGCATGTGGCGTTCCTCACCCCCTTCCCCAACACCCCCGGCCTGACCGTGGTGGTACCACGGCGGCCGCTGACCAGCGACATCCTCCGGCTGGAGGAGAAGGACTACAGGGGCCTGGCTCTGGCCACGCGGAATGTTGCCCAGCTGCTTAGGAAGTCGCTGGGAGCGTGGGCGGTCGCGCTTATCTTCGAGGGCTTTGAGATTGACTATGCCCATGCTAAGCTCATACCACTGACTGAGCCTGAGGGCAACGGAACCCACTGCCCCCCCAGCACCCCACCAGAGTTCTGTGAGATTTACCCCGGCTATGTAACATCAGCCAACGGCCCTCTGGCCAGTCCAGAGACCCTTAGAGAGATGCAAATCACACTGGCAAAGGTCTAACAGAGAAAGCCGTGCTTGTCTGAATGACCTCTTATTAGAGATCAGTATCAAGATTCAAGTTTCAAGATTCAAGATTTCTTTTATTACATCTCATTATAGGTTTATAATAGAGTAAAATTTGTTGTGTTTTTTCTCCTCAAAAAATAAATAAATGAAAGGGTGTGTGTGTGTGTGTGTTTGAAGAAAAAAAAGTGGCTTGTTGTCTTCAGCATGAGTTCAGCAATCTAACTGCTTGGTGAAAAAAACTACTTCGGAGTCTGGTGGTACGAGCTTTCAAGCTTCTATATCGTTTGCCAGATGGTAATAGCTCAAATAGTTCATGGTTGGGATGACTAGGATCATTCAAGATTTTTTTTGCCTTCCTAATGCATCACAAACATTTGCCAATATTTTGTACGTCAAACAAAAGACTTGTTTAGTTGCAAGTGGATGTATTAATTTGCATACTTGTATACGACCCAATTGATAATGTGCCTTCCACGCTGCCTATTTGCCTATAGTGGGAACATGTTGTGTGAGTCATGCTAGGGCCGTAGGCAAATACCAGAGAGGTTTATGAGCATGGGAGTGTAAACAATAAAAGCCATCAGCTCGTTTCGACATGGCGCTTCCTTTAGTTAAGCCTTTTTTATCCTTTTCTTTGAATCAGTTTCTCGTTAAAGACAAACATTAATACACATTTATTCCACATTGTACATTGATACGGTTTGCAAAGATAAAAACATGCACCTAATCCTCACCTAAATGTTTTTTCATATGAGTCTGTTACTGCTGGCATGTTGTGGGCTTGCTGCTGAGCCCTGGCTCCTCTGAAACATCTCCCTCCTCTGCTCGCCCACTTTAAGCTCCCCAGGCACATTCTTAATCAAGGAACAAGGGGCTCTCTTTTTAGAAATACCACTTGGCTTAAGTCTCACTGTAAAACATTTTTTTTTTTTTTTTTTTTAGTTGTGACTCATGGAAGATGTAGTCTGTTTCGCTACAACTCTGTCGCAGGAGGATCAAGTGGAAAGGCACTGTGCTGTTTCATGCACTCCTCACATCCTTTTTCTCTGTCAGAGCTGGTCATGTGTTTTGTCAGCTTCTCATTTCAAAGAACCCACTCCCTGTTCCTTGTAACCACAGAGAAACAGCTCCTTATTACTCTGTACAGAGAGTAGCAGTAGTATTTCTGGTATGTACTCCCCAGTGCCTTTTAATCTTCTTTTAGTCTTGATAATCATATAGAAGTATTATAAAAGAAACATATCACTGAAGCTTGCTGGTACTCTATACAGAAATTACCCATAGTACTTGGTTTATGGCTTCATGCTTCCAGCTGAATCAGCTGTGATCTGTGTGATCTACAACACATTAGGTCTTGTCTGGCCTCATTGTATGTTTCATATTACAGAAGGATTCCATTGTATGCCTCTGAAATATCAGTTATGTTGTACATTAGCCCAATAAATGGACTCCGTAAACAATCTGTATACTTAGTTCTCAGTCCTATCAATCACTCCTTTACCCATGTTTCCCTTATATTTTATGAGTTGTTAAATGCAATAAATGTTGGCTATACATGTCTTTTTTGGGTTCTGGCTGATACTGGTTGCCCTGTTCAGCCACTAGAGGGCACAGCAGACTAGAAGAGACCCAATCTCTAAAAACAAACCGTTGATTGTGTACCACTTGCAGTTCCCATACAAGTAACCCATACATGTTTAGAATGACACATTTGAAAGAAAATGTAGCTGAAGCACAAAGCTTGAAGGGTTTTCAGTGTCAGTTTATTAAACCATGTCATACAGGGGCCTAGAACTGTTATTTTGATGCTGAATTCTGTTTGAAGTTGACACAAATTATAGAAGCTCCGAACCTGCCTTCACATTATTTATCTCATGCTCTGCTCTCTGGGGTATTCTGTATTTCATTTTGCATCGTCACTGTCTTCACTAATTGCATCTTTTTAATTAATTATGTTGTGTGTGTGTTTTTTTTCTTTTCTTCACACAATTACTTGGTGTGCACCATCTGCAGCCCTTACCCCAGTGCACCGCGGCTGGTTACTAATGACTCTCTTACCTTTTTAATTACAAACTGTATTAGAGAGTCGTTAAGTGACTAATTACGGAGGTGCGAATGGGGCACCCGGACGGTGTAGGGCTCTAGAGAAAACCGCCGTTGCATGTGTCCTAGCAAGGCAGGAGGGTGTAGTGAGGGCATCTCATGACGGGTAAACAAGCCACAATGAGAACAAGCAGCGACACAGAAGGAGAGAGCACAGTGAAATGGTGTTGTACTTTCAAGGTGCCCTCTGAGAGCGAGAAGCAAGGTGATGACCGTTTATTTTATTTTTTTTCATGTAGGATGCAACAACTTTCCCTAACAGTGTTTGGAACTGTGTCTTGTGTTCTGTGTCCTATGGTCTGATATGAGTCGCTGTTCCCAGGCAATGTAGAAAACTTGTGACTCGAGGGAGGCCAGCATTTCTGTTGTGTGGGGGATCTCTGTGTACCAGCATCAGTTAGTCCCCTCCTGAGGGGTCCTGAGAAAACATGCAATAGTCCAGAAAACAATGAGTTTGAAAAGCTACAACTGTTACAGAGATGGATACTTTAACATTTGAAGGAATGAATAAAAAAAATACAGTGAATGGATGTGGGTTGTAAAACCTGTACATCAGACTAATCGTTGTTTTGTCAGCGTGTGCTTCCTCTATGCAGGGACTTCGGTCGGCTTCTTCTGGGGATTCTGGAATCGTCCGCAGCAGCTCGGCTTCTCCATCTTGCTGATGTAGAGCAGCGGCTCGATGCTGCAGCTGAGGTCCATGATGGAGAACACCGAGATGCTGATCTGGCAGCGGAACGCCACGAACGTGTAGTAGGCCACGAAGGGCATGGTGGCCACGGGCGGCAGGTAGTTGCCTATGATGATCCCCATGACGATCATCACCATGCGGAAGGCTTTCTTCTTCACCGGGTTCATGGTCTCCTTGCCGGCCACCGACTTGCGCAGCACCCAGATGATGGACACGTTGCAGAAGAGCATGACGGCGAAGGAGAAGAGGATGAGGCCGCTGAAGTACTCGGTGGTGCTGCGCACGCCCAGGAGGGACTTGGTCAGCGCGTAGGCCAGGATGAGCCCCCACACCAGCACCGTCACGGCCGTCCGGATGCGGTTGTCGCGGATGCCCGTGAAGAGGATGGGGTGCACCACGGCGACGTAGCGGTCCAGGCAAATGCAGGTGAGGAAGAGAGGCGCCGTGTCCTTGACTCCGTAGGCGAAGAGCTGGAAGTGCCAGATATTCTGGTTGTTCAGGATCAGGCGGTTGACCATATCGATGGGCGTCATCAGGCAGAAGTAGGCATCCAGCACGGCCAGGTTGAAGATGAAGATGTCCGAGGTGGAGCCCTCGGTTTTGCGCGTGGCCACCATCCACATCACCAGCATGTTGGTGGGGAAGCCCACCGCCAAGTTTAACACCTTCACGCCAAAGTAGAAGATGAAGCCGTACGGCGCCACAGCACACACGTTATACTGGTACCAGGGCGGCCGGCCGGAACTCGACCCAGGGCTAGTGGCATTCAGGCCCACTGTGAGGTTACCGAGCGTGAGGTTGCTCATCGTGAGGCTATACAAGGTGAGGCAGGTGATGGGAGTTCTGCAGATAAAAGAAAATCACACGATCACATGAAAATTCATGGAATCACATAAAGTTATGAGGGTTTTTTGAAGAAGCTCTCTTTATATAAAAGAATTCAAAGTAGGTTTCAAGATGAAAATGAGAAAAAAATATCAAATAACAAATTTTACAAATAATAAATTCAAGCTTTAAGTCGTTTTGTATCGCTTTTGATCATCACTGATCATGCTGAAATATATTAGCAATAAACATAAATAAATATATTTGCCATTTTTGTCTGAAATATCACATCAGATCGGTCATAGTCATGAGAATAGGTTGTACTTGCCACAAATGCTGGGAACCGTCTCTCCTCTCCTCCTCCTGTAAGCGAACGTCTTCGGACTGACGAGTGGTGTGTGTGGGCCTCTGAGTATGTATCCAAAATGGGCCTCTCCCTCAGCATAGCTCTCCCTCACCTGGGGCCTCCCCATATAACAGCAGCTCAGTGGGAATCACACGGCCGAGGACCCCAGCCAATGAGTATTGTTGATTTGGAGCCATAACATGGTGGGCCCTGGCGTTTCTGTCCCACGATTGGTTCATGTGTCTTAACAGGACGTGAGTGGTTGGGGTGGGGATGGGGGCTGTGGAGTCCAACGACTGTTTGGGATCAGTCAGGTGGGGCCAAGCAATGACGAAGGTGTGGACTAAAGATGAGTATGACTTAAGGCACCCTGTGTGCTTAAGGAACTGTATAAACAGGTGATGCAAGTTGGCACTTGGGTGCAGGAATGAGCAAATCTTCTGTAACCTCTTACACATGCACATAGTCTGGCTATGTGCAGTGTGGAGACCAGACTCCAGTAATTTGCAAGCCCCATATAGTTGACATATGGATTGCTTAGCATAGCGTCAATTGTTATTAAAAGTATTATTTGCATTAGCCCATCTCGCATATTTACATGACGCATCCGTTATGCAACATATTTTCTTAATCACTTACAGATTTGTAATGGGAGAAGTATACAAATCATGACTCGGAACACAAAAACATGCGTCCACATGATAACTCAATGATGGTGCAACAAAACAATAAATGACCTGAGACAAAACAGCAGAAGCGAAAACAGTAGTAGAGTTCCCATTTGGAGCATAATTATCTAATTGCCTATTATCTTAATGCACAACGCAACAAATCACCCAGTAGAAGAATTCAATTTCCAACTGATATGTTTTCCCAGTGCCCATCTGCCACAGTGGTGCAGCCAGACGGCAGCCATTATACACTTCATCCTCTGTACACACTGACATGGCTGTCATGAAACTGGCATTTCGTTATTTTAACAGACAGGGTATCATTTTCACACAAAATTACATATTTTTCATATGTTCTCATTATTACTCTGTGAGCTCACGCAGAGAGAGACCCTGTATCACCTGACTGCACACGCTGTAGGTCGACCCCCAGGTAACCTCATCTCTCATCTCTGCTCCTACACCGAGGGGCCTATTGGCTCTGCTGTCATTTGGCCATCAGTGTATGTAAATCCTGGCCGTCCATCCCAACCTATACTGACCAGGATCACACTCTGCAGGTGGTTAAACCAACCTAAGTTGTGTGATCCAAACAACCCCTCTACTAAACCATCTTGTGAATCTGAGACTATTCTGGTAAGTTTACTTTGTTTTTCGGGCTCACATTTAGTAAACTTTTTCATTACCCTAGACAGTTTAAAGGCCTCTCTAGACTTTTATATGCATTTCATATGTGAGCCCTTTCATCAAGTCTGATGAAGAGCGTGTAGCTCGAAAACGTTCACTTGGTGAAATAAAAAATAAAAGATAAAGCAAAACGGGAGCAAGTGTGCGGACATTCAACTTTGTTTTTGGATATGTGAAATACATTACATGAAAGGAAAAAAAAAACATTTGGGCCATAATATTTTTATATAAATATATTTCATTAAATGGTTATTATAAATGTTAAACAAATGGCAGCAAGGTGCATGTGTACATTTCTTTCAGGAGATTTAGTACTTGATTATACACACATACCTGAAAAGCTTATGTATGTTAGGAAAAAAATTATTCATACCTCTGGCAAATATTGATTTAATGTTGATTTTCTCTTGACCAATATGTTTGTTCTGACTGAAAATGATGCTGCCACATGGCTAAAGGTTGTTAAAGACAATGTGGCAGAAACATGGAATCAAAAAAAGAAGCATTTGCATCTTTTTTAATCAAAATTACTCATACCCTTTTTAAAAAAATCAATGGAAACATCTTTATTTGCATGCAGCTTTCAAAATGGTTCTCATAATAACTACCAAGCCTCTCCATGTCTCTACAGTCATTCTAGACTGCACCTTTTTAGCAGCAATCCGGGTTCTGAGGCAGGAACGATTATTTGCCATCACTCTGGCCTTGTGCTCACTTTTTTGACGGATTGAGGTCTGGACTCTGGCTGGGCCACTCTAAAATGTTGATATTGTTCTCTGTTAACCATTTCTTGCCTTGTTTGGCTGTATGTTTTGGGTCATTGTGTGGTTTAATGGTATAATGCCGCCTATTGGGATAGGTCTCTCGGCAGACTGCCTGATATTTTCCTCCAAAAATCTTAATGTAGCCTCTTGTTTTAATGTTACCGTTTACTTTGAGAAGGCAATTAGAAAAAATCAAATCCCTATGCATACACATAGGACATGACAAAAAGAAGGATAACCATTCAGCTGTGACAACAACTATCCTAACCTACTTTGAATGACCATTAATCAGAGTCATGCTATGGCATGTTTTGCATGTTTATGTACATTTTATGACTTTGGGACATCTGTGGATATGATGTCATATCATCAGGTCCAATATGTAATCCTTGACTGCAGCTGCTGAAACACGGCTTCCATCAATAGAATATTCAAATTGAATGTAAAGTAAGATGTTATGGTAATGATGGTGTGGTATTGTTGACCCCTAAGTGATGATGATATTTGCGCTGATGATGACAGACTGAATGGTCGTGCTTTTTCCACCTCAGGTTGTTCAGCTAACAGGAAAAAGAAAACAATCACAAAGACATGAATATCAGCTCCAACAGCACGTACTCTGGCAGCTTCTACATGGCTTACATCCTCCCCTCTCTCGTCCTGGTGCCCCCACTAGGCTGGCCGGCCAACGCTCTCGTCCTGCGAACCCTGGTGGGAAAGCCGGGCATCTGCTCGACCTCTGAGATCTTCACCGCCAGCCAAGCGTTCATGGACCTCGTCTTCTGCACGGGTCTGTGTGGCGAGATCATCTTTAACCTCGTCGTTAAGAGGGACTCGGTCGTCTCTTTGGTTTTCAACCAGTTTGGAGGTCCTCTGCACCTGGCCTTTACCTGCCTGGACACCTACCTGGGGGTGCTTCATCCAATCACCTTCATGAAGCTGAAGGCACCAGCATACCGTACTTCCATCTGCGTAGGCATCTGGACAATCACTGTAGTCTTTTTAATATTTGATCATTTTGACATGAAATTAACATGGGTGCTAGTCCTTACAATGATGAGTGTAGATCTAGTTGTGATGTACTTCTGTCTTATCCGAGTGCTGTGGAAATTAAACCAGCCTGGCCCAGGGGGGACAAAAGTCCATACAGTTAAGAGGAGAGCTTTCAAAACTGTGCTAACCCTGTTCATCTTGATAAACGTACACTATTCCTTCCCAATGGTGCACTACTCTATGCTACTACATTATCACTCCTCTAATGAGTTCAGCCCATTCACTCTGATTTCCTACACGCTCCAGTCTATGAGCAGCTGCATCAAGCCCATTCTATTTCTCGTCAAAGCCAATAAGTGGCCTCTGCCTTTGAGCTGTCCATGTTGTCGGGCTTGAAGAAGTTGCATATCACAGATTCTTTACAGAAACTGATATCTGGCTTCTTGTTTGTTTTCTATTTTTTTTACATGTGTTTTCACACACACAAACACACACACACACACACATACTGTACACACACACACACACAAACACACATATCATTTAATCAGTCAATTCTGTTGGTTTGTTATCTAAAACTATTCAAATATTTTGCATGAACATTTCCAATTGTTGGTCAAAAGGATTTTTTTAAAGATTTTTTCATATAGCCTATAATACATCTTTGCAATATCAAATCTAATTTGATTTGATATTGCAAAGATGTATTATCAGAATGGCACACTGTCTTCATTTGTAGCTTTTTAATGCAACGTTTCGGTCATTCATACCTCTGGCAAATATTGATTTAATGTTGATTTTCTCTTGACCAATATGTTTGTTCTGACTGAAAATGACATGGCTAAAGGTTGTTAAAGACAATGTGGCAGAAACATGGAATCAAAAAAAGAAGCATGCAGCTTTCAAAATGGTTCTCATAATACCTACCAAGCCTCTCCATGTCTCTACAGTCATTCTAGACTGCACCTTTTTAGCAGCAATCCGGGTTCTGAGGCAGGAACGATTATTTGCCATCACTCTGGCCTTGTGCTCACTTTTTTGACGGATTGAGGTCTGGACTCTGGCTGGGCCACTCTAAAATGTTGATATTGTTCTCTGTTAACCATTTCTTGCCTTGTTTGGCTGTATGTTTTGGGTCATTGTGTGGTTTAATGGTATAATGCCGCCTATTGGGATAGGTCTCTCGGCAGACTGCCTGATATTTTCCTCCAAAAATCTTAATGTAGCCTCTTGTTTTAGTGTTACCGTTTACTGTGAGAAGGCAATTAGAAAAAATCAAATCCCTATGCATACACATAGGACATGACAAAAAGAAGGATAACCATTCAGCTGTGACAACAACTATCCTAACCTACTTTGAATGACCATTAATCAGAGTCATGCTATGGCATGTTTTGCATGTTTATGTACATTTTATGACTTTGGGACATCTGTGGATATTATGTCATATCATCAGGTCCAATATGTAATCCTTGACTGCAGCTGCTGAAACACGGCTTCCATCAATAGAATATTCAAATTGAATGTAAAGTAAGATGTTATGGTAATGATGGTGTGGTATTGTTGACCCCTAAGTGATGATGATATTTGCGCTGATGATGACAGACTGAATGGTCGTGCTTTTTCCACCTCAGGTTGTTCAGCTAACAGGAAAAAGAAAACAACCACAAAGACATGAATATCAGCTCCAACAGCACGTACTCTGGCATGGAATTCCATGTTTTAAAGTTTATATATAACTTTTGTTTGCATATGTCATCCGTGAAAGTGTTTTTTTTCTGTACTCTACAATAAATCATACTGTCTATACGCCAGTAATCGTGATCTTGATTGCAGTCAGGGTTCCCAAATCCCAGTTTTTAGTTGCCGTGGACACCCTCGCCACCCTCCCAGCCCATACTGACTGTTTACTGTGTCGGCACCAGCGCCAGCAGCAGCATGTGGAGCGTAGCTCGGCCACCCGGCCACGCACTGCCCTCTCATCTGGTCCCCTTCTGCCCATCTGTGGCCATGGCAACCGCCCTGCGGGGGCTATATCTGTCCCCTCTGGATGGCCTCTCTGGTCACGGCGAGGTTGCCCTTCACCCAGGAGGTCCTCTGGAGAGCCCTGCTGGGAGATCCACGGGGATCAGCTGAACTGAAGGTCAGCGCCCTTTTCTCTTAAATTACACACGTAACGTATTGATCGCCGTGTTCACTCACACGATGCTTTGGGTTGAGCACATTCTGCTATCGATGAGGAGAGCTTGGAGAGCCTTTTTTCACCTGCACATTTATTGATATAGCTTCTGACCATGATCTGGCACTAAGGTATGGTGAAACCATGGTCATTGAATGGTAGGGTAGGCTACAGACACCTAACTGTCACAATTCACATTTCCCCTGTGCCACAATTCACTTCATGCATGGCGCATTCAACTTGCACGAGCACATTAGATTGCATGTAGTCTGGTGAAGCCAATAAATCACCATTTGATGAAACTGTCGGATAAGTGATAAGTGTTAAAATGACACATTGCTGTGTGTGCTCAGGGACAACACATTTTGTGTCAATTTCAACACAGCATGTGACTGGGTTAAAGGTTAAAGACATACCATCTATAAAATCCTGTATTTTAAACTGTCTTTCACCCAGCCAGCCACACAATTCAGCTTGTGACTCACTCAACTAAAACAATAACAGAGGCTATACATGCATCTGATATAGTTAGGATCAGATGAATGTAAATGTAAATCAGCTTTCTAGGCCAAGTATACTTGCGTATAGAAGGAATTTGGTCTCTGCATAAATGTTATCCCATCCGTGAATAGTGAACACACAGAACACACAGTGAGGTGAAGCACACTAACCCGAAGCAGTGAGCTGTCTTGCTACAGCGGCGCACGGGGAGCAGTGAGGGGTTAGGTGCCTTGCTCAAGGGCACTTCAGCCGTTCCCCCTGGTGGGGAATCGAACCGGCAACCCTTTGGTTCCAAACCCGAAGCCCTAACCAGTAGGCCACGACTGAAAGTCGTGTTTTAATTTTAAGTACAGTACATGTTTTGTGACATGCTCCATAGGCCTACTGGTCCTGAAGTAGTAGGCTACCTGGTGGTACTTGAACCATGGATGAGCGCACTGTAATGTAAGTTTTGGGTGCTTTTCTTGCCAAAGATCGTCAGCACCCTGGTGGTATTAGCAATATTTGCATATATTGAGTTTCCCACTCATTGACTTCTATGATCTCACATTTTGATGTGTACAGTTTTGCTATTAATCACACTACTGCTATGTAGCCTACGTAGTAGCCATCAACTATTTACCACAAATGTAAAATAATGACACTTATTATGTCATTGACATGGCCTTATGTTCACATGTGAATACGTGCGTATTTGATCTCTTTCACTGACTTTCATTTAAACCCACATCAATTTACAGCTTGGAAAGATCATCATCCGCAGAAAAAGACCACGGTGCCAACAATACAAAGAATTAACAATTAAACCACCAGATGTCATCCAAAGCCAACCTTACAAAGTCGAATGGCGGGAGCTGATGTCATGTGCAGTTGCTTATTGGCTAAAATGGTGTTGTATCTTGCCCGAAGCCTATCTTGGAAGGTGTAGGCTACACGTCGAAGGGGGGTCGGTAGATGGATTCAGTGCCGGGAAATGTCTCTCTGGCGTATCTGAATGCGCTCTAGTAATGGTGGTCTATCTGTAGTTTTCGGTTCACTCCTGTCTCATCTATAAAACTGCACTCTGGCATTGGTAGCCTATGAGCCATCTAGGCAACTTGCAAAATCCTCAACTAACAATGCTGCGTATTTCCTCCAATTTGTAGGATAGCTACCACAATATGATTAAAGTCTTTAGACTGAAAGTGGTGGTTTATTTCTGCGTTAACACAGAAGTAGCAACATATCTCTACAGAGAAGGTTTATCAGCGGACACGCAAGGGGCAAGATCAAGTAGAGGGAGAGAACGGAGGGAGGGGAGTCTTGTAACGAGAGGGGGAGGGAAAGAGGGAGGACATCGTTTCCTCTCCAGCACACACGCCGCAGGAATAGACAGAACTGATTGGGAGAAAGGGAGAAGAGGGGAGACAGAAGAAAGGAAATTGTGAAGCAAAAAATACGACAGAGTTCTTTGTTTTAAGTAATCAATTGAACGACCGAAGAGAGGATTAAACTAAAACTGACTCCTGGTCGAATATTCTACGACAGCTATGCTTACTGGCCAAAGGTGTCGTTTATAAGCTAATCACTAGGATTAGGAGGACATGTTTTAGGGAATAGCCCTTCCGTTAAGGTAGGATATGGTCCTTGTTTTAAATATATAACATAGCCTTCACGCAAATGCTGGACCGTTTGCGCAGAGGAATCGTGACTGAATATTCCAGCATTTACTGAAATCGCTAACTTCGTGTAGCGTTTGGCTGTTTTATTGTTAAACTGCTCTGGCAACAGCTACCTGATAAAATAATTTATTTGTGGGTTTGTAACGTTATCTGTAAAGGATTCATATTCGCGTTGAGGCCTGTAACGATGAACTTGTATCCAGCCTAAAGTAACATCTTCTGTGATACATTTCACTTCAATTAGGCCTAATAAACGCGTTTCATTTCTCAGCTGAAATAGCGTATGTTTCCAAAACTACTGTAATTTGTTATTACCACTTTGATAAGGTTTACTGTAAATCAACTGCGTCCAGAGAAAGATTACTATTATGACCTTAACTGTCTTTGCTGTTGTTAACAAAGCAGGTCTATTTAGGGAGAAAAGCAAGTGATAGGCTAGCCTACATCGCTAACCTTAGTGGAGAGTCTTGGAAAGAAGGATTGGGGGGTTAATAAGCCGATTTTAGACCGCAAACATACAAACTGCAGCTGTATCAATGTTAATGTCGACCGACGTTGCATCAATCATGTTGCCTATGTCCCGGCCACTGCTGGACCGGGATAGGGACTTGGACGCGATGGCGGGAGTGCACGCCAGCTCGACCGGTGGTTCATCGACCGTCAGGGGAATGAAACGAGGGGATCCAGAACCAGACGCCCAAACGGCGGCCGCTCTCACCGAGTCATCGGGGGCAGAGTGCAAGCGTCCACGAATCGACGGGTCTGGTGGAGTCGGAGAGCTTGGCCAGGTAAGAAAACATACAATATTGAGATCCACATACCCTAGTAGTAGACCACTGATTGGCGAAGTCAGGGTAGGCTACAATGACCTCGAGACTGTGCAATGGACTTTGTTTCCAAAGCCTGTTTTAGACGTTTTAACCATATCTTTCACTATGATCTGTGTAAATATTGGGAGTTAGGTGCAACTACAACAATCAAAATGAAGACAGAACACACATGAAGATGAGACATTTTTATTCTTCTCTTTTGTATTAATTTCAACCAGGCTGTAATTCTGTACAGTCATCCTACATGTCTGCTACTGCACTGTATGCATGCATCTTGGTGTTTGGTGTGACTGCAAAGGTTCCCAGCATCCCAAGGGCCAATACAGAGTCCTCAGTCGGAGTCACAGAATGCTGAGAGTGTAGCCCTCAGTGAATTATCATCCTTCCCTTTTCCCCTCTCTTTCCGTTCTTAATTAAGTAAATTGCAGCCTTTAGCTGACTAGTAATCTTGCTCACCCACTCGATGCAGACTACCCCCAATCTATAAATCACATGCTTCCAACCGAAAGTGTTCCACATAAAACAAGTTGGTCTGCAGCCTTTCTGCGGGAGGTTCAACTCTTGGGCGCTGTTCTAATTTCACACACAGCGGAGACCATATAGAGTGGACACAGTAGGCCTGTACTGTAGCACTGTTTTGGCTGCTGTGTGGTCATCACTGGCCCCTGTGGTCAGCAACGTCTGCACAGCTGCCATCACACACAAATGTTCATGTTCTCGCCACCTAACGCAGGCATGCAGCTCTACGCCAGGCGGTGCATTTAACAAGTCCGGCGTGAAGTGTCGCCACAGCTGTTTGCATGACAGAAATGAAAGGGCCTTTTGAAGTCGTGTGTTGCAGGAGGGGAGGTGTGTGTGTGTGGGGGGAGTGTGTGTGGGGGATGTTTTTCTGCAAGGGAAAGCTGACTGGCATTTTTTTAGACTACCTTACTGCCAGCCGCTGTAATTTTTTTTGACAGCTCAGGTTTTGAAGTGCCCCCTTGCCACATACGATTTTTCATTTTTCAACAGCCAGCGTTGAAACTTGAGGCTCTCCTTCTCTCTCTCTTTTGCCTTGCAAGTCAACAACCATTAGTCATTCCAAACCTTTTAAATACCCCCCCCCCCACACACACACACACACACACACCCCACCCCCAAACCATGACTTGAGGTTGTCGGTAGACGTATTTGTTGCCCAGGCCTTTTGCATGGCTGGTTGTTCTGGGCCCTTTGCGGTATTGTATTGCAGTGGCCTTGCCACACTCACACAGGAGTCGTCTAACGGGACCCGGAGGCCTCCGTGGGCGCCTATCGCGTTGCATTATTTATTTGCTGACCAGGTTAACCTATCCATCACGCCCTTTCAAAGGCTCCCTTTCTTCGGACTCGCCCCTCCCCGGACCATCCTATGTGGCTGGGTAATTGAGGCAAAGTGCCCTGTTTTGGTGGGAGTCTAATGGCTCGTTTTCATAGACTAATGGTTCCGGAGGTCCGCACGGCTCTGTCTCAGGCTTAAGGTTTTAATGCACTTCAAAACAGACGGCGAGGGATAGAGTGGTTTTAAATGGTGTGTGAATGTCTGTGAGAGAGAGAGAGAGAGAGAGAGAGAGAAAGAAAGAGTTAAGGAGAGAGGAAAATAGAGATGGAGGTAGGAGGAAAGAGTGGGAACAGACTGCGGGAATGGTGCGATTCCAGTGCCTGCACAGCCCCAAAAAAGGTATTGATCTGAGTGTGTGTGAGGGCAGGCCCACAGCCGTGTGTGTGAGAGAGGGAACCGTTGGTGGTGTGGTGGGCTGGCTGCCTGCTGTGGCTGTAAAATGAGCAGATGCAGAGTGAGTAAGTGAGCGCCAGGCTGAGAGTGGCAAATGAAAAGGACAACCAGAAACTCAGCCACCCATGTGCCACACACAGGAGCGGCGACCTTAGCAAGCCCCATCATCTGTTTTAGAGCAGATCCACACACACACACACACACACTCACACTCTCACCATCCCCCGGACTCTTGGATTGTGCCTGGCCTCCGCAGTGTGTCCAGATGTTGAGATAACACTTTGTCCATGCCACCGTTTGGCCAACGCCTGGGTCCGGTGTTGCTGGCAATCAGATTTGGCCTATCGTTAGCAGTAAAGAGGCTTTTTTGTTGTGCTAACAAGATCTCAGGCTGTTAAGAAGTGGGTATTAGCCACTGATCCCTTATTCATTTCTGCCAAACACTGGGGGGGGGGGGGGTGTTGGGATTAACACACACACAAACACACACACACACATACAAACAGTATTAAACAGTAAACAGTATTAAACTTTAAACGTTTACACTGTTTTAGAGGCTTACAGTCTTAAACTTATTTGGCACATACGATTTTTTTTTAGCAAACAAAAAAATATGAGCTGACGTGGTCCTGTTTTGTTCACAGTTGACTGAATCTTGTTTTATGTGACTTGTGTGAACACCACACCGCTGTGTTCCGTCTCCCCACTGCTCACACGCTCTTTTATGGTCTCAGAACATTGTTTTGCCTCCTGAAAAAAAGAAAAATAGGTATTTTTTCAAAATAAATTTCCCTTACCTCATTCTTCCTGCATGGAGAGTGTGCCTCATCCTTCACACCACTCCCCCCCCCCCCCTCACTCTCACACACACGCTGCTGACCTCATCCTGGCCTCTCCACTCTCCTTTCATCTCTCCCCCTTCCCTTAATTGCAGGTATGGGGCTGCACGCAGGCCTCGCAACCATGGCAACCTTGACCTTTGACCTTTGAGGCCCCTATTGCAATCTCTACGCGGGGGCGTGGTGCGGTAGAGACAGGAGAGTGGCGTGTGTAGCAGCTTTATTGGCCAGCGCGATGGATTGGCTTCATTAGATCATTTCTCTCTCTCTCTCTCTCTCTCTCTCTCTCTCTCTCTCTCTCTCTCTCTCTCTCTCTCTCTCTCTCGCTTCCCGTGACTAGCTTCGCTGCCATTTTCCCCCCCGTGTTGAATGTGGGCCAGGGAGCCGGGCGCGTATTAGTCATTAGTGATTACAGATGAGTCAGCGAGCGGCCCCAGCGCGAGCGAGAAGCGAGAGCAGCGCAGGATGGGTAGACGTGAGCTCCCGCCGCTCCGAACCCTTCATGTGCTGCTTATTAAGGCAACCAACCATCTGCTCCGTTGCCGTGTTCGTTCGCTCGCCCGCCAT
Organism: Alosa pseudoharengus; assembly: GCF_046254945.1. Classification (NCBI taxonomy): domain Eukaryota; kingdom Metazoa; phylum Chordata; class Actinopteri; order Clupeiformes; family Clupeidae; genus Alosa; species Alosa pseudoharengus. Next base: position 51,418,822 of record NW_027468564.1, read on the forward strand.
GCCACGCCGCGCCCGCGCCTGACCACCGCCGCTCGCGCCTGCTATCGCCACCGCGTCATTGTCGGGGTTTGTGTTGGCGTGACGGGGCTTTGTGCTGTTTTTAAAGGTTGTCTCTCAGCAGCGGCGGACCGCCGAGCGCACCCGTAGTAGTAGCACCTTTTGTCGGAGGTGTCGTTTACAACGAGTGGATGTCTCTTTCTGCACGGGTGAGAAAAGGCAGGCTCGGGGATTGTGTTTGGCGACGGGGGAAGCGTATCGGAGCACCCGAGACACCATTAAGAGCATTAGCACACGGCTGATCAAAGCTAT